>NW_024524934.1:8773509-9286860 GCF_017590135.1 Pyrgilauda ruficollis | reverse complement strand
GGGGGGGGGGAGGGGGGAGGAAAGGGAAAAGTGCTTGACTTTCACATAACTTCCATCTCCTGGCTTTCCCTCAGCAGTTCCCCAGGCAGTGGAGAAGGCTGAATTTAAAATGGAGGTTAAGAGATGCCCTGGAGCACATTTAAGCCTTGTTACTTGTTCTTGTGAAGATCTGTACTTTATAACATGTAAGAAGCAGTGGACATACTATTGGCCTCTCTCTTCCCCCATCTCATCCGACATTAAGGGGATACAGTTTCAGATACCTGTCATTTTATAACTAGGAAAGAAATAGGAGCTGAAATTTTGCCTTCGTCAAACACAGAGAGGTGAGACAAGCCTGTGACTTAATGTCCAGGATTAGTGGAAACATTGCCTAAAATAATGGTTTTGTAAAACCCACTTATTAAAGGATAGATGCCTGCCACTGAGACATTGTCAAAGATTAGTCTCCAGCACTGAGGCATCCTGCTATGAGGAAGCAGCAGGACAGCAATCAGGAGAGTGAGCTGGCAGTGAGGACAAGCCATGTCACAACCATATTCCTGTAAGTTAGCTTGGCCAGCTAGCCTGAAGCCTTAAACAAAGCAGCCTTCTTTGATAAAACAAAAAAGTCAACTTGATGTATATTTCAAATTATGCAGTATTTCTTCATAGCATCTTCCTAATACAAATGAAAATAAACAATTTTTCAGAGGTATGGTTTCTCACTAGCCATCTTGGCATGGAGTAGCTCTCTATGCCCACTTTGTTTTGATATGTCTTCATGGGTATAGTTTTTCACATCTGGGGTTTAGATTTCTGAATGTATGTGCATAGAAATTATATTTAGAGCCTAGACTAAAATTCGGCATTGAAGCAGGAAAAAAGATGTTCCAACTGCATTTCCTCCTCTGTCCCACCTCTTCAATTGCACCGCTCAGATAGTGAGAACTTTTGTTTAAAGTGAGTTATTCACTCATTGCTGTATCTTTGTTTCCAGGGAGATGAACCTGGTGCAGACCTCAGGTGCACTGATTCCCAAAATAATATTGATTTATTTACAAATAAATTTTGCACCATTTATAATTTCTCTGTCATATTTAGTCCTAGTTTAGCTGATGAAAGGGATTTAAAAGCATGACACAGCGAAGGAAACACAGCTGTCCACCTGGATTTTCCTTTGTACATGACTCTGAGGATGAGTAACATTTGTAAGCATAGTGACAAATACAGAAGGCTACCTGAAGAGTGTGCAATTATGTTAGCAATAAGGGATATGCTATAGACAAGGCAGAGTTTTGTAGTTAACTTTTTATGGCATAGCGTAAAACAAATAAAGAATTTTTAAGATGCAACATTTTATTTAGTTACCATGTTACCCACCAGAACCTCCTAATCGAATAGCAGCATGCTGAAGCTCCCAAAGGAAAAGTAATGCTATGTGTCTCCAAGCATATGTCTCTGTGCTCTCTGGATTGAATTTGGCAATTACAGAGAAATACTTTGGCTTCAGAGATGGCTCTGATACTGGAGAGATTTGCACAACATTTAGGAAAATCATGAGGCGTTTTAAATCATTCTCTAACATGTGTTCATGAGTTCACGGATAAGAGTGTTCTTTGGTTTGAGAATCTAAGACTTGAAATCCAGAAACAGTTGCCATGTTTCTTGATGAGGTTGGAGTCACAAAACAGACTAAATTTCCAGCGTGCTCTTCTGTCAAAGCACTTTACTAAGTGTGAAGCAGGGATAAACTCCCCAGTATATGTGATATGACTCTGAGTTGTCCACAGGAAATGTTTAGGTGGCCATGGGAACACCTGGTGCTAAGACCCTTTTGTGAGTGTGCATTTATGTAGGAACTGCTTCTCCTTTTTAACTAATGCAACAATCAGCAAAGACATGAACTGAATATCCAGCTTATTCAGAGTAACACCTAATTTGTCTATTATGTTACAGATATCTCCCACTTTTATGATTCAATTTAGGAGATAATTTCAATGAAATTGAACGTTGTGACTGGATAATAGACAGCTGCTAAAAGATAAATGTTGAAGAAAAGAGCTATATTTTCAGTGGAAGAAAATGGTTTTTTAAATGATGAAAATTTGGTTCCCTTACAGGTATTACTAATATACCATCTGAGAAAATATTATTTGTGCAAGGTGATAAATTACTTTCTTCTATCCATAAGTGAATAGAAGATACTTGTTTTTATAATTTGCTGTGTTTGATTAAAACCCTGCATTCTGTTAGCCAAAAAATGGAGCAACTCACTGAAGACTTAGTCTGCATTTCAGTTCTCCAGATATTATAATCACCCCACTTTCTTCTCTTTTATAATTAATTATATAATAGTCATACAGACCAATGTCTTGAACTATCTGAACCAGAGAATCAGAAATGTTCAGTTCAGGATCCGGACAAGACTTTTGATGGCTAACACCATGTTTATATGGTATACTTGCTACAAAGATTGTATTAAAGGAAAAGTAAGTTTAAACACTAGAAGTGGGGTTTCAAATTTCCAGCACTTAAAACAATTTAAAAAATTAAATAGATCTGGAAAATTTAATTCAGACCCTTTCTGAACCATAAGTCTGTGTTTTGCTTTGTATTATAACAACTTGACCTCACATTGTCATTTGCCATCTTTTCTCCTTTCCCTTTCTCCCCTTCTTTTATTTGTTTTCCCTTTGTTTTTTTCCCTGGACTAATTTATCATTCCATCTTTGCTTCCTTTCTTCCTCATCCTTTAGTGTTTGTTGCAACAGGCACAAGGAGTCTCCAGTTCTCATGTCTAAGCCCTATGACAGCCAAACAGCAAAATGGCAGATGCACATTAGCTTCTGCCTCCCCCTCTCGTAGGTACTCAGTCAGTTTGTTGCTATATTAAAAAAAAAAAAAAAAAAAAAAGGAAAATATAGACATCAGTTAAGAATTTTAAAAGAAGGTAAGATGCTTAGTAGTTTATGTGGGTGAATCTGACAGTGACATTTTATCAAGCCTTGGGGAAGCAATGATTTATTATTTATTATATGAGGCAGGGCAAAGGAAAATGAAACCACAGCCAATGTATATGAATAGAAGAATCTGTATTTACAGAGGCATATGCACGTGTAAACATATTAGCTAACAGCACACACACTTTCAGAGCTGATCTGCAGGACAGGCTTCCGGAGTGACTGCTTTCTTACGTTCTTACGTTAAAACATCACAGGATGTTTTATCATTGTCCTCACAGGCATTGCTTGTTTTGTGACAGGTACCTGGTTGTCAGTGGACATTATCTATTGTGAAAGCAATCTTAAAAGCACTGGAAACAAATTCTGATCTGCCTTAACCCACCAAGAGTTGATCATACATTGGAGGAATGTCTTGGATTAATGCTTGTCAGGTCACACGCAAATAGGACACACAGACAGCAGGGGAGGTGGTTATTCTCACACTGCTGAAGTTTAGTTTGTGGAACTGATAGACAGCATGTATTGCAGAATCACAGAGTCTCTGCATGATTGGGTTAGAAGGAGCCTCTGGAGATCATCTTGTCCAAACCCCTGTAATGGGAGCTTCACATAGGGGAGGTTGCACAGGTCATGTACCAGGATCCCATGCCCATCAGTTGCAGAGAGTTGCAAAGATGGAATGATATCCTTCATGGCTGCACTAAAGGCAGGGTTCCCTGGTACACCCCAGGCATACTTATCTCAAGGATTGACCCAGTGCAGATGGTCATTATTTTTCCTGAGCAGCTGCACGGGGCACAGGAACATCACAAACAGCCCACTGCCATGATAAAGCAGCTAACAGGCTGTGCCACACCTCAGAGAAATGAGCTTTCCAGTGAAGGCATTAATATTTCCAGGAGCTGTACAATGCAACAAAAGTGTTGTGTCTCTTTGAAGTAATAGCTGCTTCTTAAGAAATGCCATAAGACCACACCTGTAAATTAGCATTTCTGTAGCAGCCGTACTTAAGTGGCTTTTTCACTGGGCAAAGTCATGACAACCATGAACCAGCAAAACTGAACTTGGTATCCATTTGTCAGATTTCTGGCCCACTTTCAAGTATCACTCAGGGTGTCATGGTTGGGAAGATGATGTGATCCTTCTTGCCCATCAGTTTTAATCCTGTTGTTTTTTTTTTTTTAAACATTCTTTCACAATTTCTCTGGTAGCATCTTGTTTTCGAGGAGTCTGTCATATTGTGGGTGTTGATGTCAGCACTTTACCGATATTGAAGGAATGCTGTGACTTCTAAACAACCCTTACTGGGATGGCCACTGAAGGATTAAAGGGTACGTAACATCCCAAATCCAGCCAGATTTGCATGCCACATAGATACACCCAGATGTCCTGCAGATGACCTAGGAATCTGAAGCAACAACAAGAGGAATCACTCCAAGTTTGGAACTGTATGACTGGGACAGAACTTGAAAGGGTCCTAAGAGCAATGAGAATCTTGGGACTTAAAAATGTAACAGGCAGAGCTGAGCACAACTAGCAATTTTGCCTCCACTTTAAAAGTGTAAAACCACACGTTGGGGTCAGCTATGAAATAGCTGTGCTTGAAGTTACATTGACAGGAGCAAATGAAAGTATTGCCTACATTAGACACTTCACAGAATCATATGACATTCTGAGCTGGAAGGGTACTACAAGGATAATCAAAATCCAGCTCCTGGCCCGGCACAGGACAGCCCCAAGAATCACACCATGAGCCTGAGAGCATTGTCCAAGTGTTTCTTCCAAACTTCACTTCAAGGCAGCTACTCAAATATTTACAGGTGTGCCACATTAATGGTTTTTCACCATAATTAGTAAGAGTATCCTGTAACAGTATGAGTAAGCTGTAGCAGCACCTGCTGCTTTCAAATTCTCCACATAATATGAGGTTTTGCTTGGTATGGACTTGCCTTCGTGTTAAACCCATCATACTTGAAGACCATGTAGATATTTTGTTGCCTTCTGAGCCAATCAGTTAAACAGAAGCACTCTGTGCCTGATGGTATTCATATACTTGATCAAAGGAAAAAAGCAATACTGCAGCTGTTTACTTCCTTTCATTTGGGTTAAGTTTACCTGGCCTGCATGGGATGGTTAATATTTGTTCTTTGGGAATATTTCAACTAAAAACCAGACTGCAGAACAAATTGTTTGCTACCAAAATACGAAGCAGGTTTTCCTGAGTGTTAACAATAATAATAATAATAAATATACAGTATTATGAATGTTGATATGACAGCTTGGAAAAGTACACTTGAGTGTTTCTCAGTATCATCAGGGCTTATGAACAGACTTATGATAAGCCTTCAGTAAAAAAAAAATCTTAAAATACATAAGTAAATAAGCGGAAAGATATATACATCTTGTGCTTTTCATAATTTTTGCATAAGGAGTCAGCTCTAATACAAATATTTCATTTGTGTCTGCATCCAGTGGGTCCCACATGCTGTGCACACAACTCATAAGGTAAATCCAGAATAAAAAAATCTACCATATTTTCCCCATGATTTGGGATTATATGGGATTTGTTGTCTCAATTTATTTACATTCTTTGACAATCTTTAATGGCTGTATGATTTCATATGGATATAATAAGATGCCTAAGCATTTATGAAAATATTCTGATTCTTATGAAAATAAAAATATTGTGCAATGTGCTAAAGAACAAGAAAGGGAAGTGGCAATCTCAGTCAGAGTTTGAAAATTATTAATAAAAAAAATGTCTTTGGAGATTGAAAGCACCTTTGTCAGTAAAGGTGGTTAATGTTTTTGTTTCTTCTTCAGTGCAGTGAAAGTGAGTGATTTCTATGGGGAATATTCTTAATTCAATACTGCATATTCTATTACCTAAACCAATAGTGGTTTTTAATGCAATGCAGTCAAGATACTTGTAGGAACTAAATTTTTTCATAAAGTTTTCTGCAAAGAAACAAAATTATGATAAATGAATAATTCATATGTTTCACAGGGAAAGGGACACATTTCATTTACTTGTAAAAGTAAAAAAGAAGGTGTATTGTAAAGTAACTTCTTTAAAATTGGATAAAATTCAGAGTTAATAAAAAATGGTGTGAATGAGAGTCCTAAGGTTCAGGAAAAAAAACCCACTGAAACTGACAGAAAAAACAGCTTTGAGGTCTGCTACAGATAAAGGAGAAAACTGGAGTAATTGGTTTATAAAGTTTTCTTGAAATATTTTCTGTCAATGAGAACAGTGAGTCCTGTTTTAGAAATATGTAAACCAATATTACTCCTTATCCACTTCAATGCATCAAAATGGTTCTAGAATTACAAAGTTTTTAAAAGAGATATTGTATTTCACTACCTACAGAATTAGAAGTTTTCAGTTCTTTTATATTGTAGATTTAGATACTGAGTTTACAATTATTCCTTAATATTGCATTGGGTTAAGTGGTCAGTGAATAATAGAATAAATGAAGATGGAAGGGAACTCTCAGTATCGGCCAGTCCAGCCCCCTGCTCCATGCACGGCTGTCTTTAGAGTAGGTTGCTCAGGGCTTGTCTCAGCTGAGCTTTGAAATTATCCAAGGATGGAGATTCCACAGCCTCTATGGTAAAACCATGATGATATCGTAGTAATATTCCAAGACTCTAGTCTTTTTTTTAATATGTGGGATTTGTAGATGAAGTGTAACTTTAAATCCTGTTTACATGCCACCTAAAGTTGTACAAGTTCTGAATTTCTTGCTCTTATGTCAGTATGTCTAATGTATTCCAGGTATTTTCTATATTTTAATGATGTCTATGTGAAAGACACATCAACAGACAAAAAATATATTCCCCCTAGGAAGCCTTTGTATACAGCAATATAATGCTGAATCCATAGCTGTTATGCTGAATACATTTGTTATTGTTTGAAAATGGTTATAATTATTAATATAATAACTATGCCAAGTGTTACTCTTATGGAATAAGTAGTTTAAGTCCTTCTCATCTTCCTATAGTAGTAATCAATGTTTAATTTCAATAAGCAGTTTACCAGAAAATGCTACTATTTAATTATTTTTCTTTCCTTTCCCTAAAAGAAAATGAAAAATCCTTTTTCTCCCAGAAGAACCCATGAACACTACAAATCTGGGAGATTATGAGTCCCTCGTTATCTATTGGTTTGATTGAGTGAGTTGTCTAAACTCAAATTAAAAAAGCTTGTCTCACCAATATGTAAGTGGTGAAGAGGAATCTAGGTTATTCCTTGAAAAACAATATTTTTGATACTATTTTAAAAAATATCTTTATCTTTGAAAAATGGTGTCCATTATTGCAGACAAAGATTTGGAAAGTCTGTTTTGGAGGTGAGGAAGGAAGTCAAACCAAATCGTGATATGTCCTACAGGTACAGATGAGAAGCTAAAGCCTAAGGAGTGGTGCTGTGGATTTTTATTTTATTCAGGATGTAGAAGATATTGCGCCAGCTAGACTTCCTTCTGCTGAAAATATCTTGTGCAGAGAAGGTGACGAGTTTCATTGTTAGCAGGCACCCTAAATTCAATTAGAAAGATTAAAATGCACTTTGATGTCCATGCAAAGCATGTATCTCCTACAAACAAGCAATACAGTCTGAGCACTCCTGCTGCTGCTGCCAGGTTACACTGCTCTCCACCTAGGAAAGAATTTAACTTGACAGTGGTGGATTTGGTTTTTCTGGTTTGATTGTGTTTGGTTTTGTTTATTTAGTTGGTTTGTTTTTTTGGTTGGGAAGCTTTTTTGCTTGTGTTGGTTTTTTAAAAATTCTAAAGCTGCCCTGTTACTGTGAAAGCCTAATGGACTTCTTATCACTTGCATAGCCAGAGTATGTGATGTTATCCATTGTGACAATGTTATTAATTCACTGTAACAATAAACCATGACTATCTGTAGTGCATGCTGCATGCTGAAATTTATATTATTATATTAGTTAATAATGTGGGATTTTTATCTGCCTTCCCTTGTTTTTTCAAACAGCTTTTCATGAAAATTTCAAGTGTGTCTTACCCTTGTCAAAACTCCTTGTTTTCTTATCATATGTAGTGTAAGGAATGGTTTGTCCTTCTTCCTTCTTTCTTTTCAATGACTACAATTGCTACTTAAAAACTCTGTTCACCTTCTTTTGAGAAAGCACATGTAAGTACAAAATCCCTCAGAAGTGAAGAAGTCCATGGTAATGGAACAGACCAAGATGGTATTTATCTGTTGACACTAGCATGATCCATTCTGCTAAATAGAAATTTGGATTTTATATCTTTCTGCCTGTATTTAGAGAGACATTGACCCAACCCCAACCTTTGCTTCAGTTAACCACAGGATGGATTTTCTTTATCCTCATTTCAATAACTACACAAACTATCCAGCCTGGTCTGTAACAAGGGAAGAAGTTCCTTTGTACTGACACTATGAAAATGAACTTGAAAGAAGTGGTGATACAGTTGCTGTGAATTGCCCTCTATTAATATGGGATTGAGCTCCCAGATTTCCATCTGAGATTTATTCGGGGGAAAAAAGGTCTGAGGAACTCCTGGGGAAGAAAAAAAAAATCTGGTTTATCTACAACATATGCAACCCACCATGGCTTATGCTATGGAAACTATATGCTCATTCCCATCAAGAACAGTGCATGTCAAATACACTGGACCTACTGTGCAGATGAACCATTTGACAGATGATTTGAATTCAGGGTTTAGCATAACAAAACCATGTAAATATTTGCTATCTGGAAAACATAGCACAGTCATCTACTTTCACTCAAAGGATGTAAAATGAAGTCTCTAATGTCAGGCAGGAAAGAAGGTATTTTTTACCACAGAATATCATCCTGATTCATGTCTTTGAGAAGATACTTGCAAAAACCACACTGGTGTTAATTACAGACACAATTACCTGTATATTGCCTTCCACAAGAGGAACATGAGCACATTTTCTCTAATGAAGCCAGTAGTGGTAACAAAAAAAATATATGCGTGTTCTTTCCAATGTAATAATATCAATATTCAATATACATAGGTAAATTCACTGGAGTATAGGGGTCATTCTTGTTAACAAAAGTTTGTTATTCTTTGTGTCGGTGGTTGTTTTGTTATTTTTTTTTTTTTTACCCCTGACAAATATATTATATTTTTTAATAAGAAGAAAATGTACAGAGTAATTTTTCCTGCAATCCCCCCAAAGGATATCCATCAGAAAATCAAAAGTTTAAAAGAAAATTACCTGAGTAACCTTCACTATTCTGCTAAATATCTTTACTGTGGCAAACAGTAAATGCCAGTATGCACTCTAGCAATAATATAATATGGCATTGATCATTAAAATTCCATGAGCAGAGGAAAACTCTATGTTGAATTATACTCTTCACTGTAAATTTTAGGAAGATTTATAATGTTTTTCCTACACTCAATGAAAAACAGCTGATTATGACTATACAACAATAAAGATCCAGGAACTAAAAATATTGTAACAGCAGTTTATACTCCAATTGAAAAAAATCAATAATATTTTCAAGTAGCTCATATATTAATTATGGCATGGTTTCTTCTCTTTACAAGTGTTTGAGAGGTAGCACAGTTAAGAATGCAGCTTGTCAGCCTTCTCAGCTTCAGAGGAGGAGGGAAGCGGGGGATTCCTTAGTAAAACTTGACATCTCCCGAATTTAATGAGTTACACAACTCTGCCAAACATATAATCCTTTTGAGGAACTCTCTAGAAATACAGTCCCAAGACCAGAAAGGAGAGGAAGTGAATTCCTTCTCTGCACAGTACAGCTGCTGTGGATTCAGCTGTTGGTAGGGTACAGCATCTGTCACTCACCAGCCCCCTGCATTGTGTGATCTTGTATGAGCAGGGACTCTTGTACGAAATCAGGTAAAGTGCAGAGAAAACCAATATCTCTCAACTATGTCATAACTAAGATGACTTATTTCTCTGGAGGAAAAAAAATACATATATGCATACACAAATTTTGCTGGAACTGGAATAAAAATGCACAGGAAGGGAGAAAACATACTCCTATTTTATTATCTTCTGCTACTGGGAAGCCATTCCTTTGACTTTTTAGCACTTATGTACAAGTGGGTGTGCCTTTTACCTTCTGAATCACCTTTTTGCTACAGAGAGATTTCTGGAATTTTTTCTGGTGTTCAAATTCTGTTGACTATTTGATCATTTGTTGTGTTAGATCAGAGGTATTTAGATCTTTGATCTTCAGGCAAATCATGAGTGAGTGCAAGACCTCTGTCTATTCAATAGCTAACTTGTGTTCTTTAAGTTGTGATTGCTTGTTGCTGCATATCCACAAAAGCCATGGCATGTCATTTCACTTCTGTGTTTTCACTTGCTCAGCATATCCTCTCCTGATACCTAAATTTAGAGTCAGTAACAATTCATTACTCAACTTGTATCACTGACAGGGTAAAATGGTTCTGTGGTAATATTCTCTCTGTTATGTGGAACACTGCACAAGACAGAGAAGTCATTAATGTATTAAACTTAACAAGATGACAATTAATGGAGAACATTAATGGCTTTTTGGATGTGTTTCAAGCTTATATTTAAAATATGAGCGTAAATCCTTTTGCAATCCAATCTGTTCTTTGTATAAGTTTCCTAATTGGGACTGAGAGCTACTAATGATAATGAGCTGATATCAAGTCACTCATGCCAGGTTTGATTTTGTAAAGGGATGAGCACTCTGCACCACATTCTGCAAGTGCTTCTTGTGCACAGACCTAACTTTAAGCCGCATGAATAATTCCATTTAGACAAAGCTCCTTCTTGTGCTCTCAGGTTGAAGATGTACTTTGCTGCTTTTTCAGGAGCATGCAGCTCTTTCAGTAGTTTTTCACCCACAACAATTTAATAATCTTATTCAATATCTTGTTACTTGGCTCCTAGAAAAATCTGTTAGACCAAAGACCCCTCTAAAGCTTCTTTCTCTTTCTGTCTTTTAACTAAAGCTCCTTTTTATTTTTTTTTTAACTGCTGCAACTGTTGCTGTGCCAAAAAATGTGTTTTGGATTATCTTGACATTATTTAAAATCGACTTCCTTTCAGCAAGTTAGGAGACGCCCAAAGAAGTCATGCTGAAAATTAAGAAGGGATTTTGCATCAGGTTTAAATTATACACATTTATCCATACAAGCTTCTTGAGTTTCTCTGTTATCACACATCACCTCAACCATGTCTGTCCTGAAGTGGGATCTCACAAGAAGAAAAGAATCACAGGCCTAATGTTTCTGTGTGTTTTCTCTAGATATGGGACATACATGACATAATAAATTTAAACCTATATTCACTTTGTTGTGATTTAGGTGTAGTCAGCTTATTTTGAGTTTGCCATGATTATTAATCAACATCTGCCCATTACAGCAATCAAACTGAAAAAGTTCCAATGTTGTCACACTGTGACAGCTAGTTCACATCTCACAGCTCACTTCTAGGACCCATTTCTGCCACATTCATGCCAGCTTCTCATGTATACAAGTCATATCTTTCATCATGTGATTGTGTAAGCATCAGTGATGACATCACTAACAGGGGACCAGGTGGCCAAACTTAGTGCAAACTCAGCTGTGGGAGCTCGACCTAGTGAGATCTAGTTTATCTGAAGTCCAGTTTATGAATGCCCTGGCAAGGCTGCTAACAGAGTTCTGCACATATAAGTCATACAACTGTGGTCTTCTGTCTCCTATAGTGAAAAGGAACATAGACCACAGCAGAGAAAATCAGTTTAGGAAAGTTCTTTGCAACAAAAATGCATTCTTTCTTAAGAGTGTCTAGCATCCTCTGCCCAACCCAAAACCACAGAGGCCATGACAAGTAAGTCTCCCTCTCTAAAGCCATAATGAAGAGCTATATTAGCAAGGCAATAAAAAACCAAGTTTGTAATGAATTAACTGCTTGGTTTTCTCAGGGAAAATAAAATGTTCTCCTCAGTTTCAGCCCGTTCCACCCTCTGCTCTAAAATGGTCCCAAGGGCTCACAGCTTTTTAGTCCTGTGGGGAAGCTGAAGACCTCCTTGTGGGAGGTCTGCAGAGTATGGTGCCCACCCATGGCATGAAATATGCATCTTCTGTCCTCTCCACCCATCCACAGTGTTGCAACAAGGCGCGCAGAAATCCTGTGTAATACCTCCCTGTTTGTGTGTAATTTCTTTCTCTTTCTACAGAAACAGAATGTTAACATCATCCTTGCAAATATAATAAACATCAGGCTGAAGCATGACATTCCCTTCCATGCAGTCATTTTATTGAGGCTCCACATTAACCAGTCTCAGGATCCTAAAAAGCAGCAGATATGAGGTTCCTATTCTCATGCTATTGGTTAATTGTTTACTATATATCCAATCCAGTAGACTGAGCCTCTTGACAGGGGATTTTCTGATGTAAAAATGTGCGCGAGCAAATTCACATGTGCTAGTGCACCAACATAAGGTGTGCATGTGTGTGTTGCGCATCTCCCTGTGATGTTTAACAGTGTATTTGCTGGAGTAAATGATTCTCACACAGTTCCAAAGCAGATGTAAATTACCTATATGCTGTGTTTTCTTATCTTTAAACCAGATGTACTGTAAAAATATGTGCAGTATGACATGGCAATTTTTAGTTTATCTATTTATCTCTACTGGGACATGGATTTTTGCCTTGCTGTACTTGTTTGTGGGCCTCCTGGTAGAAGATTCATTGCCATTCACTGAGATGATAAACAGTTTCTATTCTCCAGTCCTGTTATCAATTTCTATTCTATTTTTAGTAAATTTTTAATGCATTGATAATCAGCTTTGTAAAAACAATTTTGCATAACCAATATGATAAAATGAGATATCCACTAGAAAAAAATTAACAAGAAATATCTATTCCCTGCCCTTGCCCTTTGATGGGTTTTTTTCCTATCTCAAGGAAACATTTCAAAACCAAGTCCTTTATCCTAGCTGCCCATCAGCTAGATTCAAATGCACCCATCTATCTCTCTGTCTGGCTAGCTAGCTAGCTTTTTGCCTTCTGTATGCTCACTGAAATATTTTTCCTTGGATAGTTTATTTTCTCAGCAGTAATTTGCAACATCTGAGACAAAATGAATATAGGGTTAAACATGCTGTTATCCAAACTTTCCCATAAAAGGACACACTCAGGAGTGTTCTTTAAATGTTTAGATCATTGATACTTCATATTCTCTGAAAAAGAAAAGAAAAAAAAAGAAGTGAAAAATGAACAAGTCATGGATTTTCAGTGTTCTAATGACTTATACTAATGTATTCCTTCATCTAAATACAGATTTCTATTTAAAATTCAGTATGCAGGGGTATTATGAATTCTAGCTTAATAGATTCCAAATAATTGTGCTTTAGAAATGATGAATAGCTGTTTAAAGCCACTGATAAGAATATACTATTTCTCTCCTAACAATGGACCTACCACATTAACTGTATCATATATGCCTGAAATTAGTTTATTAATTTTTTTATTGATATGCAAACTACAAGGTGATGGCAGATGGCATATAACCCCTCACTCAAGCAGCAAAACCCTCCAAAAAAACCCTTGTCTCTGCTATACTTCTTGTAGGGGGACAAAAAGGAGAGATAAGAAGATAGCTTTTATATGGAAGGCAGGCCACTGAAATGCAGATGATGCCATTCTCTCTTGTACTCTGTTTTCAGATTTGCTGGCATAAAAAGAATAAAATATAAGGTTGAATTAATGACCAGATTTTGCAAAACTGCAATTCAAGATGCTTTCTCTGTGCTGTTCATGCTATTGCTGGCCTTTAAAACAACTATTCTAGACTTGCTCTTTCATTTAAAAGCCAAGCATCAAAAAATACTGAAATTACAAATACATTATTCATATATTGAGTATAGAAATGACCTGACACAAAAAATTTCACTTAACAGAGCTGATGGTTCCTTCATAACATATTAAACCATTTGAAAACACCAAGCAAAACAGGTAAGTGCATCTGCAGATGAATTTGCAGTTGGCATACAACATGACACTGGAAGTTTCTGAGGTCGTATGTGATTTGTGTGCTAAACATACCTGCTGGACTTATATGCAGCACTTAAAAAATATATATACAAAATGTGAATCTATTAGAAAACTAACATCTTTTTGCTTAAAATCTTGGTGGAAGGTATGTGTTCTAAAGCATTATCTCAAATATTTAAGGAGATTTACAAAGACAGTGGACAATGACAGTAGTATTTTTATTAAATAAGCAGTTAATGCTGAAGTCACAGTATAGTGTCATCTATAACTAAATCGTTTTTCACTGTATAATGGTTGGGTTATAGCAAGCTTTCACTTTACAAGAAGAACTAAAACACAGATGAGAAGTGCATATATATGTTTATATTGCATTAAGAAATCAGTCTTTCCTATTATGTGCATATTGTGCAATGCAACATCCTTGTACTAGTGCTCCTTTGCTCTCTCTGCCCATATGTGACAGTATGTATTTGCAGTGCTGTACAGAGAATTCATCTCAGCTAAGTTTTTGCTATTAGAAAATAATTTCAGTGCACTTATCTGCTAAAGCTAATAGCAAAAAAAAAAAAAAAAAAAATCTTCATTCTTTCCTATGGGTTGTAAAGTTGCTGTATTGCAAAAATTTGTTCTACTTTTTTCATTGTCGTGTTTCCTACCTACAAGCAACATAAATTTCCAATTAATTTGTCTTGGCAAAGTTTGCAGTGCCACAAGAGGTCCTAAAAGTGGATTAAAGCAGTTTTATGTCTTAACTGTAGTTGCATCAATAATCCTTGGCTCTGGTCCCTTTAGCCTTTTATTTTTTTCTATAGGATCTGGGCAGTTACCCCCATCTCAAGGCCTTTTCTTCCTCCCTCTGGGATAGGCTGCCTTCTCCACACACCACTGGTACCCAGAAAAGAATGGTTCTTCTGTTTGTCTGGCCGACTGCATATTGCATCCATTGCTCCATTCAGCCTGTCTTTTCAGGTCTGGTAGCTGCTGTACAACTTCGCTTTTGTGCTCCACTGCCAGGCCTTTTCTGAAGCCAGACGCTTTTTGAAAAGAGGGTATATTTGCATAAACAATACCAAGTGAGGAGGTCTGCTGGAAAGAAAATCAAAATTCAGCTGAGCGAATCTTCCTAAACAACTCATTTCTTGCAACCAACACCTCCTATCGTTGCCATCTGTGTACTAAATTATGGCCGAAAACGTGTGCTGCTCTCTCTTTTCACTTGCTCTTGTGTACAGATTCCTCATATCAGCTGAAGTATATTTTGTTTTCAAATTTAGTCTGAACAGAGGTCCTTAAACAGAATTCAGTATATGGAATGAGGAAAAATATGGTTCTGTTAAATAAGGAACAGAAGGCCAGCCATGCATCAGCTAGCTTGCAACCCAGATTGGATTTGTACTGAAGGCTCATCAAAATGCATATCTGAAACAAGATCTACCCATCAGCTTGCTGAGATTTCATGTCAGTGATGGCAGGGCAGCTTTATCAGAATAGTGCACGGAGAAGAAGGCTTACTGCTGCGGCTGATAGCTGAAGGAATCATTCTGGAAAATATGTGTGCTTAAATTAAATCTTGAGTGGCTTAAGATATTGGATATACTGAGCGCATGTGTATATGTATCCACATAAACACAAAAATAAAGAGTTCACACATATGTATACATGAGTGGATTCATGTACATTTCTATGCATAAGCAAACATACACACATGGCTTATGCTACATCCTCTGTGTGCATTTACAATATTTTGCACTAGGGGATAAAAATAATTAGGCTAACCGTGCAAAAAGCAGACAGGCAAACCAAAAGTAGCCATATGGAAAAAGGAAGAATAGACTTTCATAAGCCACTGCTCAAACCTCCCACTTATTTAAATTTTTTATTCAAATATCTAGCTAGGTAATTTTATTTCATTAAATTGCAATCTCAATTTTGTTTTCTTGCTCAGATTCTTTGGATATAAATTATTAGCAATATTTAAAATGTGTCTCCCCTGCTGCATAGGTCTGCACATACAGCGTCTTCCATTTTGCACTGTCTATTAAACCACATTCATCTGTCAGAAATATAGTGCCTGTGGATGTGTTCAGCATACAAATCTACCACAGATGAGGGGTTCTCTTTCTACCCTGCTGCCTTGATCAGTGCCCACTTTCCAAGTCTAGTGTCAAGTGGACTGGGAGAAGCCAGATTGCCTCCATGTGTTGCCTCCATCCACAGGATGAAACAAGATGCATAGGAATTTTTTGTGGGCATCTATTATTGGTCTTGTTTCTTCCTATGCAAAACTCAGCACAGGGGAGAAGTTCAAACAGAAGGTCTTGTATCATGTCTTTTCACCTACAGACAGAGACCTTACCACATAGGTTACCAAGTGTCTGAAGCAGCCCCTTGCCATGAATCAAACTACATTTCTGTCATGGGGCTCCAGTCACACTTGCATCTCACCCTCAGGAGGTATCCAAGCAGACAGGTAGCAGAAAACTGGAAGGAGGTATGTTCACTCCTTCACATAATTTCCAAGTCCCCTATAAGATGTGGACATTTATTATGCTTACCTGGAATGTAAAGTGGCCTGTTTCATACAACACTGGAAAATGAAGGTAAATGAAGATCCTTTTAGTAAGCAACTCTTTTTACCAGATTTCATTTTGGGGGAATCATCCCTGTAAGGAGTTTGCCATTTGTTACAGGAAAAAAGTTGCTACACAAATAACATCTATAAAACACATCCATTAGGATTTAATAGGTGTAATAGAAATAAGAAAACCCTCTACATAAAACCTGTAAATTTGGTTTTATTATTCTACACTAGTATCCATCATAAATCTTTCATTATTTTGAAATTAAAGACATGGTCAGCACTTCTCATTCAACTCATCTCTCAGATTAATTTGCAACATAAGTGACTGTATCAAGCAAAAAAGAAAATTGTAATAAAAATAACCAGAACTTGGTGCTTGACAAATAAAATGCAAAATTTCTGCTACTTAAATTGGCACAATGCCATAAATTCTAAGCTCAAGCACCTGAAATCACGTTTGTCATTTGGCAGTCCCTGATTTTGCAGTAAAGGAGTGAGTCTTTCCCAAACACATTCTTCTTCATGTGCTCCTGTTCCACCTCCAAGGCCAAGCAAGGTACTCTCTCTCCACAAGAGCCAGGCATGATCCCACTGTGAACTCGTCCAGCTCACTCTGCCCTGGCTGGTACTCTCACGTGTCTCTACCTAACAAGCTGTGAAACGGGGTGAAACCATTGTAACCTCACACTGAAGGTGACAAGAGGGAAACATCTCTATTGGTGTATAGGTCCTCATAAAGCAAGGCATGCTGTAGGCAGTCTACCTTAGTCTCACTGAAGGCAACTGTTCGTGTTACAGCTGGCACATAAGTAGGGAAACACAGGAGAAACACATTTTAACATTAACCAGTGCCAAATTACTGGTTCAAAATACAGTGTCTATACATATATGGTATGTATAACTGGTTGTTTAAGACCAGTGACTGGATTGCTTCTTGAAAATGACCCATGAAAGACAACGATTTTCTCAAACGAAATTTAAGAATATGTCAGTTCAAAAGCAGAAGTTGCAGGTGAATGATTAGCAATTATGCTTCCTGCAGTTAGTGGGCTTCACATATGCCAGCATATACGATAATCTAGGTGTTAATCCCTCCGCTATTATGAGGATTTTCTCTACATTACCCTCCCAGTCCTGACCAGGATAAAAAAAACAAACCCCCACCCCCAAAAACCAAACCAAACCAAACCAAATAAATTACACAAAAAAAGAAGAAATAATCACAAATCACATTTATGTGAGAGGGGTACTGCCTGATTAACATTAGCTGTAGGCTCATTATAGTGCAAAAAAAATTAGAGAGAGGGAGGGCTGGAAGTAGGAAAGAAGGAAGAGTGAACTCTGTGTTGTTCGCTGAATGTATTTTTCATGGAGTCTGCAAAACACTTTGGAGGGGGTTTGCATGACTGGATTTTGTAATCTCCATAACTTGGAAATCAAAAAGATAAATGATGGAGAAATGAACAGCTAGTGGCCTCAGTCTTGATGATTCCAGGATAAATCCTTTTAATAAACATGAAACTGCAGCAGAGCAGAAACTCTAAGTCCTACTTTTGATTTAAAGATGTTTATCTCTCTATCTTCTACATTTCTTGGGTTTTATTCTCCTCATATCTTTTCAATTTTATCTCTTTGGTTACCCACAAAGTTAATTGTTTTTGTATTTTCTCCTCAAAGATGAGGTATGTGTGTATGTGTATAACATTAATATATACAAACAGCAGGGACGCACCTATAGTTTGGCTTTGTAGTTGCTCCCGGGAAAACTTAATGGGAAATCACTGTCATCCTATGGTCATTTTGTTCATGCTTGACATGTGCTGTTGTCTGAATGGCAGAATCATGTCTCTGGAAGGTATAAAAAAAATAAAGGAAATGACACATAAGGAAAACTTACTTAGAGTGAGTGGTGATGGTGGTGACAAAGGAATTGTTTAAAAATATTGAAACAAACTGTCCTGGTTCCTCAGTATTAGGACTCCTTTACTGGTTAATCCATCAGAACTGGGTTTTGTCAAGGCTTTTTTTATACACTAAATGTTTGATTAATTTGTACATTTCTGCAATAGAGCTAAAAGAATTTGAATGTTCAAGATTTAATATCCAGGCTCCCTTTATATACACAGAGTAGAAAAATACATTTAGATCTCTCATTTATTTTCCAATTAACTCTTCTTTATCTGTGCATTAATATTACAGATGTCTGAAGAATAATTAAAACAGATAAGCAATTTATAAAAATCTTCACATTTCATGCTAATTACCATAATGTAATGTTACATTTTTATTAGCAGCTTTTGTTCCCTCCTCCCACCCTTCCAGGAACCCTGAGGCCTTAGCCAGTCAGCATGTTATAAATCTTTGTTAAAATACGACACAAAGCTAAGAAGCTTGCAACAAAGCAAATTGGACAGTGATGGAGCTCTCCTTTCTTTACGTTCATTTCCCAACAGCCAGCCTGTCATCAAATATGAAAACAGTGATGATTTTTCACAGCTTCTCAGTGTGAAGGCTAGGGGGCTTCCAGGACAGAGGGTTATGAAGATGGGATTTGAAGGATCACAGTCAGTCCATGAGAAAGACAGAGAAGAGAAAATTGATCCTAAGATCCTGATACAGACATAAGTCATGGGTCCAGGAAATGACTGTATAGTCAACATACCTAACATCACCACATCACACAATTATATTTACAAGCAGTTAAGTCCCATTTCAAAATGAATTGGCTTGTTTGCTCCCACCATTCCTATGCAAGAGTACAATGGGAATTTAAAACTAAGAATCCTAAGGGGAACGCCTACTGATGCTTAATGTTCAAGCCATCAAGCGAGAGAGCAGAAGTAATGCCATGCGATATTGTATGAGCCCTCCCACACCTCCATTTCAGACATCAGTGGAACCAAACACCTGGTCAAGTTAAACACTGTGGTTGTCATGAAAAGTTTGGAACAAGAAATAAAAGAAATTTACATCAATACAGAGGTTTCCTTTGCTGAAATAAGAGACTTCATGTCAGTAAGATGAAGTAACCTGCTTGAGTGTTTACAAGAATGGGATAAACTTGTTCAATGAGTTATCTGGAACAAGCAACATGACCAGCTTGCCTCGGTGGCACACCAGTGGCCAGCACATTGGCATGTGCACACACAGGCACACATGTGTGTGCACGCCCTTCTGCTCTGGTGCTGCAAGGAAAGGCCAAGCACTCAAGCATGCTCCTAGTTGCATGCCTCAGCAGCTGCTTCCAGCTCAGCCTTTGAGCAGTAATTTGTGTCATAATGGAGATTATGTACCTCCATATGTTTCAAAAATACACTCATCTATGCTTTCAGGAATAATAATAATGTAGTTTAGGTTTCATTTTGTTTTTATTCCTGAAATAGACTTTGATACAAGGCGGTGGAAATGAGATAAAATGAGATAAAAAAACTTGCTCTGGTGCCAAGTTCTGAAACCTTTATTTAAGGAGAAGAGAACATATGTGTATCTCCTCAGCTTCTACCCAGTCTATTGATTCAAAGCTACAAGACCCTTTTTGTATTACTTAATTTATTTTTATTTATTGCAACATTGATAGAATTCAAACTACATTAGATAATGTACTAGATAAGATATCATTTTAAAACCTCTTACTGAGATCCTATTGGGACTGGCATGTAATTGAAAACACTTAATGGAATATTTCAGGGCATATTGCCAGAGAATGAACAAGAGAATCACATTTCATTTTAAAATGCCATAGAAAAATCATTTAAAATTATCATAGCTGTGGTTTAGTATAGAAGAGGATGGGTAATAAAATTTACATAGACTTCCTTTCTTTTGGAAATTATTTTCTCTCTTTGTTATATTTGACAACTCCCCCACTGTCTTTTCAGAAATGCCTGACATTCCTTTTAATTAAGTAGTGAGGGGCAACAAGCAATACATTTTTTAAAGATTGCTGAATGCATTGGGTGTGCTTTCAGCTCAGGGGCCAAACTCCCTGTTGGTTTGTTCCCTTGGAAAGAAATAACCATGATTACAACTTCTGCCTTGACCTATTCTATGATAGTACAAAGCCGAATTGTAAAACTTCCTTTAGGCTTGGTTTGCACTATCCTTTCCTCTATAAGGCCAGAATAATATTTAGATCTTGGAGGGCTCAAAACCAATAAATTCTGAAGTTTCTGATGAAGACCCAGAAAAAACTCAGGCAAGAGTCTTTTCAAACTGGAGGTTTTGTAATTAATTTCCTGGTTGGTTGCTTGCACATCCTTCTTCATCTGTTACAACTCAACAGAGTTGTAACAGATGGAGGAACAGAGTTTGGGCTTTCCTTTGGTCACACAATTACCTAGAAAGCTACAAAAAGTGGCCAACCTACATGTTCCCATAATCCTGCAGACTATTGAAGTAGATCCCTTGCAGGCTGCTGATGTCCATGCACATTTATACTGCAAATTTACCATTGAAAGTCTCCCTCAAGCACTTCTGCACAAAAAGAAGAAACCTTTTTTTGCTAGTTAAAGATGTTCCTACCAACAATGTAGTAGTCAGGAGAAGCATTAAAAGGCATCTTCAGCTGACACAAAAAGTATCCAGTTTAAATGAATAAAAGAAAGGAAAATAATTTCAGATGCAAATTTTCTCAACAAGAGCTGTCTCTACACACAGATGCAAGTATATATTATTTTGCTGACTCAGGTTTGGCTAATCTTGAACTAGGAAGTTGTCTTCACATATGTAAAGAATTACAGTGGAAATACTTAAATGTTTAGTTGTACCAGTTGAATTTTAGGATCCTTGAGCACTGAAATCCTGTAGAGGGTTTTTAGGCTAGCCAAATTTGTAGACTAATATTGTTTAATTCCTACTTAGTCATGTCACCAAGACATGGTGACAGGGTCCTTTTTATGATCTGATATTAAAAGTTAAGAATAAATAAAAAGAAAATGTTTGAATCCAAAGTCCCTCAAATCACTGTCTTTTGATATGCAGCTCCAGATTAAAATGTGTTTTGAACCTTGTTCATATTTAAGTCTTCTCAGAGGAATATCTTAACACCAGTCAGCCAACACCTTAAGGGTATAGCTCATCCCTTGTCTATAATTCTGGACCTGTGTTTACATGAGCACAGGGATGGGGCCACACATTTTTGCCATATGTCAACATATATTTGCCTGCAGGTTTGAAAACAAATTTATAAAAGAGGCCCTTTGTAAATCTACAGCAAAAACAATAAAATCCAACAAATATTCTGAGAACTAGTTCATTCTTTCCTCTTGTCACAATTTACAAGGGTCTGTGCTGCTATCAGATAATATTCCCTGCAGGCATATTTTTCCCACTGGGTGCTCAGAAATTATGAGGTTCACTGGAACTATTCTCTCTTCTTTTCTGCTCTTTTGAATTCATTGAAATGATGACCCTAAATCTTGAATTTGGCAAGAAAGACACAAACACCAGAACTGAGATGGCTTATCAACTTGATTCCTCTTTTGCAAGGTCAGCCCCAAGCATTCCCTGATGCTGAGAGATCTCATGTTGCAGAATTAAGCCAAATGTGGAAAGAGCCTCTGGTGAATTGAAATAACCATCCCAGAGTGAAGATCGGAAATCAACATGCTCAGATTTCAGCCTATGGAATGTGTGAGCTATCAGCATTCAAAGTTTTGCCACTGGAGGGGTGGGGAATTTCACAGCTGCTTGAGCAACAGTTATTGACCAATTTATTCAAAATCAAATCATGGTCTTCCCAGCTAATAAAGCAATCCAGCATCAGTCACACCACCACAAATAATTATAGTCTCTTTTGGAATACATCCAAACCTTTCAAATAAAACAATTGTCCTAGTTAATACCTTATCTTCCTCTTGCACATCCCATGCTCCTGCCATTGGCTTCTGAGACAACGTGATCAAGATTGAACAACACACACCATATGCTCACAGCTGCGACATGTCAATAGCAAGTTTTGAACCAGGGCATAGAGCAGAGATACCTAAAGTAGCAGTGATGGATATCTTCCTTATGGCTGTGGTTTAAAGCCCAGGTTTATGGCATTTGACCTCATCTGCCTTTGGCAAATGACCAGGTACCAATGACCTATTTCTGCTTTTGGTGCCAGGCTGGAGTGGATGTTGCCTGCAAAGACACACTTCATATATCTTCTGGTATCTGAGGTGATGAACACTGGCAGAGTACAAAAAGTAACTAATCAGCGTGTCAAATGTGCCTTGCAATTTCACAGACCCATCACGGGGGAAGGGGTTTGCAAGGGTGTACGTGCAGTTCTGCTTGCCAATAGACACAGATTGTTTAACAGTCACCTCCAGGCAGTAAAACTGGTTGCCAGTTCAAGTGCCAGGTAATTTTATAGGATAATTATTAACCTTACTGAAGTTATTAAAGACTAGCTACTGGGAGACTTGTGAAGTGTGAATTATCTCTATCCGTCTGACCGGGAAGGATAGCTAATCCCCTCAAACATTTTATGCTGAGCTGAAGATTATCCCTCTCTTTAGATATTAGAAAAATCTTCAGAAAGGATCAAATTACATACAAATTTTACAGTTTTGAGAGAGCATTTACAAGATTTCTCTTCCACTTCTCCACCACCACCCACCCCCCTTCTTACTCACCCCCCTTTCAACAATATGCTAGGAAAGCACATTTCCATTTCAGCCCTCTCTGATATTGCCATCTTCTTAGTACACCACAAGCAGAGAAATAGAGATGTGAATGTCATTATATCTTCCATGAAGAATGTTTCTAAAGATGATAGCAGAGCAAACACCATTTGCTAAGGCAGTCAGCACACTTTGCTCAAGGTCCCACAGTCTCCCCTCCTCCTTCCTACCTAAAGTAAAATTTGTTTTGCTGTGGATCTAGGCAGATCCACAGCAAAACAAATTTTTTTGTCTTCTTGCCAGGTCAGTGGTGACATGGTCACTTTTCTTCCCACCACTTTCACCCAGTATTCTCCCTAATGTTCAGCTTCCAACAGAGCCAGTTGTTGCTATCAAACATTATAAGGCCACAACCTCTGAAGGAAAGTGTGAGCAAGCAAGCTCTTCTGCATCTACCAGGGGCAACTTGCTTAAGGAAAGCATCATGTAATCATAATATTGTGAAAAAATGGTTTGGTTGGAGGTTGACCAGAGGGGAACAAACTAAGAAAAGCTGTAGCCCATTTTACGCAGTGTCGTCAGTTCCCTTGAAAAGGGAAAGAATATATAATATCACTGCAGTGTGCCCTCTTGCATATGGTATTCCTCACCCTTGGCGTCTCAGCTCTCCTTTAACACAAAACCATGTGTTTGCACATCCTTTCTCCCTGGGTGTCTGTCATAGTCATCTGTGAGGAACATGCTGAACTTGACTATTTCTGCAGCAATTACAGAAGTGTGGTCTCAGTAGCCCCAGAGATGATAAGGTCTTTCTTTGTTCTAAGCCCCACTTGGTGCTGGTCCCACCCATTAAGCTCCGGTCACGTACCTGCATCCTTACACACCGGTGTTAACTGCACAGATGGAGAGATGGTTTCCTGATGTGAGTTACTGCCATTTCCAATCCACGACTGGTGAGCGTCTGCCATTAGGGAAAGCAATAAATTTCAAAAGTCTGTCCTTTGTTGATTTGTGATGCATCTCACTGCTGCTTCCTCTCCTCCCTTCCATGTCTCTTTTGAAATAGCATATTTCTACTTGGCATGCTTTGAAAGGGTGTTCCCTTGATTGTCTCGCCCTTTCTTCTGCTATCCCCAGATCTTTGTAACTGTCTTTTTTACCTCTGAGAGAAAAAAATGTAGCAGGCTGTTGTCTTCCCTTTCAGAGAACTGCCACACATTAGTGCACATGAGTGTTGTTAGATTCCTCTCTACCCGCATTATTTCATCCTTAAAGATCATGAAATATCTTCCTCAAGAACCACACAAAGGCAAAAATTTGCTATTTTACCAAAAGGGCTAAATCTATGTGACAGTAAGATTGCAGAAGACGTAACCACCCAGATTCTCAACACAGAAAAAACTCCTGTCTTACACAGACACAACTGGCCCATAGGAATCCAGAAAACTCTTTCAGTCATTCCACTAGTATCCCATGAGTTCTTTTTTAGTTTTATTTTGATTTGGACTTTTCTGAACGTGACACCAGATTTAATATGGAGGGTTTTTTTCCCCTTGGTACTCTATCTCCTTTGGCCTAAGCTAGCTCTATTTCCATACTACTTCTGTGCTAGTAACAGACACCTTAGTTATTCCACAAACTAAGAGACAGTGATTCCTGTACCAATGCATTCACTTTTATGGAGACTCTGGTATCTTCATTTTGTTCTCTAAGTTTATCTTAAAGCTCCAAAACCACTGACTGTCTTTTCAGCTTTTACAGTCTCTTTTATAAAGAAAAAGAAGTCATTTGTTACTATTTTGTTTTGTTTTGTTGTAATGGTGCTCTTTATGCAGTTTGCAAGCTAAAAGAGTGCTGAGACAGCATCATTTCAAAGAGGTTTTTAAACTAATTTTTTACATTGATGGACTTAATTTTTTGAATTTCAGCTTTCTAAAAATCTAATGTGAAAATTAAAATAAATTCATAAATTATTGGTATTTGTTTAGCTAGCAAGGGAAAAAAACTATTTCAGCCCCTGCATAAATAGGCTGTTGAAGAGTCTGTGCATGTAGCTATAGATTGTTTAATCACAGTCCATAGGTCATTGCACATCCAAAGTACTATTATTATTAAATGTAAGGCTGAGATATGGGAGTTCTTTCCCCTGCTTCCTTTCGCAAGTATTTTTTCATCTAGCACATGGCTTGAGTAAATAATTTCTTCTTTTTGTTTTATTTTACCCATTTTGTCCATCTGGGATTTTTTCAGTTTATTCACTCATTGGAGTGAGGTTGTCTGTTGTTCATACAGTGCTTAATGCACCATGGCTTTGAGCTCAGGTAAACCTCTGACTAATTTCTATTTCTGCAAATATCACTCAAAGGAAGAATTTGAGCCATCAGATTTTGTCCCACAAAGATTTCAAAGCTGGCTGGTATAAGGTATGAGATTGTCTTAATCTTGGATGACCCAAGCATGTGTTTGCATTGGTGAGAAACAAAACAAAACGCAGCTGAATTCTGTTGGCTGAGAGGAAGGGGTAGGGGAGGTCAGTCTAGACAGGAAAAAGGGGTGAGAGCAATTGTTTTGTGGGTCTGTGTCTCTGAATTCACTCTGCCAACAGACAAGGCAGAGTGCTATTAGACACTCTACTATTAGACATGTAGACCCTTTTAACCTCAGAGGTACCACCTGCAGCAAAAACATCTTTTTCTGTTATGTAGCAAAGTATCCTGAAAATATATTACATCAAATTAATAATGCCTAACATTCAGTTTTTATATACCCTGTTGTTCAAAGGGAGGATTTCCAGGGAAATTAATTTTATTTAATTTATATATTGCATTCCACAACTGACTTTTAGATGAATTTAAAATAAATTATAATAATTATTTCAGTGTGATATGTCAGTTAACAATATTGGCACAATACCAGCAAGTCTCTCATCAATAAATAAAACTGGTCTGGGTCTTTCAGGTCATTTTATTCCTTGTAGGTTCCAACACCCACATGCTCTCTGATAACAAGGATTTTTTTAATATGGTAGCCTTCTTGAGGCTACATGAATCCACAATTACATTCTACTTGTTTTCATTGTCAATATAGTCCCTAATTTTAAAATAAGTAACAGTTTCATCTCCTAAGACATTTAAGTAAGCAGTCACATCACTCTATATACTTCTATTTTGCGAGGCTAGAAAAAGATCACGCTTTTTCGTTCAGGTTTTCTCGCTGTGAGTGCTGCCTCATTCTCTAGAAGCTCTTCTCCACTCTTCTCCATTTTGACCTGGATCTCTGCTACTTAAAATTGAAGTCTTAGGAGGGCCTGAAGGACATCAGATGCAGTTTTTCTCATTCTAGAAGGCTCTGCCCCGCTCACAGTACAACTGCACAGATACTTTTTGTATTCAAAGCTGCTATGGGCACCCCATTGAGAAATGGTACATTCAAATTGGTGAGGATGAAGCCAACCAGGTATCCAGGATCAGTGGAAAAATAGTGGTTTGAAAACATTAAAAAGTAAAATATAATTTTTTCGTGGATCTTTATTTAGAGAGGATTCTGATTGAAGGACTGTGCTCGCCTGGGGACATGGAATTCCCAAGAGCTGTGCTCTGTCAGACTGTTTGAGTCAACAAGACCTTGACTGAGTAGGCAGTTTCAGGATATTTAGGATTTAGGTCTATTAATCATTCCATGTGCACATCTTGGCTCGTGAAGAGCTTATTCTTACTAAGTCTTAAATGAGCATCTTAAATTTCTTACATCTACTGTTGAGGAGGACTTATTTCACCAGAATAAAAACTTTTCCATAATGTTTCTTTCAAGTATTATTAATCCATTTTTGATTGTTTGGATTCCTTGATTTCATTTCCGGAGAAATAAATTTGCTGTGGAATCCCTGCCAAAGCTTTTTTCTTCCTCTTTTTTTTCCTTTTTCTGGTCTTCATTTATTGCTAAAATCCAGGCTCAGGTTCATGAATTTTCAGTCTAAGTGAATTTAAAAAATCACTATTTACTTCCTCCTGTTCCGTGTATCTAAATATGGTAGTGTCTTTCTCCTATGAAAATGTGTGCCAAGAGACTGTTAATTTAACCTTGTGTCATTATATCTTTCATGGAAATCCATGATGTGGATGTCTTTACCATCTGCTTCCATCAGGAGGGTTATCTCAGTGTCTAGACACTATAGTGATAGGCTTTTTAGGGTTGCTGATGGATAGACAGGGCTTTGGAGAGCTTGCATTTAATCCTCTTCAGATGTGGATAGATGTTTTCCGGCAGTCTGGGATGAAGTTTAGGATTGTATTTCAAACAAATTTGTCCTGGACTGTAAATGGGACAACTTTGTTTAACAGCAAACTCTAACAGGTCTGAAGAATTAAATGTGGGATTAAATAATATATGAATCAGAAAGACCTCATTTTTGTATATGATATGCTCATCTTCTTTTGTTTTTAGCACAGATGAAAATTCTTTAGGCAAAGTAAAAAAATTATTCATGCACATATAATAGTAGTAGCTTCCTTCAAGGACAACTGTTACAAAAAACAGAAGAAAATAGGAAGGGAAGCCTATATGCACATGTAAACTTTATCGCTGATACTTTAAAACACACAGATGATTAAAATAAATATTTTTAAATTTTGCTACCTCCTCGCCATTTGTTTATTTTGGCACTATTCTGTTCTTGGTAAATGAGAATAGGGCAAACATGCATATTTGCCCCCTGTTGTGTTTTGGTTCTTGTGTGAAAGAACAGTGCAGCAATGTTTGGTCTCAAACAGCAGAAAGCAGCATATGCTCTGATTACCTGCCTCTGTGGAAACTTAAAAAAGGTCAGACATTCCTGTGGTGTGAGGCGCATGTCCTCCAGCAGTGCTCCTGGTGTTCCTGCAGTCCCCAGCATAAGGAACAGTCTCTCCTGCGAGGTGGTCAATACCCCTGTGATCAAGGGATTTAGAGCTGTTGAAAGAGCTTTATTTGACAGGAGGAACTTGCTATGGAGATGCTGGTTCTGCATCTGTGCAATCTCTGGCTGCTCTGAGAGAAGCCCTGGATGGCCTCCCCCAAAGTTCATCACACACAAGCC
The DNA here is from genome assembly GCF_017590135.1 of Pyrgilauda ruficollis. Classification (NCBI taxonomy): domain Eukaryota; kingdom Metazoa; phylum Chordata; class Aves; order Passeriformes; family Passeridae; genus Pyrgilauda; species Pyrgilauda ruficollis. The sequence continues at coordinate 9,258,637 of NW_024524934.1, read as the reverse complement.
TCCCTGGGCAGACCCACATCAGGCTAGTTCCGACTCTGGCCCCAGCTCCCTAGTCCCCTTGCAAACTGAGTTTGGCTATTTTGAGTTGTACTGGTTGCAGGTGGAAAGCACAGCTTCCCTTCAGGAGAACTAGTTAGTCAAGGGGAATTCCTCAGGGACTGATCTCTTATTATTTACCAATAAATTAAGGAGGACCATGAATGAATGCACGAAAATTAGCTATTACCTAACACAGCTGACATTGAAGACAGCAGGAAATGAGACCTTGATGTCCTTTCAGATTGAAGACATAGAAAAACAAGCGTAAAATCATACATTTTATGAACTAATAATGAATATTTAATTAATATGTTATGAGATGGAATCAACTGAAAAATCAGAGGGGGTAGACTCATGTCCAGATTAGTCATGTACAATACTGTTGGAGCTAGCATTAAAATCCAGCAGAACAAAGACAGCATTTATGCTTTATGTGAAGGTGTTGATAGCACGCCCACAGGAACATTGTACACTGTATTCTTACAGTTCATATTTATGAGGCATAAAATTGGAAATACAAAAAGTCCATGCAACCAACCATGAGAACAGAAGAACTATCATGCAAGAAAGAGTAAAAGACCAAGGCCTGCTAGCCTAGCTTAATACAAGCTCTGAGGATAAATGCACAAAGCTGAGGGAGAACCACTGAAGTTATCAGACAATCCTGGCAGTAGAAAAAACAGGCAGAGGGAGCCATGGATGTGACCACACTGGGAAGCAGAAGAAGGTTTATAGTCACCAGTGTCCAGAGATGCAGCTCTCAGTACATGGAACAACAGCAAGATTTTCAGTATCTTCAAGACAGAACCAAATGTGTTTCTGAAGGGGACCACAGAGTGTGGCTTCCTGCAAGAGCAGAGGATTGAGATGTGCAGCCTCATGTCACTCATTCTGTGCTAAAATCTGCTTTGAGCAGTTTGAGGTTTCCAAGAAGCACAACAAAGCCAAGAACCCTTCTTACAGTGTAGTACTATTGCAGTTTAAATTTGAGTTACTATACCAAAAGACACCAAAATATTGTCATGTTTGTCTTTCCTATCTGGAACTTATCCATCTTCTTAAACAGCCTTCTACTATTGTGTTTTTCCTTAATTCCCCAGTCCCAGAGTGTAGCTTTGCTCTTTCTTTGCTCACTTCTTTAGGAATTTGTCTCATAAAGCTTTCTAACCTTTCTGTAAGACTGATTCAGCTGAGAAAGACAATTCTACACAGTATGCACAGTACTGGAGAAGAAATTTAAAATCCTACTCTGGAGGCAAGTCTTCATACCAAGAGCTGTTTACCAGCACATACTTCAGTGACTGCACAGCAGGAAACCCTATATGTATGGCTGAAGGAGAGTTAAATCCGCTGTGTTTTCCGTCCTTCACCTGTGGAAAGAAACTATTGCACTGCATTGCACATTTGACACAATAGGCTGAACTAAGTTCACCAATATACTCAAGGCAAGTTGCTACTGACCAGATGCTGAGCTTATCAGGAGTGCTGTGCTCCTGTTTGGCATGCACACTTCTCAAAGCTCTCATTGCAGGGCCTGTAAACCATCTGAGCCTTTTCCAACAGAAGATGGCCCTGCAATGATATTTCCTTTTGTCCACCAAAAGCCAAACTAGTAAATTATCATTGGTAAGCCATGCCTAGGTTCAGGTTAACTCTTCTACAGAGGACCACAGTTTGATTCTTCCAATAGAAGTTTTACACTGCCTTTCCTGAAGTGGTTTTCTTGAGAGGTAAGGGGTATCTTTTTCTTCTAAAGATGGGTGAAATTGCTCTAACTTGTCCTGGCAGTGAACATCATCATGATGACATATCTACGGGGGAAGATACACAGCTGAGGAATTCATGGGATAGGCCCTTTTGTGTCTGGCAGTCTTGTATGGAGGAAGAGTGGGTGCCTGCATCTGCAGCATCACAGAAAGCTGATACTAGAGTGAGCAGTCCTGGAATGAGCCAAGCCATTCCTGTACCTTTATCTGGGATGTAGAAGTCAAAATAATGGAGAGAACATGGAGGGCTTTGTACTTGTGTTTTCCAGCCAGCAAAAAGAATGCACTCTTTCTGATCTGGGATGCTGCATGTCTATCAATGTCTGTTTTTTGTAACTGCTGCATTTTATTGTTACCTAACAGAGATTAGCAGGCAAGCTAGGAAAAAAAAGATAAAAATCATGCCTATTTATCTAAGAAGTTATTTGACAAGTGGAAAACTAAGAATTGGATAAAAGTGAGAAAAATCTGCTGTGAAGAAAAATACTTAGCTGTAGCTCAGAAAAATCACCCAAACAGGTGGTCTGCAACATGATCAAAAATAAAAGAAAGCACATATGAGTACAGGTATCCATCACATCTGAACTGTGAAACAAGAGTTTATAGTCCTGCTCCTGTGTGGGTTATAGCTCAGATATAAAAGCTCCAACTGCAAAAAGTGTAGGAACCTGTTTAAAACGTAACCACCCAATTCACATCATAACTCCTCACACTGCAGTTTATCAGCTATTTAAATAGAAAGAGTTAATCATGAGAGGCCTTACAAATCCTGTCCCACTGTAAATATTCAACAGTGTTTTAACATTCTGAAGAGTCTGTGTTCCTCAAGACATTGAGGTGCTATGATTTACTGGCTAGGATTGATTATGTTTCTGGTAGTACAGATGGCTGAAGTTTTGGTTTGAGTAATTTCTCAATGTGATGGAACAAATTCCCAGCTTCTACATCAGGGTATGAGATCCTTTTCACATGGAAGATGACAACATGCTCCCCAAAGTAGGCACACTTATGGGTGTGTGCCTGTTGTATTTGTGACCAAACACACAGTTCTTTAAATGCTTTCAGACTATATTCTTCTCAGTAAAGCTTGCTGTTATCAGTTAAAAACAACCAACAAAATCACAGTTCTCACTGGAATGGGAAGCATAGACAACCAGTGAACTGGGGAAAGGGAAAAAAATATTTGGAGCCAGCCACTGCTTGACAGATCTTGCTACAGACCAAATTCTGACCAGTTCAGTATGGAAGCAGTAGGATGAGAGAAGAAAGCACTTAGACTTACTTCTCTGTCAGATCAGCATAGAGTTCAGGAACACATGTGCATTTCTTTGTAGATAACAGAAGGTCAAGAAAAAGGGCAAGAGAGTAGAACCAAGAGCTATTGTAAATTGTAATTGTCATCTGTGTGGAAGAGAGGTCCAACCTTTATGCAGTGGATGGCAGGTGAGGACACTCTCAAACTGGAATTTTGTACACCCTTCCACAGCTTGCAGTCCTGAGATGGCATTGTGATTGCACCCCAGCCAGCAGCCAAGCCCCATACAGCTGCTCACTCGCTCCCCCACCAGTGGGATTGGGGGAGAGAATTTAAAGAGTAATAGCTGGAAAATCCATGGGTTGAGATACAGGCAGTTTACAGGGAAGACAAAAGCCATGCACAGAAGAAAAGCAAAACTGAAGAATTAACTCACTGCTTCCAATGGGCAGGCAGGTGTTCAGCCATCTCCAGGAGAGCAGGGCCCCGTCATGTGTCAATGTGGCAAATGCCATCAAACATCCTTCCTTTCCTCTTTCTTTCCCTCCCAGTTTATCTATTGAGCATGGTGCCACATGGTCTGGAATATCCCTTTGGTCAGTTTGGATCACCTGTTCTGGCTATGATTCCTCCCAACCTCCCAAGTACCTCCAGCTTCCTCAATATTGTGGCCTTATGGAAAGCAGAAATGGCCTTGGCTCTGTGCAAGCCCTGCTCAGCAATAACAAAAACCTTTCTATATTATCAAGACTTTATTCAGCACAAATCCAAAATAGCACCATAGCAGCCACTGTGAAGAAAGTTAACTCTACCCCAGCCAAAATCAGTGCAGATGGCTGCTGACAAAACTGTTGTCCGCAGAAATTCCTGAGCCTGACTATGTTGAGTAAGAGCTCTGTTGTAAAACTGTCTGCCTCAGGTCACAGGCACTGTAGAGCATTATGTTTGGGTAACACAGGCCACATTTCTGAGTTGCCAGTAACATTGAGGGTGTTTGACTGAGATACTAGGAGCCATAAAAGGCTTCCTGGCCTCTGGTTCAATTGCTCTATAAAACTACCTTCCTTTTGCCTTCTCTTTTATGCTTTATTTTACTATCATCATTATTGAACAAACTTTTGTAGTACTTTATATCATGTTATGTACGTTATTATCCTAGACCAAATTTTTTATTTCATTGCTTGGTTCTTTGGGTGGTGAATTGGACCCAGCTCCAATTCTTCTAGACACAATAGGGACTATATAGATAAATATTTTCTTTCCTGTTAAATACTTAGGTGCATGCATAAAGAGTTGAGTACTTCTCCCTTGAAAGACATCATTCATTGACAGCAAAGAATATGCAGGATTAACAAAGGCAAAATAACTCATCTTTTTTCTGACCTCAGCCTGCTACAGACCTTCACTACTATGGGGATGTTTTCTTACAAATGTACTTATTTTACAGCTGGAACACAATGTTTATCACCATAGCAGAAAATGAAGAAGGTCCTGCTGGCTCGGAGCAGAGACTCTTTCTCTTAGAAAAGAATTTTCTCTGATAATCCCTCATGCTGAAAAGCTCACAAAGCTGAGAGGACTCAAAAACAGCACCTTCCTGTTGCCTCTGTTCACAAGACAGGAATTCTCATGTGCTGGCAGTTAAATGAGTGAGAAGGCTCACTGAATCACACTGAGAAATTTTCTCCTTTCTGGAGAGTGGCAGTGTGCTACAAAAAGCTGTTTGAAAGTGAACAAGTCTCAACTGAAATAAGTGAGAGCTGACAAGTTTGGTCCTGCACATTACATTCTTTTGTAAAGAAGGGAGATGCTTTCTGTGAAGATTTTCCATGGTCCATTAGAAAATTAATCTTTTGCCTTGTACATACACCATAAACAGAGAGCACTTAATTGTACAGTGGATGAGATTTATAAGGAAAGCTACACTTCTAAAGCAAGACAGAAGAAAAAAGTCCTCATACATTTAAAGGATTACATTTCAGACTGCAGACAGATAAGAAAATAAATTTCACTCAGTGTTGCTAACAACAGAAAACTACAGGCTGCAAGACTTCAGGGTTCTCCTGTTCTCCATAAAGTTCAAACTCTGAATTGAAGGGAAACATTCAACCTAGTATTTGGCAAACCCACCTCTATATTCCACTTTTTCATCATCCATAACAGCTCATGGCTCACACATGGAGAGGAAAGAATTGCTGAGGAGGAGGAAGGGATACAGTTGCAGAATTAATAAGCCAAATTTGCAGAGGGAAATTTTGGTTAGAATTTAAGGAAAATCATACCCCAAGCATCAGATTTTGTGTTGCAGAAGATAGTTTTCTATCACAAGATTGAAAAATCAATGTTTCAGATTTCAGATCTAACAAATCTTAGGCATTTTTCCTGTGCATTATAGACAAAGTTTATTTTTAATATTGGGTAAAAAAATAAAAGATAATTAAAAATGGCATCTGTAACTAGAACATTCATAATTTTATTCTTAAAAAAACATAAACAAGCATATACACATAGGGAACATACCAGCTGAGACATTATCTTTTACATCTATTTAATGCTCACTTGAGTCCAGATGATGGTGCCTTTACTCAAAAGGTGTCAACTCTACTATTGCCTAAAAGAGACTTTCAAGAGCAGTAAAGAACTGCTTGAGTACTCCTTAGGGGAATCAGCACCTGGCCCTGGAAGACACATTCATTTTAAGTATACTTCTGAAAACAGACCAATGTTTAGGCATTACCACTTTTGATTGTTAAATTGCTGTGACAAACTTGCCAACTGGCCCACATATACAAAAAACAGAATGACAAATGTTTGCATTCAGCACAGAGTGGTTACAGAATAGGTTTTATATGCTTGTATGGGCACACACAGACACAATTCAGCTTTTTGAAGTAGAACCAAATAGAGCAAAAGAGAGTCCAGAAGCTTTTACTATTGAGCAGAAACAGAAGCTTGGTAACATGACTCTGCTTGGTGCTCTCTACAAAATGGTGCATCCTAACTGGAACTGTGTCTGTCTGACTCTTTTGGGGATGACAAAGCATCCAGCTGCCCTCCTGGTAAGTGTATCACTGGAGAGGGAGCTCGAAAGCCAATGTGAGAGATGCTCAGCAGCAACCAGCTTCTTGAAAGATCGGGTAGTGAATGGAAAGCATGAAGAAAACCTGCACCAAGTGGATGAATTTCCACATTAGCCCATTTCAGATATTTGCCCTGCAAGTTGTTTTCATTTGCTGATGTCCCCTCCCCAAAATCAACTACACTCACAGCAAATCATAGTGATGGGAGACAGAATGCAGTGAATGGTCCTCTCAGCTCCTCCAGACTGCCTGGTAAACTGCTGACAAACAGAGTTGTGTCTGTTAGGATATATCAAATGATTGCACTTCAGCTCCTATACCTTTGCGCCCACACAACAACTGGAAATGTAGACTCTGAGAGAACCAGAAACTTAGGCAGGAAGGCAGAAGATCTGTTCTACTTCTGAGGAAGCCAAAGTACACCAGAAGTCAAGAACACCAAGAAGACACAAGGACTTATTTAGGGACTTAAGAAAAATTAAATGTTATTTTAAGAATAATATCATGAGTATCAATCGGATTTGTATTTGGGGGAAAATGTGTAGTGGATTGCTCTTCTGACTAATTCCACAGAAGAAAATGAGTGCTAGGAGTGAAGAGCTCTGCCTCAGGAGATGTTTACTAAACTTGCTTTTAGAAAGCTTTGCTTTTATGTCTTATTTGTCTATGTCCTGGTTTCATGTCTGAAAGTCACAGCACCACAAGATTAGACTTGTTCAGGCTGGAAGAGACTTTGAGTGTCTCTAATCCAACCTTCTACCCAAATTGAAGTCAGGTGTAGGAGTAGACCAGGCTGCCCAGGTCTTTATCCAGTTGCATTCCCAAAACAATGTGATGTTTTTTTACAATCAGATTTAGTATGAGCATATCATCAACTTTATGACAGTAGACTTGTTTTCTGAAGGTGAGGTGTTACATGTCAATACAGCCATAGCAAAATTGACCAATTCTTATACAATATAGGGACAAAATCTTTCAAGAGATGAAACATCAACCAAATTCAGATCTAGACAACTACTTCTTTGAATTAGATTTTTTTACAAGGAAACATTATTCAAAAAATATTTTTCTGTTGGGTCCTCAGAGATAAATACATACACAGAAACACTGCAAATATTAGACACTTTCATGTCCACTTCCACCACCTACACACCCAACATCCTCACCAATGCACACAGTGGCAGCTGCTTGCTAAAGATTTTTTATAATGCTGCTTTTGCAAGGAAAAGTACATCAATATTCTCTACAACATCTTTTGAATACAGACATGATCTAGGTAGGAGTACAGCAGATGGAAAATCATCATAGATGTAGAAAAGATGTTGTAAAGCAGATGGTGATCAGTTGTTCAAGTCAACTAAAATGAAGCAAAATTTTCTTTGTATGAACAGTACTACCAAAAAACTCCAGTCATGAGGGCAGGGAAGGCTGGACCACACAGGAATTCTGTGAGTAGAGTAGGCTCAGTAGAGCCTTTTAAGAACAAATTAACATCTGCTGGGGTTGAAGGGTCTACTTTGGGTTAATTCTTGCTTTAAGGAAAGAATTAGATGAAGTAGGCTTTCTGTCTATATTTTGGTACTATTATATCCACTCTGGTCTCATGGATTCAGCTTTTCTTTGTCAACTTAACGTGTTATTTCCCAGGCTTTTAATGTCACCTGTGAATCTAGAGCTCAGGAGTAATAAGCAAAGAAAAAACAAAAGAAACCACCACCACCCCCCCACCCCCCCCCGCCCCGCGCAAAAAACCCCCATCAAAACAAAAATAAACCAAAACCAAAACAAAAAAAACCCAAAACATCACCAACAACAACAAGAACTGGCTGCTGGAGATAAAAAAATAGAAGCATCATGGAAATGGCACAAGGAAAAAAAGGAGAGCAAGGAGTAAGCACAGCAAAGATCTGAAGGACAACAGAGAGATGAATGCCTAGAGCTTTAAGGTCATTCTTGAATTTGTTGACAGAAGAGATAGGTAGTACTGTGGACTGCTTCCCAAGACATAAGACTTGATTTCTCTTGTCAGCCGACTCACAACTTAGTGGAAGAGTTGTAGATGGGACAGAATCCAAGAGGGAGAGTAGCAGCCTCAGGCTAAGGGCTTTAATCAGTAAAGACTTTGTACCTTTGGGTGATAGGTATTATACACCCCCATTACAGGTGAGACAACTGAGAAGCAGAACTGCAGACTCCTGGGTGTCAGAATCAGCTCCTAGCCACTTTGAAGCCCAATTACAAAATGTTTCTTCATTAACTATGAAATTGTATGTTAGCTCTTTGTCAGAAGGACACATGGAAGAGAATCCTGGTTCTGATACAGCTCTTACCCCATAAAACCTGTTCTTGATCTCCAGTGTCAAGAGGGTGTTCAAGTTGGCGCAACTGAATCTGCTCTGCGAGTTAGAGCAGACTCTGGTAAAGGAACTGCAACTACTCCAGACCTGTGCTTATGTCTCAGTACTTGCATTAAACAGGAGGAATGGCTGGCAGTTGAATCGCCTGTCTCTGGCAAAACTTTGAGGGAAACAGCAAAACAGTCATTTGCATAGCTGTAAACGACATCAGACTGTTGAGTGATTGAAGGAAAATGAAAATAAATATATTCACCATGAAACAAGGCAATTTGAATCCAGAGTACTTTTTATAACCATCTACAGAGTATTTAATGGGTATTAAATTGTAGCTTGTCTAGCACAAGCATAACTCTTCAATTCTATCATGGGTGTCTAACCACAGAAAAAAGGAAAAACATGAGTGTCCTCATAAAGTTGAAGCCTGTGGGTTTGGATTAAGAAAGTGACATGATTTTTTTTTCTTTTTCTTTTTTTTTTTTTTTTTTTTTAAGATCAAAAGTTCAGTCTGGTTTCTTTTGCAGATTCCCATGCCTCTGCTCTGCCAGGCTTTGACTGAAAGGGACAGCAGAAGTATCAAAATATCTTATGTGTTCCTGTTCCTGCAGTATTTCTGGCCCAACCAAACCCAGAATACCACAGTTTTACTAACCACTGGCTTACTGAGATTAGTTCTTCCAGGATGGTTATTTAAGAGGTGTGACTGCCATATCCAGCCATGCAATGTTTACTTCCTCTGTCGACCCTCTTTCCCAGAGATTGCTGTCATTTTCCCAGGAGCATGTATGCTCAGGATTGGGCAGTGCTTCATCAGCCTCCCTGAACAACACACAAGGCAGCTATTTTATCACAGGGGCAGGCAAAAGGTTTCCTACCATTTCTTTTTGTGCAGCCACACATACATTCCCTAATGTGGGGAAGAGCTGCAGACATGGATCAAAGCTGCTAATAGAATCATGGAATAAACAAGGCTTAATAGGCTAACTACTTCAAATGTGATTAAAGTTACAAGAAACCAATCCTTCTCCTTAACCAGGCCTGGCAGTTCCAGGTTAAAAACTGATTTTGTGAGGTTAGATGCTCTTCTTCCACATTAGTCTTGTTTCTGTGTTTTTCCCCTGTTCCCACAAGCTGCAATTTGCACATTTCCCGGCAGAGCCCTGCCAAGCCATCAAACAGACAAGCTGGCAACTTTAGGGACTGAGCAGCAGTTTCAAGCAGAAGAGAAGGAGCCAGTCAAAAGCTCAGCTCCCTTCCCCCACCAAGTAAGCCTCTGCTACAGCTCTGTAGGTCCCTGTATTTTTATTCACCTTTCATAACCAGTAATTTATCAAGTCTCCCTTTCCCTATTGCTTACAGGCCTGTATATTTTATTGACTTAAAACATAGAGGACACTAAACTTGGATACTGCATGAAATCACAACTTTCTGTATGTTCATCTTTGAAGTTATTTCACACATTAAAAATACAAAAAAAGGCTATTTTTTCATGTTAATTGAGTTATTTTGACCAAGGATCAGCTAAATGTAGGAGAAATTAACTACCATAGAGACAGATCACATAGGTGTTCATATTGAGTCATATCTGTAAAACATTCTGTGTGATTGTTATGTATTTGTAATCTGCCAGCAGTAAGCTCAAGACAGGAACAGACTTGCAACTGATGCCACCTGGAATACAATGAGATTAAATTGCTAAAGAGAAAAAGAAGACTGTATTTAGGAGAGATGTTGCAACACCTGATGAATATTTAAAGCATCAATCATTCTCTGTATCAGTGAGGCTAAAACCATTTGCAAGGCCTGTAGAACCTGGCAAGGAACAGCTTTCCTAAAAGGAAGAGTTAATAATGAGAAGAGACCTATGCAGAAGTCTGTGGAATGAAGAACACCACAGAGAAGGTGCAGGGGGATTGAGCCTGTCACAACACCAGAGCTAGGAGACTCAAATGGAATTAGCAGGTGTTAGGTTTAAAACAAAAAAAAAGAGGAAGCGCCTTTTTTTAACCCATTACACTATGGAAATTGATTACCACAGGATGTTGCTGTTGCCAAAGCTTGTAGAGTTCCAAGAAGTGATTAGACAAAATAACAGAAGAAAAGTTAACAAAAGACTTCGGAGCACAGAGGCATGGTTGCAGTTGAAGGACATCCCTGAGCCCTGGGAGGCGCGGGGAATAGAAATACGTGGCTATCCCACACCTGCTCTTGTATCCTTCCTGACACGTCTGTCCTCAGCTACCTCCAGAGACAGGACACTGCTCTGTGGGGCACTGTGGTCTGAGCCAGCCAGCCATTCTTATACACCAGTACTGACCAGCAGCCAAAGTGCCAGATCCAGCCAGTAAAGCACTTCCACCTGGCCTGCTCTCTTCTCCCAGGAGAGTCCAGGGAAAGCTGCTCAGGAAGCAGGTGCCACCCAGATGGCTCAGCTACTCTCACTCACAACCCAGCACAGAGGTAAAGGGTGGTGGCTGCTGGCAGTGCAGTCTCTGCCAGGCAGACACACAGCTCCCCCAACTCCCTCAAAGCAGCAGCCTGCCAGGCTCCCATCCCATCTCCAGCTCCTTCAGGGAAAAAGGGAGCACCTCGAAGGGTTTGCTCAAGGCAGGACTGGGAGAAGCATTTAATGGGAAAGGAGAGATACTTTGGGCAGAGCAGCTTGAGCACTTATAGTGTGAGAGAACACAGGGGACAGGTGTCCCTTCAGCCTAGACTTAGCTACAGTGAACACTGCAGCATTTTCAGCCTCATCATCCACTGAAAGATCTTGTAAAACCAAAAGTAGACCTAAAATCCTTGGCATCTCTTTTCTACTCTCCTGGGAAATCCACCAAAGGCAATGGGAGCTCTGTTGTCAGCTACCAGGGCAGAGGATCAGACAAAAAATGAAAGGCTGATGGTAAAGGTTTCTTCCCCTCTGTTTATAATATCTTTTCCTCCTTATATTTCAGGATAAAATTACTTGGAAAATATTTATTAATCTGCTGTATTAATCAAAGTAAAATCTCTACTCCAGCTCCCAAATGTAGCCACTTGATCTCCTTATTCAGCATAGAATCTACGATTCTGAGGTCTTCAAAAGGCAAAAGCCAGAAATATCCTGTAAAGCATAAGGTACGTTGGAATATATAGAATTTTGTAAGATGGTGTTAATATTCAAGGAACCTAAGAAGCACATGTTCATCCTCAAGTATTCCAAAACCTGATCAATGTTCATTTATGAATGCATGTATAATATATATATATATATATATATATCTCAGTCACAAGTTCATGGGTTACATTCCTGTAAAGAAATCTGTGAAAACTTAAACAAGAAGCTGCCATCTCATCAGCCTTGAAAAGCTGAGACAGCAGAGAAAGGCACTTTGCTAATGGAGCTCTGGTTCTATTTTTCTTTGTACTTAATGATTTTCCTTCTACCTTTTAGTTAATTCAGCTGCTTTGCAATTTAAAAATAAGTATAACACAGCAGAATAAAACATTTTGTGTTTCTAGTGATCCTTTGAGAAAAATGGATCAGAACCTTCCTTATAGCCTCCCTCCAGACACTACTGCCTTTTGAAGAAGTCGTGGTTGTTTTTTCTTGTCTGCTGTGGTTTCACAAGATCAAGTATCTTTATTTGGGCAGCAGAAATTAAGCAATTGTGAACAACTTAATGATAGACAATATATATTTTGGACACACACATGTAACCAATTTTCAGCAAACACCACACTATCTCCTCCAGATAAAACAAAAAAGTAATGATAAAAAGGACACGCATATCCCTTTTTCTTGAGAAGAAACCCCTTATCTTCTTAAAGCATTAAACATGTCATCTCATTAAAATACAGCCAGGTGTATAAATCACTGAACAAGGGAAGGGCTCTTAAAGAACCTGAAATGTATAAACATTTGCTGCCAAGGATATGTCTTTTTTCAAAACTCTTTGAAACACCTTTTTATTTTTTTTCCTCTCATTTTCCCCTTTTTCTTCTCAATATTTGATGAACCTGATTCCTGTCCCTCCAGAGGGCAATAAAGAGTTTCATTGCTGGTCAAATGGTTTGTTTGTCACCCTGATGAAATACTATAGCCAATTATAGCATCCTCTGGCTACCAGGTGCTGGCGAGAGCCCAAGAGCCACCCTGAAGCTCTGAGCTGACCCATCATCCCTCAGCACATGCTGCTGCTGCCCAGCACTTCTCCAGCCAGCTGTCCTGGTGGCCAGGCTGCACATCAAAGCCCGGGTCATGCTGCCTTATCAGCCCATGTGTCTCCCAGCAAAATGTGTAAACCCTGCAGGAAAGGAAAGTAGGCAAGAAAGATAGATCTGTACTCATTCAAGACATCATACAAGGTTTTGAAGGTAGTTTGTCATTATTTTTTTTGCTCTTCTCTAATGCAGTTATAATACTGGGCTTTTAGAAGTCTTGAACCGATGAAGCAGTTTTGCTTTGGAGGAATAGAAACACTGACTTAGTAAAAACACAAAATAATACATTAATTAAAGACAGACATAAAAACCACTTTCAGGTTCTACACTTTCCTTGTTTTGCAGGAGGTGTTAGAAAGCTTGAAATAGTTAAGTATGTGGTAGCTCAAGCTGCACTCTGCCACATACAGAATATTTATTTATTCTTACCCATATTTCTTGTCCCTTATCTATAGGGCTGACTACCAGTTCCTATAAATGTCTGTGTGTGTATTTGTGTGCAAGCACACCAGAGTAGGGAAGAGCAGCCTTCACTCTGCCAGTGTGGCAGCTTCCAGCGTGCCACATGCATTATGGCTTGTAGCACAGACCATGCCTACAGGCTGACAGGTTCCATCCTGTATCTTTTCCTTATAATGAACCCCTGACAACACTGAGAAACATTCAGGCAGCAGGAACAGCCACAGGAGTCCACATCCCAGCTGCATAAATCAGGGTTATCACTCATCAGGTAAAGGCTTAGACTGGCAACTTGGGGAGATATTGAGGAAAACACAGCTGAGCCCTAAATAGCAGGTAAAGAAAAACCTGACAGCGCTGGGTTGTGTGAGCTGTGCTCCCTGGGTACATTCAGCTGGGTGCAGGTGTGAAAGCATGCATGGATCCCAACCACGATATGCCTCCGCATTACCCAAATACCTCCCAGCTGCAGAACCTTGTTATTGAACAGCAAGCCAAGGGCCCCATGATAAATAACTATCACATCTGGAGCCTCACTCAGATCTTGGAGCTGAGATGGCCTAAGCCTAAGTGCAAGAAAGTAGGGAGGATGGAACAGCATCTACCAAGAGAAAAACTGAAAAAATTGGGTGGGGAAAACCAGGAACACACCAAACTTTTTTGACCACACCAGACTTTTTCCAAGCCTGAAACTGTCTGGAAGAGCTCTTCCCACATTTCCACAGGAAGAAAGGGTTTTATTCCAGCAGAGTTAGTACGCTGTGAATATGACCACTCCCTCAAGTGACTCAGACTTTCACGTGTGATACAACCTACATGTTTTCAACTTCAGGGTCTAAAACATGTTTAGAAACTTCAGGGCCTGGGGAAAAAAAATCCTGGAAATGCATACAGAAAAAGTTAATGTTTGAAGGGTTTTTTTTTCCTTGGGTCTGGTAGGGAAAAATTGGAGGAGGAAAAAAAGGACATGAAAGACTCCAGTGTCCAATACTCTGTCTCAGAATGAACAGTCATAGAATGTTTAAAGTAATGTTTACAATGGTACTGGAAATTTTCCCTAAATGGATATTTTTTCTGAATATCTCCTTCCATCCCCTCACCCTCCATAATGTCCAAGGAAAATATTTGTTTTTCAGACTTGCAACATTTCTAAAATTTTTACATCTGTAGTGAGGTTAGGGCTGGAGATAGGTTAGGGCTGGGCAAAGATCTGGGCCAGTAAGGTAGGATAAAATATGGCAGACATGCTGTGAAATGCAGTTTATAAAATAGAAACTTGAGTCTAAGTTTCTGGCTGTTACAGACATGAGATCCTGACTAGACTTGAGGAATGGTTTATACCTGGAAACTCTGTGAGGCTGACAACCTGTGCAAGTGTGGATGACCTGACTAATTCTGAAGCTCACAAGCATCTTTTTGTAACTAACAGTCCAATGGCTCCTTATTGAGAAAAGGAGAGAAAAGGAATAACAGAGGATATAGTTTTAAAATTAGGTCAAAGTGTGTCAAAAGGTTGTTGGACCCAGACAAGAACCAGAGGAGGCAGTGTCTAGGCTCAAGCAGAGAGAAATTCTCTCTTGAGAAAGGATACCTATGTTCATCTTTGCTTCTGGAATTGAGCTTTCCTTATCTGTATTATAGAGCTGCAAGGTCACTGGTTTTCTCTTTGAAAGCAATGAGCTCTTGTTTCATGTAGAAGCCACCACCAGTCTTGCTCTCTCTTTTCAAGATTTAATTGTTATTTCCTATTACAGAGATGTATCAACAGGCAGCAAATACACTCAAGTGTGTAGGAAAACACCACCTTCAGCATTTTTTGCAACCACTATTATTCAAAAGCAAGGTACCTACATAAATTTTTGATATATTAATATTTTGTAAATTACTAGGTATTTTTAAATAGCGCATATTTTTAAATCAGTGCATATTTTTGTTTTTAAAGAAATGAAGTTTCATTTTCATAAAGACAAATATTTTAAATTTGCCTCAGATTTCTGGGTTTTCCTTCTCTTTAAAGGAAAAAGAAAGCCCTCTGACATTTCTCTTTTCCTTAAAAAGAGTTGTGAATGTTCTGCCTTTCTTACAGCCATATTTGCATAACTCAAGTTGACTTGTGATAGCTGTCTGTGTTCTCACAGTAAATATAATGTCTCAAAGCAACAGAGGGTTCTTTAGCCCAGGATATGATCCCACAACCAGCTTCTTTCAGCCACAGATCCAAATTTGTTAGGTGCCTGTTTGCCCTCTGTAAATAATGGAAGGCTAATTATGGCTCTCTACCAGGTGTGATTCAGAAAAGCCTTTCCTAACATAACTCCCTCTAAGGACCCAGCTGACTTCAAGAAAGTGTTTTTGGAAACTCAATTAGGAGCATGTCTAATGTTTTAATAGTGAGGTCAGACCTTGGAAAAAAATTGTATTAATGTGATTTTACACCAAGACTACATAATTGTATATAGTGTAACAATTGTGTTGCTTCTTAAGTTCATCTAGATGATTACCACAAGTAAAAAGCAGGAAAGAAAAGCTGGCACAGAATAAATGTACTGAGAGTAGGAATTAGCCAGTGACAGTGCTTACTGATAGGCCTTTATCTCTATCTTCCCTGCACATTTCTTCCTCCAGAGGCAAAATTATGCAATGTTCCTCCTTACAGAGCTGCAGTTTGCTTTTCACTTTGCACCATGCATTTTTCATGAATATCAACTTTTTATACCTCTTCATACCTACTTCTCTGTGGCTTCAGAGTATTTAGAAAGATTTGACAACAGTAAGTTGAACTGTTAACATCCATGCAGCCCCAGAAGTTTGCTCTGGGAAGTCCCATGTTGGCACTAAGCTGAGCAGTATCTCAGTTACACCTTCGGGTAACTCAGGGTAAAGGCTAAGAATAACTCCTTGGTGCACACAAACAATTTTACAATTGGCACATACTCACAATTTTCCCCATTATTTGCTTAGGTACTGGAATTGTGCTGTGGATTATCTGCTCAAAATACCTATGCATACACATCTCAGCCTGCTCCAGTTCTACTCTGTTTTGCATTACAGCTCAGGAAATAGCTTGGAGAGGAAGCTTAGTTTCAAATATTTGTATAATACAAAGCTATTTCTCTGTGAAGGTTTCTACAAATCATTCATGATTATTTCACACAAATCCATGCAGGTTCAGGTTCCCCAAAAAATCCACAGAATAAAATACTTCCTACCTCATTCACCCTCAAAAAATTTGAGCTGTGGTGTAACCCGACTGCAGACATCAATTCCATCAGAGAATTTAATCTCTGAGTTTAAAATTCACAGTTCTCAGTGGGAATAGTTACATAAATGACACTTCTTTGCTTTCATTCCTTATTGCACAATATAGCAGTGTGACCACAGCAGAGTGAAATTTTCATGTTACACCCAGATATGGATTTTAAAATTTCTTCTCTATTGGCTTATTACTTTGGCCACCAAAAGAGGGAAGGAAACAATATTATATAATTAAAAAACACAATGTACATATTTAACTGAAAAAAAACCACCAAATCAAAACATTTTGAAATTGGAATATCCTAAATGTGACAACAGAAAATTTATAAAACAAATACACTGGATCTTTAAACTATGCTGAATGGCTGCTTGAAAATATGTACCAAGGGTGAGACTTATTGATTACTCGGTATAACTGCATCAGTAGAAGAAGGGAGGTACAACTAAAACCAGGGAAACATGCACGGATCTCTGTACCTCTAAAGAGCTTGGCAGGAGGTTACAGCTCTAGATCCATCCAAATATCCTTTTGTCAAACACAGCTTATGTGTTTCTACCTAATTCATAGGGGTCTTGAACTCCCACTAAACCAAACCAACCTCACAAACACACTCCTGCTCTTCATGAAACAACTCTGAAATATCACAGGAGCCATCAGGAATGGCATCCTGATGGGTTTTAGTCAAGATTCATTTTGGCAAAAGATTTCTAGCAGCATGCTGCAGGTTTAAATTTCCCTGGATATCTGCCCTGGTCTCCTTGGAGCTGTGCCTAAATGTCTAACTACAACCAGGTACAGAGGAGAATGAATTTGCTTTTTCTGGCCCAGAAGGCTCTCACTGGGGAGGGGAGGAGCAGGGAGCTGGTGAGTCCCAGGGGTGGTTTCAGAAGCAGAGTCCTTTCCAGAGCTAGCCTTGCCAGCCTCAGGCGCTGAAATATTTTTGGGATGTGGGTTTAGTTTTCCTGCTCTTTCATAGGAGAGGTCTGAGACGCACAGCTGTTTCATTGGCCTGCCGGTCTGCTCCCATCCCTCACACTGCCTGGCACGGTGTGCATCTGTTTAAGCCATGGAAAGAGCAAGTATATCACATGGCTTCAGCCAGGAGCTGCAGTTTATCGTCAGTTTACATCGGTACCAATTACTAGACTGGGAAAAGCAGTGGAAAATCAGGCCTTTCGTTGAAATACTCAGGTGGTATGGGTAGTGCACGCAAAGTGTTCTGAAACTGCTTCTGTCTGTCTGCTGGCTTGTCTGTCTGTCACAAGCCCACTCCCTCATTTCAGTACTTCAGTGAACTACTGGACTTTATGGATGGTATTTATTTTAATAATGCTGGGTGAAAACTAGGAAAAATACATGTTTCCTCAGAGGAAGCACATGCATCTGAGTTGCAAAAACAACCTATTTTTCTTGGGGAGAAAAAAAAGATAGAAAAAGAAAAAAATCCTAAGAAGTGGTTAACATAAATAAAGCAAAAATAATTTGAGAATGAAATATTGAGGGATACTGGAGTCATTAGCAAAACTAACAGTTTTAATGCCTTGGACTTGAGACCCGTCTCAGCAGGGACCCTCATCCTGAAAGTCCACTCTGCTGTTCTTCTCAAAGAATATAAAAAACTCAGAAGAGAGGACTATTGCAGTTATGCTTGAAAAAAATTAATCTTCTCTGGTATTTCACTGTAGCACAGTATATTATAACTTTAACTACTGGCAAATTGTGTGCTAATGACAATTACTGTGCTAATGACAAGCCAGACCTGCAGCATGAATAGGAGCCACTTATTTTTGAGGGAGAATAACACTTTTTTGCCCCCTTTTTTTTCCTTTTCACCTTTAACCTCCTGTGTGCTCTACTCTAATGAAAGGTCAGAGGTTAGGACTTTATTTTCCTCCAGACCATGAATGCAAAATAGTGCCAGTATGAACAGTTTAATGACCCCTGTGTGTTCTGAAGGCACTGAAAAATAAAAACAAATGTTAATCTGAAGCCTGACTCAGACTCTCTTTGCTGATCTATACTTATGGAGCACATTAGGGCCACTTACGAAATGAGGCTGAGGGGTGATCTCTGACCCCACTCCATTTTCAGATGGCTGTGCTCCATTTGCTGGGCCTGGTGCTGCTGCTGGCCTTGAGTGCGGGGCTCCTGCTCCTTCTCCTACTCCCATGGTGCCCACTGCTTCCCAAGTGCAGCTTACATAAGCCAGAGCCATCGCCAGCACACATCAATGGCAACGCTCCAATTTAAGAGTAGATGGCTGGAGTAGGTGTTATTAGTACCCTGTGTCAAGCTGTGATTGCTCACATATGGCTGCAGGCTGAATAGCACTTTTGATTCAGGACAGAGAAAGAAAAAGTTGGTGGTAAGGAAAAAAAAAAGGGGAAGATGAAACAGTCTTGAACTTACCATTTTCTGGTTTGAGCTGGTTGGATTAGAAATCCTCCTCTGGATTCCTAGGTGGTCCTGATCTTAAAGTCCTAGTCCTATGACATTGAAGCCACATATTCAATAGCAAAATAGTTTGCAAAGGCTTCTGATGAATAACACATTCTTCGTGGTAGTGTGACAAAAGCCAGAGAAATATTTTCTCTATAAAATTATTTTTAAACAAAAGTGAGGTTCTTGAATTTTATCTCATCATTCTGAGAGAGACATTTCATTCCTTCTTTTTTTCTTTACCCTACACTTTTTCCAGTTCAGTGTCTCTAATGCAAATAAGAACCAGAGGTTTAAGTCTGCATTGTTTAGATCTGAAGATTGCTGTTGGCCTACAAATGTGAGCTGTGTGAAGGCTATTAGAGAGTTTGCTTTTTTTTTTCCTTTTTTTTCTGGAAAAATCTTCTGAAGTAAAAGTCATATATGTCACATCAGTATCTATTTGAATATTTCTTGCTGCAGAATGACCTAAAAAGCACGTATTGTGCATATACAGCATTGTGCAGGGGAAAAAAAGAAGAGATGAGACATAGTTAGCTCTATTAAAGTTTGCGTAGATAAATGAACAATTAGATAAAATTGTCCTTTGAAACAGACCAGTCTCAAAACAAAAAAAAAGCCAATAAACACTTGCTTGGGATGTGCTGAACATATGTCTAGGCTTATAGGTACATAAAGCCCTGGTATACTAATATATTGTAATTCCCTACTTCTGCATTTAAAAGTGCTGTGCAATTTTCTCTGTTTCAACAGGGCTCTTCAAGTGAAGACTGAGCACTAGGGGTCAGAAATCACTAGATGTTCTCTTTCATTAAACAGCAGATTCAAAAAATTTCCAGTTCACAAATTTCCTGCATAGTTCAAGTGCAATTAGTTTCAACTGGTTTTAAAGAGCAAGATTTCATATATGATTTTGGGGACATCACTTAGCATTGTACTTGAAATAGTAAAACTGATTGCCCACTTCAGCCTTTGCCAACTTTTGTTACAGGCTTCAAAATAAAACCAAGTCAAATGAGAATGTTGACAGGTAGTGGTTAACACATTTATTGAGAATAACAAAAAAAATCATACATTGTTATAACTCACAATTTTTGTATCAGTTAGATGAGTCTGGCATACATAGGTTGAGTTATTCAGAAGGCGAAGTCTTTTACACTGTGATAGGTACATGAATTGGTACTACAAAATCAGCATTTACTATAAGTTCTTAACGTACTGTCAGCAGATACTCAAGAAAAAGACACTGTAAGCTCTTAATGGTGATGACCATAAGTGGGTTGATTAGGTGTAGATATATATTTATCTTTAAGCTATAACAATTAGTTAGTCTGAGGAGGAAAACCTGATGTGAGGGAAGGAAGGGAAGCTGTGACAATGACATCTAGGAGCTGTGGATCACCAGTATTGCAGGAAGACAAACCATTCCAATTGAAGGATGTAAAACTTAACATGTCTTTGAGTTCCCCAGCTTGTTGTCTTTTTCCATGTTTCAAAATCCATCAGTACTTTTCCACAGGTATAGTTCAACAGTAAACAACATTAGTCTCGAAAATTCCCCTCCTATCTGAATCCCTGAATCCTGAGTGGTCTCACCCAGAAATCCAGGAGCTGAACTGAAGGCTGGTAGGCAAATATATGGAAGAGTCACTCTTTTTCTGTAAAATCTTAAATATTGAAGTATTTGATTTAACATGTCTTGCTTTAGGCTAATTTAATTTATTGATGTAATTTTGAAAGGGAGGTGGGATGTCAAGTGGTATTTTGCAGAGCTGTTCAGGAGGAAAATCTCTTCCCTTGAGTGCTTCATGTCCAAATTTATGGAATCTTTTAAAACCTCTTTCATTCTTACTTGATTCTGGTTTTTGCATGTCTCCTTTTTCCTTTACCTTTGCTTTCCTTTTGGGTATCTGTAAAGCAAAATGACTTGCACAGACATAGCCTTGTTCTTGTTATCTTCAAAATCTTCCCTAGGTTTTGAGTCTGGATAGCAACTATTTGTATAATCTGTATGAGTTATCTATATATTTATGTAACTTTTATAAGTATTTCTCTAACTACATAAAAGGATACATACCGTTATAATAATCTAAAGTTTCATTAGCACCACAAAAGAATATAAAACCATATAAAAATGTGGCCCCTTTATTCCGAGACATCTCGCCTTCTGTTGTGGTTTTGGATGGGAGGACAGTGCAAGGGAAGCTGAATGTGAAAGGGGGACTTCCCCCAAAAAAATTAGTTAGCTTGAATTACCAGGGTAGTGTTTTCCTTATATATGGAGATATTGCATGCTTAAATTATCACTTTTCTGTGAAATATTCTCTTCTGTTTAATCTAGTCTGAACAGATTTTGGTGTTCTTTCCTTGGATAAGAATCTTAATAGGAATCTGAATTGCCTCTTCAGCAAAGGCTATAAAAACGTTGTACTACTCAGTTTTACTCTTTCTCAGGGGCCAATTTTTTAATTTGAGTCTAGAAAGCCTTTTCAGGGGGCTACTATCTGAAGGGACTCCTACAGATTGCTTATCATTTTCTGTCCTCACGAGACTTCCCTGCAAAAGCAACACACAGAAGCAAGATGGTGCAGGAAGTCCTACACAGCTGGTAGCCATCAACTGAGAAGCCAAATCTAGAAAACAAGAGGTCAAAGTGAAGCAAGGAGAAAATTCTGGGGGCAAAACCATGTTTCTTGCTGCCTCCCCTCCAGGCCCATTGGCTGATTAATACAATCTCCTTTCCAAAACCACCTGACAAAACTGAGAAGACAGAGCTATGAATCCTGCTTCCTAGGACACACAGCAGCTTTTGAATGAAAGGGAAAGAGGGTGACTTCCTGAATGGTGAGAAGATTTACTTTTCATTCCTATGACTAAAGTGTTTCATATGTTGTCAGTTTTCATCTCATTTTGCACCTGTCATAAATACTCTGTCTTTCCTCTGAGTATAAAAGAAAACATAGTGTTGTATTGCACTAAATACATAGTGGTCATGGAGAAGAGGATATAAGCATAATGGAAACAGACCACCAGAAACAAATTTTAAAAACAATGCAAAGATGATAAAAAAATAGGAACAGAAGGAAAATGTGCATTACATTCCCTACCTTTTAAAAACATACAACTTCCATACTGAGCATAATCTCCTAGAAAATTATTGATCCTATAACAGCAACAGTGTTTTGCTTCAGAAAGATTTCAGAAAGTTTGTTGAATGAGCTATGGGTGTGAAATTTAGGTAAGCTATTTGGAACAGCAACTATCTTTATGGATTTGTAAAATAGCTAGCACAATATATTTTTAAATGTCTAACCAGATAAATGGAGTTATTGGGTTGTGTAATCTAAAATGCATATAACAGTAGCAATAATAATAATAAATATCTCTGTACTGAATAGGAATTTAACTCTGAATCAGAAGTGTTTTATGTTCATTTTTTAAAAAGCTGTTGCATGTTCATCCAGCCAAACAAACAAGGTATGCTGGACCTCAAAGCACTAAGTTTTAAAAGCCAGATTGAATCGGGCTCTGAGAAACATGATCTAGGGGAAGATGTCCCTGCCTATGGCAGGGGGTTTGGAACTAAGCGATATTTAGGGTCCCTTCCAACTCAAACCATTCTGTGAGACTTTGAATCTACGAATCTCTAGAGAAGTGCACAGCAGCACCCTGGAAGACTGAAGTATAAAACCATTAGGAGCCAAGAACCTGCCAGCAGTTTCCCAGTCTTCCCATGCATCACTGAGCCTGTCTCTGCAACCTCGACACCAAGCTTGATGTTGGAGCTTAGCCCTCCACAAACCACCGCCAGGTGTCTACCAGGCTGGAAGAAAAGTTCTATCAACAGTTTTGTCCCAGGAATTACAGAATTCATGACCAAATGAAGACAGCAAAACAATATATGGCATATCCTTGTGAAATGCAGGAAACAGAGATGTGTCTGTGTATGTATCATTGGAAACACTGATGATACATACAGTCTTAGAAACAAAACGAACTATAGAAACAGTGACAGCAGCAACTATAGATGAGTAAAGACAATAATTAGCTATAATTTTTCCAAAACAGATGCACTAAGAATTCACTCAAAACACCCAGTCAGGGTCTCTGGGCTGTCTCTTTCTCATTTTATCTCCTGGTCCTCATGTTAACATTGATTTCTGTTGATTTAATTCCTAAAGTGTCTCAGCTGAGCTCATTTGTAGTACTATCACATGTTCTATAACAAATAATTGCCTTTGTTTACACGACACTCTTTTCTCGTGAAGTGGCCTTGCAGGTGAGTGACAAAGCTGAGTGTAAACCTCACGTGTGTTAGCTCCAACTGCTGTGGACTTAAGCCTTTCTTACTTACATTCTTCTGACTCACCAATCTACCTGAATGGAAAAAATCCCACCCTAATAACATGCTAAAAGGAAGGGTGACAGTTCTCTCTGCTTGCTTCCCTGATTGCAATACCCACCTGAGGCAAATGCAGTTGTGTAAGTTGGCACAATGCACATAAGCTCCTATTTGCTCACATTGCCACGCATTTGCTCACAATGGGCAGCCAGGCAGACCGGTGGAATCACTTCCTGACCACAGAGCTGACAAAAACTCTGGGTCTGGAAAGATAGCCTCACGTTTTCCAGACTCCCATCCCAGGGAACAGGAGCAGGGGCCAACATCCCAAGATTCAACTGCAGCTAAAGACCAGTGAGTTCTCCAGAAAATGCAAATTTGCCCAAAAATATTGTTGCATGAGTATGAATGAAAAGATAACTCCAGATGAAAGAAGAAATTATAGAAAGCAGAGTTTCAAAAATGTCACACACCCATGCTAACAGGACTCATTTCTAAAAGGTTAAAATGACATTTTTTCAAGTAGCTCTCATTGTGGCATTTTAATAAAGCTGCTGTGAGTTGCTTCTGTCTTGGCAGATGCTCAGCAGCTCTCATTTTCCTCTCCTTGCTCTGTCAGCAGCATCTGGCTGCAGTGTTTCCACCTCTACAGCTGTTTCTCAGCTGTGCATACAGACAGGTAGGCCAAGGAGCTGACACACAGCCATTGGGGAACAAGGCAAGACAGGGAAATGCCAGCTGGAGAAGAGGTTATGAGGGGCCTAGGAGTCATTTCCAACCCTGAGGAAGGGATAAGGCTCAGGTTTGCCAGCACTCTGTCAGGTGTTGGTGGCAGGACAAAGAGGTCAGTGTTGTGCACATCTGCCCCTGTGATTTAGACCAGAGGATGTGGTGGGCCAGCAGGGTAATAGTAACATCAAGGGCAGTCCCTGTGCCTCTGCTCAGTGTTTTCTTTCTTTCTGTGAAACAACTGCTCATAATCCCTTCATAAAAACCCCAGCTGCCAACTGGGAGCAGTTTTAAAGTGAAACACCTGCTCTCTATTCGATGCAGGGGCACTGACTCCTCCATGGTCCATACTAGGTGTTCAGCTCCAGGTCGAGCTGGAAGAGCAGATGGATGAACATGAGTCTGTGATACTCCCCTGCTTCCATCTCTGAATGGCCTTTCCCTGTCTTTCCTCAAACTTCTCAGTCTTTTCCCTGTCTCTCTACCCCACACAATGGCAGTAGAGCCGAGGCCCAGTGAAATGCTTTTACATGTTCTTAGTCTGGGTGATTGTGTTTCTCCGAAGCACACCAAGGGCTTCACAGATCTTATCTTGCACACAGCTGCCACTGCTCCAGAAAGAGGCAAGAAGAAATTTGCTGCTGCTGCTCCTGCTGCTGCTGCTGCTGCTGCTGCTTACTTGGATGCAAGGGTTGGTAAAATTCCTCTTTTACCAGCTCAGCTTTTTGAGAGATTTCTAACAAGCCAAACCAAGGCAATTTCTTTCCGAGCAGGATTTCTTTCCACCTTCTTAAGACTCACAGTCCTCCTCTGCTGCTGTTGCCTGGCATAAATCTTAAAACGTACAGATTTAGAAGCTATGCAGTGCCCATGTGTTTCCTTTTCAGAACAGCTCATGATATAAAAATATTCTTAGTTCAGACATGAAAATAGACCAGACAAGCATATAGGCAAGTCTTCCATTGATCAGAGGAAATATGAATATCAGGATAAAAGGAGAAGCAAGCTGCTTTAAATGCTCCTGAGTCCAGCAAGGTGTCTTTCAGAGGATCTGAAGTGCAGTTCCTCAATTTCCAACCTTTTATGCTGCTGACTCACCACCTCCAGGAGTCAGTTCAGTTCCTGGTTCCCCAGTTCCTCTGGGATCCAGAGTTATGTCAAGGAAAATGAGAAGGAACCAGTTTTTTTTCCCCTCATCCCCAGCAGTTCCCCCTACGTCACTAAAGAACATCACACATCCTGCTTAAACTTTTAGCCCTTTCCAAAACTCCCACCAGACAATGACTTTGCATTGCCTCCTATTCAGTCTAGTGGGTAAATATTACTCTTTGGCCTTATGCCTGTTTTTTATGCTTAGTTTTTTTCAGCTGCAGTGTGATTGCTGGGGTAGCAGTGGGATGTTGACATGGAAAGAATAAAAATATTGAAATCTGCTTGACAAGCATATTCCAAAGACGAACTTTGGAAATCTATGTTTTGTTTTTATGCCTATACATTAAATTAATCTCTCCAGTAAGCCAGGTTTGCTCAAGAATGTGATTTTTGAGGAGTGGCAATTAAAATTCCTTATGTACTTTCCACCCTTAGAGCTGAGGCCAATGCATCTCAAAAAATAAAAGTAAACCACAAACATATGTGAACTCTGTGAGCATCTGATCACCTTACTTGAATCAATTGATGTTTACTTATCTGAAACCTGTTTTTCAAAAGTTTTGACTGACACAAGCATTCTCTCTGATCTCTTTATAGATACACCTACCAGACATCAGGCAGATGGAGTGGGGAAATCAATTTTTGCTCCAACAATTGCCATACAGGTTCTCTTTTTCCTATGGAACCTTTCTAGAAGTCTCCATGAACTACTTGGAAGAGAGTCATTAGTGGAGGTGAAGAGAAAAGAAACAGACTTTCATTGCTTTTAATGGAATGGTTAGAAAAACAAGTATGAACCTTTTCTCCAGCCCTTGTGTCCTATTTATTCCTTTTATTGGCTTTTTGCAGTCTTGGGCTGTCAATATGCAGTATAACCCTTTGAATAGGGCCCCAGTGGTCCATGAGTTTAGTCAAGAACTTAAATCAGACTTTAAAGGACTTATTTATTTTCCTGATACCAGAAGATTTCCACATGCTTTGAGGTTTAGAATGTAATTTTTTAATTGGTGTGGTTTTTTTTTTTTTTTTTTTTTTTTTTTTTTTTTTTTTTTTTTTTTTTTTTTTTTTTTTTTTTTTAAATCATGAGCTGGCTGTAGAATCTCAAGATTCAGCCACCTAACCCTCTTAGGCTTCCTTGGAAATCCCACCCTCAGCCAGATAAAGCATGGTATTTTAGCTGAGGAATAAAGTTAGCATTCACATGGATGTGTGATCCTATGTTTTGTTGTTAGAAGACAGACTTAGAGGGGGACTGGACAGCAGAATAATTAACTATGCAACTTTCTCATTCTGTTAAACAACGATTGATGCCAATACCAGAGGCAAGAAAGCAAGGTCAGAGCAGAAATGAGTCTCTAAAAGACAGCTGCTGGGATATGAGCCATTTGCTTCCTGCACTTAAAATGAAAGACCTGAAAGCCTTACTTGATCTCTGTGAGAAATGGAAGTAGAATCAAAATGGGGGGAAGTAGGGCCATGCTAAACAGGAGGCACCTCTCTTTTCTTTTCTTTCCCTGTCTTTTATTTTTTTTATTTTTGTACATTGCAGAAGACACTCCTACTCTGAGAAATACATTTTAGCTTTTGTAGACTGGTATGTTCAGCACACTTTGAAGAGCTACGAGTTGAAAAAGTGAGATGGGAAAAAATGCAGCTATGTCTAAAAGTAATTCTAAATATGTAATAAATTCACAGTCTCCATTATATTCTTCAGTCTTAATTCGAGGATTGCAAACATGAGTTTAGGAAAACTTGTTTGTACATAAGAAGTAGTATAAATATGCCTATAAAATAACCTTTAATCTGTCAGGAATCCTACTGAAAACTCCATGTGTGAGAGTAAGTGTATGTATATATATATATATATATATGTGAGAGTGTATATATATATATATATACATATATACACTCTACATGTGAGAGTGTATATATATATATATATTTACACACACATGCACATACAGGTGTGGAAGAGGGAAGGATATTCAGACACAACAATGGAGAAGTATCAGGACTTTTTTCCCTTGTCAATACACTCCTGTCTGTGAGGGAAGGTAGCAGCTGTTTAGCAGTGTGATATTACTAACATGAGCACCTTACACATCACAGGCACTTAGCATATACCCGAATAGTGCAGGAAAGTGAACTTAGAGAAATAGATACAATTATGTCTGAAACTGTCCACCAAAATATGAATAAAGACAAATAGCACCTTATTTTTCCCTTTTTCGTCATGAACTCCATGCTTAAGTGTTGGCTCTGTAGGGATCCACGAACACCATCTTCTCTTGGAACATTAAAAGCTTTTCCTTCAGCATCTGGACTGTTACCAACTTAACCCAATTCTTTTTAAATAGTAAGGTGTAGTAAGACAGCTTTTTGGTTTGACTTGGTTTGTTGGGTTTTGTTTGTTTATTTCATTTGGATTTTTTTGTTTTGCTTTGTTCTTTAATATGGCCTAGCAGAATAAAACAAGTTAAAGAGCTTTGGCTTAGTTGAGACCCAAGATTATCAGGCTTTAGCTGCACGCAAGCAAATTTAGCAGTGAATAACAACTTAGTCCAGTGTGTGTCAAGGCCAGGGAAATCACATTTTGGGGAAGAGGCAGTGCCTATTCCACAACCTTTGAAGATTGCAGCTAAAATTAGATGGTGGCTGCTAGCCAGAGAAAGAAAACATTTTCCCCTCTTTTGCAATGCATCCAAAAGCTGCACTTTCAGGGATTTCTATAAACCCATCACACATTGAAGAACAGACTTAGATCCTCCCATTCACCTGTGAGCTAGAAGCTGACAACTCAGACAGAGAGATGAATTTGTTCTGGTTTGGCAGAACATTAAGGAAATATGTATCATAGCATTGTACCCATTAATGTCAGTTTAATAGAAATATGTGGTCAGTTTTTAGCTATATTTAGTGACACCTAGTGTGAATCTCAGGCTTCAAAGTTGGTCTGAGTTTCAAGAGTAACTACTAGTCACTCAATGAAAATCAGACCCCTTTGGCTTCAACATCCTTTGCATTGGACCTTTAATCTCTTCTGAAAATCTTAAATTTTCAAAATCTAGACCTACAGAAAGAAAACCAAAAAATTTAGTCCTTGATGGCCCAGGTGCAAAAGGCAAAAGGGCCATCAGAGTTCAGACCTGTTACCTTCGAGGTGCCAGAGCTCTGAGTCACCACAGCAGTGGCTGAAATACCATATTATCCCAGTTTCTCTGATGAGAAATCTGGGTGTCAGATGAGGAAAACAGTGTTTCTCATGGGAAAAAAATTTGGTAAACATGTTTCATGTCAAGCATGGTATGCCCACACAGACAAATCCAATTTGAAGCCTGCTGTTAAGTTTTTTCTCCTTATTTAGTAAGAAAACATATATGTCAATATAATCTTTTCCATTTTGTTGTGGCTCAAGCCTCACTTGTGGGCTCCCAAAATGATACCACTGAAGAGCAGAGCTTAACCTCAGTGTTTGGTGAAAAAACACAGGAAAGGCAGCACCTCTGCTGAGGAAGGGAGTATAAGCATTGAGCAATATTTCAAAACAAGTGGACAAACAAAAATATACCAAGCAGCCACTACAAAGTCAGTGCAGTCAAAGACCCTTCTAATTACTTCTGAATATCTAAGGTGAATCAAAGCCAAGCCAGACTCTTATGCAACTAGAGGGAAACGGTCCACATGTTCAGGCCATTTTCTTATGGCATTTCCTGATGAAAAACTGAAAAGCACAACAGTCCTTGCTCTAAGTTCCTGTGTGTTTGTATATTGGTCCACATAAAATTAACACTGACAGCAAAAATCCAGGTGCTTTTTTTTTTTTTTTTTTTTTTTGCTATTGTTATTTTGAGGAACAGTGAGTCTCCATTTAGGATGGGAAAAGAGGAATTTCTCTGAGGGCAGGTGTTAATGGTGAAGCAGAATATTTTTTCTTCTCTGAATTCACTCTTTTTCTCAAAGGATCTGGGGTTTGCAGTGAGTTATCTATGTTAAAAGCAACATAGTTTTCAAGCACTTACCAGTATTATATAGTAGGAGAGATTCTCCTAGCATGCATTTAGAAGCTGTCAACAAAAAATTCTTATTATAACTTTGTCCTATCCAACATCTGAGTAACTGTTTTACAGAACTACTGAGGAATATACAAGAAATATCCATATGTACAATGATAAGTGCCAGAGAAATCAAATTCCTCCATCAAAGATGAATTTATCTTACAACCCTCTTTTTTTTTCTTCCCCTAATAGAAAAGTCATTTCAGTTATTGTTGGTGGGCACAGCCCCATATTGATGGTTCTCCTATACGTCAGCACACCAGCATTAACATTGCTCAGATAATCTTGCTGGCAAGCAAAGAAACAACTATCATGTTGCTTGGAAGAACTGAAGCTATATTGTGCAGCAGTCATTAGTCTCCTTGAATCTGCTCATAATGGTGAATGCATCATTCTGCTTGCCTGCAACTTGTGTAACAAACAGCACAGCCAAGTCTTTTCCAGTTCTGTTATTCTGTTTTAAAAAACACTGACATTTTCTTAAACAGACATAATTTACAATTTTAAGTAACACAACAGTGCCTTGGTGTGTGAGGGCCAGCAAGCAAACAAGACTCCTTTCACAAAGATAAAAAAAAAAAAAAAAGACACAGTCTCGTGCTCTCTGAGGTCACCATGGCTTAAACCTAGGGTTAGAGGGGAGGAACCAGGACCTTTCTGTGACATATCTTTGGCTTTGGAATATGTATTGTGCTCCCACAGCAGAAAGGCCAAGTGCAAGTAGAGTTAAAAGCAAGGCCCTCTGGGGACATCAGCTGTCTGTGTCTACACCATCCTTTCCTATGCTACACCTACTGCACCTCAGGCAGCAGTTTTGGGGACTGAGCATCCATGCTGTTTTGATCTCTGATTCATATTCCCAGCTTGCCTGACTTCTCCTGACTGCCAACACCACATGGGAAACATCAGGAGTACTCACAGCACCAATCAAAGTGTCCTCCATACACCAGCTGGTTGAGCCACCTTGTCAGGCACCTCCTGGAGCATTCTCCACTTGCCACATGTATCCCCACGATGCAACGCCCCTACTACTCACATTTCCAAGTAGAAATATATTTAAAAATATATAATTTTTAGGATGGTTTTAATTGAGAGGGGTGCCCTTCACACCCATCATCTGTGGGCCATCCATCTAAATCAGAAAGCACAAGGTGGTGCTCATGAACTGGCAAGTGAAGTCCTGGCATATGGTGAAGTATTAGTAAATAACATGAAGTCCTGCTGGTGGGCACTAAACAGAAAACACTGTTCTGTTTATGGCCCTGTCACAGCTGGGCTTCTCTGCTGCTGCAGTGCTGCCTGGACAATTCAACTCCTCTGAGTCCAGCAGCTGAAGACAGATCACAAGCACATGACATTGCAGACCTCCAGGACGAAAATAATGGCATGCTTGTCATTGCTGAACTTCTCTGGCATCAGTCAGCATGGCAGCTAAGGAGTAGATGCACTTCCCTCTCCTGCTTTTTGTAAAAGCTGCTGCAAAGTGCCGCAAAAGTGGCCTTTTCTCTCTGGAATTTGATTTTTGCTCTCTAATTTTGCACGTTTGAAGGACAGGATGCTTCCCCCCGTGGGGGACTGCAACATACACCATAAGGTAAATCTGTTTTCTGTCACGTGATGTTAACTGAGGGTATTAGTCTTGAATCACAGCCCCTGAATTAGTATGACCTATGGGAATCCCCTTATCCCTGACTGTCATGGCAGTGGGTCCATTTTTCCCCCAGCCGAGCACCTGGCAGCCCACACTGCTCCCTTTGTTGCCCTCCTCTGTGTGCAGGCAGCAAAGGGTAAAGGCATCAGTGTGGTGCTGCAGGATGCAAGTGACGAGAGGTTGCTGTGGTTTTGCATGACCTACTAAGCACCTTTATTTACTCACAACTAAATAAATCATCCCATATATATCTGTCTCAGGCAAAACAAATGAATAAAGTTCTTTCTTTACCTGAGGATTGTCAACTCTGGGTTAGTGACATGAGGTCCAGAATCCAGAATCCAAAGTCCTTCACTAAAAGTCTGTCACTTTTATTTACCAGATCCTGCAACTGCACCAGGAAGGAGCATCTTGACTGTGGCAGCCCACAAAAAAAAAAAAAAAGTATGTGACTGCTACTTGAAATTAGAGATTAATTGAAAGCAGCAGGTGACATGCACACTGCAGCGCTGGTATTGTCTAATAAGTCAGCAGAACCATACTGCAAGGGCAAATTTTCATCTCCCAAAGCAGCTAAAATAAGAAACACAACAGTAACACAGCCTGGAGGGCGAGGACTGCATCATAACACAATTTTTTTTTTAGTCTTGGGGTTTTTAGTTTTATCAGTGATGTTTAATCAACATTGGCTCATGGAAATACTCAAAAAAACAACTTAATGGAGGGAAAAAATCAATGTCTTTACATTATACATTCCAAATGAGATAATAAATGTCCCAAGCAGTGTGAAAAAGGCTGCTGTCAGGAGATGGTTTATGACTGAGCAGGAGCAAGAAGCCTGGTGACTCACACATCATGGCCCATACCTGGATATTTCCGGAAAATTTCTCAAATATGAGTGGTTCAAACAGCTCAGATAAGGATTAGGTAAGAATGCAAATATGGGGGCTTTACAGGAAGATAATTCAAGCTATGAACGTTTTCCAAAACATCTTTGTTAGGGATACACTCCCTGTGTACATTCAGCCTTTTGGTCACATTAACATTTTGCTGAAGAAGCAAGTTTGATAATATTTTTTTCACTCACTCTTCCTAATCTTCTGAAACTTCAATGCACATCAGTAAAATAACATGATCCACAGGGGAAATTGTCCTATTTTTCTATTGTCTACAGACTACAGAAAATCTGAAATCAAATCTGAAATTAAAAACTTGGCAGAATATGAGTTGAAATCAGTATTAACTAGAAACTTCAGCATAAAGTATATTCATTTGATCAAAGCAATATCTATATCCCATGGAAGCTTTTGAAGAATATTTAGAAGTAAAACAAGTGGGAAAAATATCTCTGTGCCAAATTTTGAGCTGTTTTTTAAACACACATCAAGGCACAGCCATAAAGCAGCCAATTGCCTCTATCTTCTGCCAAGAGCAGTGTTCCCCCTCTCTCTCTCTCTCTCTCCCCCCTCTTACTTTTCTCCTCCTCCTCCCTCCAAATGAACAAGATCAAGATCAAAAAAATTGCATCAAGTTGTTGAAGCACTTTTCAAGTTTGCAGGAATATCATATTCATGTGAGTCACCACCAAACACACACACACAAATCCCTTTAGTTAATTCTGCTGCTGCCACCACCAAGGAGCGACCACAGGACTCTGGAGTGAGACAAGGAAATAGAGAATCTGGTAGGCAGTGAAAAACTAAAAAGCAAAAGAAGTAGGGTTGCAGAGTGAGGGAGAGAGCAGGGAGCATTTGCTTTAGATGCCAAAAAATTACTCCCTACAGCTGTGTGCTAATATTATGATTATTATTTTGGCAGAGGCTTTTTTGTTTTCTTTCCCAAGCTAATCCTGCTCCCCTCTTGTGCAGGTATTGAGCTTGTGCTGGGCCAAGAAAGCAAAAGAAACAAGGACATCAGTTTTAGATTTGCTGTGCTCTGTCCAAGATATATAGCACATGGCAGCAAAGGAAAGCAAGAGAGAGGGGAGAAAAGAACTGTGTCAATGGTCCCAGCCTGGGTAAAGACCTTTGACTTTTCCAGTAGTTTCAGTTCAGAATTAAAAGGTGACAGAGATAAAGAAAAAAATTACTTCCCAATTGCCTCTAATGAAAATAATTAATGCAAATAACTTGGATCATCTGATTAGCCTGAAGCTCTGTGAAAACATTAGAAAAGTTTTAGTACCAGAATATTTTTTTGGAGGAGGTTTTGGTCAGATCCTTCTCTATCTGTCTTCTTTCTTCTATCAAAATACAGCACCATTTTCCTCGCAGACCTTTTATAGCCATCACGAGTTTGCATCAGCTCAAGCCCTCTGCATATCACGTGCTGAATCAGCAGTTTTCCATACAGCCCTGTCTGTGACAGCCACTGCTGTACAGTTGTGGCAAGGCAGTTTTAGTTCCTTGATAGTCTGAAAGATGTCTTACATACAATTAAAGGTCTGCTCTTGTGCAGAATTATTGTTCAGATAACCCATTCAGCAAAATTCCCCCCACCCCCTCCAATTATTTCTTTAATCCATAGGAAATAAAGTTCTACACTCATTTTTTTGCATCTATCCTGTAACTAGAGTCCCTGCAATATGAGGCTTCCAAGCATATTTTCTCAAAATTCCTTAGCAGAGGGAAGCATGACAAAATGTGAGGCAGTATGGGTACAAGTCAGAATAGAGACAGAATTTGTGAGTGTCAGTCAAGCATGTTTATTTAAGTTATTAACATAAGAAGAGGTGTTCGGCCTTAAACTGAGGTTCCAGTATCCCCTATTTCCACTTTCTCCTTCCCTTTCTTTCTCCTATTCTGACATTTATTTTCTGGGTTGTTTCTCTCTGTAAGCACGTTACTTTTATTGTACATCATTTTCCTTCTTCTGCTTAAAAGTCCTTACATTATTTCATGTACTTTTGGGTCTTTGTGTCTCTTTTATGACAGCCTCCGTTTTCTTGTCTGAGACAGCTGCACTCGTTTGTCCTCTTTAGGGCCTTGATCCTGAAAACCATCTTAAATCAGAAAACACTTAGACACATGTTAAGCAATGGGGTTAATTTTTACATGAACTGCAAGGTAAGCATTTACCTGAAGTTGATCCAAATCCAACTGCTTTGCCAAACAGGTGCAGATTTTATATATATTTATGTATATATACCCACACATACATGCGCATAAGATAAATGTTTTGTTTGAAACTGAACAGCTTTCCAGAAGGAGAACTGCTGGCTCATGAAAAGTATTTGGCAAATTATAACCTCTGTCTCGGGTACCCAAGACATATTACATTCATCACGATCACTCAACTCAGTGCCTACTAAATAAGACCCTGCACAAAACACATCCGCTCTTCATCTGTGGCATATAACTGGGATTTCTTTCCAAACTGGTCATTCCTCTGCTGCACTGGACCTCTGCAGAGAGAAGCAGCCACTGTGGTGGAGTGACAGTCAGGAGGAGCAGCACATTCTGGAGCTGCTCTGGTGCAGGGACACAGGTGCTGTGTCTGGGAAGCTGCTCACCAGCTTGGACAGTGCAGGAAGATGTGCAAAGCAGCTAAACTGATCTGCCTTCGCATGGGCTCAACAAAGCTTCTCACCAGCGACCTGCAGAGGAGTGTGGCACGGCCACAGAGCCATGGCACACAGATAGACATCCAGAGAGCTCCCTTGTGACCAGCAGGACCCGCTGCTCCACTGTGGACACCACACGGAGTGCTGCCCCAGTGCCCCAGCTCTGGAGCCCCCTGCATAATGTTGACCCATTTGGGCAAGTACAAAGGAGGGACACAAATATGACCAGAGGGATGGAACACCTTCCCCATGAAGATAGGCTGAGAGACATGGGGCTGTCCAGCCTGAGGAACAGAAGTCTCTGGGGAGACCTTATAGAGTCTTTAGGTACCTAAGGGGGCTACAAGACAGCTGCAGAGGACTTTCCACAAGGCCTTCTAGTGACAGGATGAGGGATAATGGCTTCAAACTAAGAATAAGCAGATTTAGATTAGATATTAGGAAGAAATTCTTGGCTGTGAGGCTGAAACAGTGATACTGATGGAGCAGTGAAGCACTGGAACACTGACACCCAAAGAAGCTGTGGATGGCCCATCCCTGGAAGTGTCCAAGGACAGGCTGGATGGGGCTTTGAGCAATCTGGTATACTGCAAGGTGTCCCTGTCCATGGAAGGGGGGTTTGGAACAAGGTGATCTTTAGGATACCTTCCAATATAAACAATTCTGTGATCCTGTGATTCTATGACCCAAATTACAGTGCAAGCACATTTTCATCAAAAGGGAACCCAGAAGACCTTTCACTGATATGCATTGCTTGTATTAATGTTTATGTGTACCCTCAAATATTAATTTTTTTTCACTCCACTCCTATTGCAGCATTCTCCCAGGCTGCACACAGACATGCACATAGGCACCCACATACTTACACATGGCTTTAACAGGGCTTTGTTCCATCGTGACCTGGGCCCCTGCACTTTGTCAGATGGATAGTCAAAAAGATGGGGGTATTAATTTCAGGCCCAGGATAGATATGGCCTTAAAACCAAAGCTGTGTCCCAGGCAGAATTCAAGAATGTGGGCAGACAAGTTTGCCTTGTTGGTGCTGTTTGTATCTTCCAGAAATGGGGCTTGACCCCCATGCTCCCTTCACCTCTTTTCCTGGATGAGTCACTTTTTGTAAATCTGTTCTCAGGTGCTCTGTTTTCATATTGTATTGGGAACTTGAACTGTGAATTCTTCTGGCAATAGATTACCTAAAAAGCTGGGCTTTATGGAGCCTATGTCAATCTGGGGATTCAGTTACAGAATCCATTCAGCTGTGCCAAGGGTACCAAATGTGTTTAAGCATTTTGCTGAACAGACACAATATTAGCACTAATAAGAACTAGTTCCACAAGAAAGTAATTGTTAAACTGGGAATCTTTTTGGTTTTTGTGTTCGGGTTTGTTTTTTTTGGTTTTTTTTTTTTTTTTTTTTTACTTCTAATATCAGAGACTGATCTCAGAGTAAGACCTTGGGTAAGGAAGCAGAAAGGCAATTACTTCCAGTGTGCTGGACGAATTTGCCAGAGCAGGGAAACTGAATGTTTGATGTGTTCCCCAAGGCCAATGTTCCACAATTATAAAAATATACTACCTCCTCTGCAACTCCGTGAATATAAAATGAAGCATCTTACCTACCATTAATTAGCTGTATTTTGTAGTTTTATGGACATTGAACATGGTGTTCTAATTTGCATACATTAACATGTAATTTACATGCTCACTGCAAAGTACTCAGTTTTATTGCCATTACCTTTTGTGGCCTATTTCTCTAATGACTATAATGGAATACAAAAGAGATTTCTCATTGTGTTTACCCTGTTACCTTATACATGAGTCTCAGAATAATGTGTCATGCTGAGAAGTGGGAATTTTCGTGTAAAAGGTTTTGCTTTCTAGTTTGGGCCACATCATGACCACGCACTCTGCTGAATTTTCTAATTCTTCCTATATCTCCTTAGCCACTGCTCTTTTTTTACCCCCATAAGGACAAAAAATGTTTTAAAAGTCAGGTACAAGTGTAGAGACTTACTCCATTGCCTGTACTAAAAAAGAAAGTCAGACACAAGAATTAATGGGTTCTACTCTGTCTATCAGCACCTAAAGGCACAGAGTGAGAAAAATAATCTGCAGCTGGGGAAAGCTGAGCAGGGTCAAAGGGCAGTGCCTGCATCTGCATTCACTGAGAGGCAGAGAGGAAAAATAAAGGGTCCCTTTTTGTTGCAGCTCAGCACTATTTTAGAAAGCGCAGATACTAACTTAATTACCACAGTTCCCTTTTGCACTAGAGCACTGCAGCAGGCTATAAATCAATACTTAAGGTCACATTGCTAAAAGCACTGAAAAAGAGTCTTTCCTCTCAGTGCAGCATGTTGTTTGCTGCTCCTGAAGTAGTGTCATGAGAGTTCAATATCAGAGAGAGAACAGGGCTAAAACAATGATTACAAAAGAAATCAGAATTGCAAAAACGTTAAGGTGCAATGTGAGCAAGTCCAGTTCTAGCAGATGCCATGATTGCATTCAATCTTCCCTCCTCTCCCAGCTGAGGACAGGAGATACAGCAGCAGGTGCCCGGCAGTATGAATACATTTCTTTCCAGGCTGAATTTTTGTTCTGGAGGCCAAGTTGATGGGAAAAGAGCACATCTGAAAAAATTACAGTTATTTCTGCTGAGTATATCTCTGGCAACTTTATCATACATGTGAAATCAATTATACGTATGCATGCATGACATCTTATTTCAATAAATTGTTGGAAATGGGGCTCAGGAGTTGCAAAAATATCTTTTTTCCACTTGCCTTTCTATTATACCTGCTGACCCAGATATTTCACAACCTTTGGAAGGGAAAACAACTCATATGAGATTGGGAAGATACAGAAAAAGCCACTTCCAGCTGAGATACACTTGGCACAGCATTTAATGGCTTAGCCAGAGGGAGGTTTCTATACGTTTGGGTTCACACTGGCAGTATGCAGCCAATGCTAATACTAGACAGATAGACAGAGGGCTTGCATCCAGGTGCCCTGGATTCTACAGGAATGAGACACAGGATCCTATAAGCACCTAGTTTAGATGGTAGAATACCTACAACTTTGCTGTTTACAGACTAATGTACGGAGCTAGTAAAAACTGCCATTGCAATTGGGGGTTGAGAGATGTTTGGAATTAAAGAAGTTAGAAATCTGTCCAATATTAAAACACATATTTAAAAAAATATATTTTTAAAACACTAACAGATTTCTACACAAATTGAAATTTAATTTCCAAAACCTGCCTCTATCCTTAGAAGGGACTTGAATCTCAGATGCTGGTAAGCACACCACTAAACAGGGTTTTTAATCCGGGTGAAAAGTGCCATGGATGCATTCAGTTTAGAGTTATTGCTTCTATGCTCCCTGAATTTCAGCCCAAACACAGCCCCTGGAAGTTTGAGGTACAAGTGGGAAAGTATGGACAAACATCCAGGAGCTAATCATGTTAGGCATGCACTGTGGAACGCATCAAACCATGCTTTGATTTAAAAGAAAAGCCTCAGATGATACATTTTGGACTCCTCAAATCTCATTTTATAGCACCAATTTTTTGTGAAAGATTTCTGAGAAGATGAGAAAGAGCATGATGTCATTTTGAGTTGATGTGAGGTTTATTTTTCACCCTTTTGCACAGGTACAAATAACCCCAGTAGCCTGTGACGTGTCTGTCCTGATAGTACAGTCTCCAGATTACCAGATCCAACTTCCTGAGACATTGTTTGATGAAGAACTGGACTAGATTCTGGCATGTCAAGGAAAAAATTGTCCACGTACATCATCATATTTAGCTGTAAAGACAAAGGTAATCTTTTGATTCTTTGTCAGCAGGACCCATACATGGCTAGTGAACATGTGCCAGCAAGAAGAAAAAGACATTATTTTTTCTTTTAAAAACATTGGCATTTTGATGATGGGCATTGCTTTAATTCCTATACAGTTACAGAGACAGGGCTTCCTTTGAAGTTACTAATGCACTTTTGGATGTATTTAAGTTGGAAAATTTTGAAAGCTTACAGGCTGAATAGGGAAGTAGTTGTGGCAAAATTTGATGAAGCTATTCTACTCCAGTAAAAACAAGTAAAATTCCAATATTCAAAGTTATGCCCAAGGTAAATTTACTACTTCCTAATTCACTGCTGTGCTCTCGATTTGAAATCATCAATTAAGGCTTCTAAGTCTACCATGATCAAATTATGTTTGATTCAACTTTTTTGAAAGATTAGGTAGTGCTACAGAGTAAAGGAAGCCTCAATGTACTTTAAATCAGAGGAGATTAGAGAAAGCCTAAATGTATGCCAACACAATATTTGTAACATTTACTACAGTAACTGTTATGAAAACCCCATTTTCTATGTGTTCCAAGTGTAGCTATATTTATTTAAATTTTATCATCTGCCAGAGCCGATCCCATTCTCAAATAGCTTCATCCCACATTTTAAGGAATAGTTATGGAGCTATAAACAGGAAAGTGGATGGGGAAAAAGCATTGTGCCAAAACTTCAGAAAATAGCAAGATTTAGCAAGATTTCAAAAGAGACCTGCAATACTTTGAAATAAGGTGTAAAGCATTATCTAGGAAAACATTAAGTGAATATTTCCTACACAACACCTAAAACTAAACCTTTTTGATAGTGGCTGGAGCTGTTGCATGAGACATGTAACATAAAAGTAAAAAAAAATTAAAAAAAAAAAAAAAAGCTAGATTAGGCCTCAATTTTATGTTATCTGAGATGTGCACCACTGCATTTCTGCCACTGAGGAAGCCTTTTTTATGGAAAGATGGATGGCACTGATCATTAATCATAGGTTTGCTCAAGCAGTGCCACCACAAATACTGAATATGCATAAAGTCACAACTGAACATACAATGACATTTTTCCCCTTCCACAGACTGTCATATGCAGGAGTCATGTAGAGAAAGCTACTCACATAAACTGAATAAAAATTATAGGAGCTCTTGCTCATAGCCAGCAAATTTTGCTTGAGGTATGCATTAGACAGTGTTGTTCATCTTGAAATTCTTGAATACTGTAGTTTTCATCCTTGATACAAGAGGATAGTCTTCAGCCATAGTGAGTATGTGCTTTCAGATTTAAATTAAAAAAAATCATTTAATTATTTCTCTGTCTGATATTTATAGCACATTCTTGATTCACTAATTGATAAAGAAGGAAGGAACATTGTTATTTCTAAATACCTATCTCATCTGTATTTCTTCCATGCCTTGACAATTGTATGGTATAAAATTAATTATATTTCTCCTTGAGGTGTTACAGAAGCACAAATGTATTTGTGGATTTTGAAGATTAGAACAAAATTCAAACAAATTCAAGTATCCACTCCTGGCCATTTTGTGATTTTTCAGTGTAAGATTAAGCAAGTCATAGTAAACCTCCTCCTTGGGTGATCCATACAGGATCACGGAAAGGATAATGCCTTTAAGCTACATTGTAGTAATATTATGAGACTTAGTTACTGCAAATAAGGCACTGAAGTGTTTTATACAGTTTCTGTGCAGGAGAGTTTCTGTGTAGGAGGCCCATTCCCTTAGTGTGTAAAAATATTGTTAAAACAGTACCAGATAAACTACTCCCAGGGAACTTAAATTACCATAAGAGCTATTGATGCTAAAAAGTTAAGAAACTGTGCAGCATATTCTTAAGCACCATCTACTGGTTCTTCAAATGCTCAAAAGTATTCATAAACCCATCAACAAACATGCCAGGCTTCAACATGTTGAAATTGTACCTAGAAGTAGATGTTCCCTCTGTGGTCTTCAGTTATTTGGTCTGTTCATTTGGTGTTTTTTTATTTGCTTTGTATTTCTACTGGAGGCTGAAGGACTCAGATGTTTTTAAAAAAATATATTTTGGCCAAAATGCAAAACAGTTATTTGAGATGTGCTGCCACAGTATCTCCTGATTTAAGAAGCTTTCTTACTTTGTGCTTTGGGATTATCAATTGGTAGACCTCTTTGTCCAGCCTCCTCTTTCGTTTTCTTCCCTAGGTCAAGATGCAGGAGAGGTGCCCTTTCTAAAGAGGAAGGAAACCTCAGAAGAAATAACACCTATCAGGCTAGGAAGGTGGATAGACAGGAAGACGTGTTTAATCTTTGTGGAAACATTAACAGCTTAAGGAGAGGGCATACGTCCACATATCACCACAGTAACACCCAGATGCAGTCAAACTGTGGCTTAACCCACATCTAAGACTTGGGAAGCCCGTAAAGTTTCAGCAGACTTAAAGTCAGATTAGTATTTAGAGGCACAGATTATCCTTTCAACAGAGGAGATTGTTTGACTCCAGTGGACAGGCAGTTCCACTGTGTAGGGTAAAGCACGTCTTTGCTGACACGGGTGCATCCCCAGCACAAGTGTTTCAGCAGTCTCATGTCACTGTCAAGCATGGACAGTCCAGACACCACTGGAGGGGACATGGAAGGCAGAGAGTCTTTATCAGCCCTGGAAGCAGGATGTGTCGGTCAACTTACCTGAGGCAGGCAAATTGTCACTGAGGTGAAAAAGAGGCTCAAGAAAGTAGGAAAGACCTGGATGTTGCTGCAGATATATTCCTTAAGAGAAGGTGTTCATTTCCTTGTGTTAACTGACAAGGCCAGTAAGAAGCAAAGCAGGATGATTTTTGCTCAGAGATGCCTGCAGATTTTTTGCTTTTAAAAGGGGTAAGGCAACAGCCCTTTGCTGACCCTCTTCTGATGGCACTGTTAGGCACTGTACTCCTGTTTGTATGATAGCCTTCACAGTGTTTTGGGGATATTGATTAACTCCTCTCTGTGGAGACAAATGGACTCTCCAGTGCAGATTTGAATTTATCCAGTAAAGTACCAGAGAAGAATCAAAGAGTAAAGTCAAAAACAAGAACAGTAAGATAAACTGGAATAAGGCTTAGAAAGCAGTTTAAGGGTCTGGATAGCGAAGGCACAAGTTAGCTGCAATTCAAGTGCTATGGAACTGAAAGGCTTAAAGTATTCATAGTATTGATATTGCTCAGCGTACCAAAGAAGACCAATGTCAAACAGCTGCTCTACCAGTACATAACTCTGTATCGACTTCTAGTCTTAGTTCTGTGTATTATAATTTTCTCAAAGACAGAAAAATGAAAACACTAGGAAACAAAATAATTTTTTCCCTCTTTACAGACTATCTAAAAAAAAAGTAAAAAATATGGTGTATGTTTAATAATTTATTGATAATATAAATGGTTTTTCCCTAAAATATTTCAATGTCTGCCTGAAATAAACATTTTGAACATCATGAATCCATCCGAACATATCCTGAAATCATAGCAAATTTAAGCAGGATTACTGCAGCAGTATTCAGGCTTTTGATTTTGCTGACAAAGTTTAAATCTCTGCACCTAATGCATAACTCCTGTTTCTCCAAGCCACAAGGAACATTTTCCAAGACCCAATCTCCATAGCAATCCCTCCAGTTTTTTGGTTTTAAGGAATTTTGGACTGTGTCACTGGTTATGAGAGCTGGAGAATCTGGGTTACCTGCCAAAACGCTGGAAACACATGATGAACAGATAAGCACCCCAAAGCCTTCATTCTGTGATCCCTCATACCTTGAGTCTTTGTACAAAGACCAAGCTCTAATGACCCCGTGGCAAATGCCTGCAATCAGAGTAAGGCCTCATAATGTTTCAAAGCACAAGGATGTAAATAGCTGTTTTTTCTGTGCAGATTCCAGTCAGAGGTAAAGCCCAAGGGAACAAGAGTCCAACCTGAATGAACAAAGATGTGTTGCTGTGGCTTTATTCACTAAAACACGAGAAGAGCAATTTTTAGGGTTTGTATTTTTTTTTTTTGTTATTTGTTTACTGTTTTGAGGGGGGTTTTTTTGTTTGTTTGTTTGTTTTGGGTTTTTTTGGTTTTTTATTTTTAGTTTGCATGCAAAATGAATAGTTTAGTTGAAGGAGTTAAGTAAGGGTTAGAATAAAAAAAATTATTTTACCCCCCTGCTCAGTGAGGAAGACCTGTATCACACAGGAAAGAAATACCAGTTACAGTTGCTTCCTTTCCTTCCTGAAACATGATAATAAGAACATCTTCTCATACTTCAGCATTTCTTTGTAACCACTGATAAGTTTCCCCCCTTCTTCTGTTTTCTGTTCTCTGTGCACTCATAGCTTGTCACTCTGCTTGCAGCCATTCCTTTCACAGGACAGGCTTCTTCCCCTCATCCTTTTGTGCAAATTTACAAGGGAAATATCATAATCTGTCTTTATAAGGTGTTAAATACTATTGTGATAAAGCTAAACATGTTTTCTGCTTACCTAGTTTTCAAAAGAGGGAAGGGAGAGACATGAAAGACAAGCCCATAAATAATGACAGAACTGGGGAAGGATTTTGGGAATATTTTCCTATGTTCCTGCTACCATACCACACTCATTCATAAGAGCAAACATGATTAATCCATATCATGTAGCTGTTACTATTTGGGAAAACATTCCTCTGGATTTTTTTTTGGTTTAAAGTTCTTCTTCATTTCATTAGGCATTTCATGAAGGTGTTTTATTGAATTTCTTTTTTTCCTGAATGTGTACACCATGATTTTTAATCACCAGATGTTTTTTATAAGATTTTGATTCAGAGATGAATTGTGTACTTTATTAAAGAGAAAAAAAAAAACAAACCAAAAAAAAAAAAAAAAAAAAAAACCAAACAAAAAAAAACCCCAAAACCATCCAAAGTAACCACAGAGAGCACAAACAGATATGTGCAAACAAGGAAACAAATGAGAAGAAGGATCAAGTGACAACACCATTTTCCACTGCCTGAGTGATTAGAGAGTCCAGTGGTTGTATCAGACAACCTCTTTCTCTCCCATAAAGCATTAAATAAATACTTGTGTTAATTGCAGGTAGTGGTGGAATACAGCGTCATGTGTTTCAGAACTGGCATGGATGTGAAAGGGAATAAACAAGCCATGTTAGATTAAACCCCATGGAGTGCTGTTTTTCTGTCACTGTCAGTGTATAGCAAAGAGAGAGTCCCTTGCTATTTTAATGTTTCTGTCCTTGTAATGTGTGCCGGACCCCTATAATTTATGACACAGAGCCATTGCTTCATGAGTTGCACTTCCTTTTAAACTGATGCTGAACTCATTAGTGGGGGAAATGTGACAGGTTGATAGTGGTTTCTTATCTGCAGGTTAAACATTTTCAGAATAATTCATGGCCAGCAACTGTTAGAGCTGTAATGTTTAATTAGAGCTGGAGTGGACTGTTCACTAAACTTTT
Source organism: Pyrgilauda ruficollis (assembly GCF_017590135.1). Classification (NCBI taxonomy): domain Eukaryota; kingdom Metazoa; phylum Chordata; class Aves; order Passeriformes; family Passeridae; genus Pyrgilauda; species Pyrgilauda ruficollis. The sequence goes on along the minus strand of NW_024524934.1, from coordinate 9,215,020 downwards.
GTGCTCCAGCAAACAACACCTCATCACCATCAGTCTGAAGCTTGTTACCTTTCCATCCATCAGATTTCTGGGAGGAAACATTCTGAAACTCATCTGTTGAGCTTGAAAAAGCAGTCCTAAGCACTGAAGCTACCGTCTCTCTGAAAACTCAGGGTGACTCTATTTCCAGCCATCACCATTCAAAAACAACAAGCATAATAAGAATGAAGAAATAGGAACATTCACTTAAAAATAGTAACACTTTTTTGGGGTGCAAAGTTATTTCTGTTCTCACTACTTTAAATCATCAGGATATGTATTTTGAAGCTTCTTTCACAGCCAGAACATGGATTTCCAGGACCCTGGGAAAAGGCTATACCTCCTTTGAAATCCCACCATTCAAGGAGATAGAGATTTAGAAAGCAGATTGTGAGACTTATGACAAAAATCACAAAAGATCACTCTAAAAAGGTCACAGTCCAAATGAGATCTTTCTAATGCAAGTTTAAATGCTTTGTTCAGCTATATCAACTTACATCAACTGAGAATCTAGTTTGGTCTCTAATTTCAACAGTGCACATGTTCCAACTGTACAAATCACCTGTAAATGGGTATTTCTCTGTGTTCCTCAACAATAAAACTATACTCAGCTACTCAGTGTAAAGGGATAAAAGTGTATTCCAGTTTGTGCAGTCTGCCTTATAGGTCTCTTTGTGCAAGCTGAATTGTATCCCAGGTAGGTTTAACCCAAAATTTAGGTTGTCTAAATATGCAAATATTCCAAGCGACTATTTTGTCACAATTGAGACCCAACCAAATAACACCAACATTAAACTCTGACACCACTCCTTTGTGTCTGGCTGTTTGTTATACAAATACCTTGTTTATTTTCTTTCACTGTTTTTGTACATTCACAAGATCCATGGGAAGTTCTGGGACCATCCCTTCAAAACAAGTGACATCAGCCTCTAGATTCTCTGTCATAAAATATGGCATAAGTCCTAATTAGAGCTCACCCACAGGAAGAAATCTGCCTTGTATCTTTTCTTGTAACAGATGAGTTGTTTTTTCTTTCCAAGTTTGTTGGAAAAAAAAAAAAAAATCAGTGTTTTTAAAAAAGAGGGAAAAAATCACTGTAAATGAATAAATGAGCAAACACACGTGCATTTTTAATAATGCATGAACACTTATTTTAAGAATAATATTCGTGGAAGAGCTATGATTGTTATATGCCTGAAATTCCCAAATGGCAAAATATAATTAAAGTAAGAACTGTTGAACAAATAAACCTGTTAAACACACAATATTACCAGGCAAAATGGTTATGCATTTATCACTTTGCCACTTTAATTACATTGACTGCTGCTCTTCATGCATATATTAATATCTCACTAACATTATGGAGGCTGAGACAAATTACAAGGCACTGTCTTAAAGGAAGACTTTTATCCAGGCAGACTACAGCAGTAACAAGTTTTACATACTTTTACAATAAAACTTAAAATTGAAACTAATCTCTGCTTTTACTTGGATAGTTTTTCTTTCAGTTTTCAGAAACCTCATCTCCCTAAAATAGTAATTAATGAAGTGCTGGCTTGGAAAACACAGCTAGAGTGGGCTTCAGATGCACGGGTCAAGAGATTCAACCTGGGATTCTAAAAGTAGCTAAAGTGCAAAACTCACAGAAGATATTCAGCTTATCTTGAGAAAAGAAAGGAAAGGAAAAACTATATGTCATTTCTGTTTTCTGTATAAATAAAGACTACTATTTTAAGATTGTATGGATCATTTCAGGAGGTTCTACATCATCATCGATTGGCTGGATGTGGCTTTGAGTGGGTGTGCTAGCTATTCAAAGCAAAAAAAAAAAAAAAAGTCAGGAAATTCATTCCCAAGGGATGAACTTTTCTGAACCCGGAAATGAGCAAAGAGACTTGGAAGTGACTTTTGACCATGCGGATGAATGATGCCAAAGCTGCCTTCAGCACATTGTAATTCTATAATGTATGCAGCACTGCCTGCGTTTTGAGACCAAAAGCTGTTAAATACTGTTATTGGGCCTGAGAAACCCCTTGGAATGGCACGTTTAGTTGAACAAAATTCAGGAGATATTCTCACACAGCTTGTCACCTTAAAGACCTACTTACAGAGGGCTTATTAAATGTTAATCTCTTGACTAATAGCTGTTAAAACCATCTTACAGGCAAAACATCTTACACAGGGTTACAAGCAACGCAGAAGAAATTGTCTAGACCTTTACTGTTCCAAAATATCAGGTGCTGTAGAAAATTTTGGCCACAAAGTCAAGTCTGTGGATATTTATCTGAGTTGTGGGTATTTAACCACTCAGTCACACTGTATTTTCTTCATACTCCCTTTCTTACCAGGCTACAGGAAAGAAAACACTTCCAGAATGGGAATCAATATTCTTTCCATAGTGCCTCATAGAGTAACCTCAGGGCAGAGACAGAATACAGGTCTTGTTCTGCATAGATATCAATTTCCTCATTGATGTCCAGCATTTTAATGTTTGTGGGGTTTTTTATTCCAAACTATTAATGGTCTATCAGACTTTTGTATGGAAAGACAACATAGGATTTTTCTTATGTAAAAAATGAAGAGCTAAGGCATATACATGAGTTTAGAGGAGTTCTTCATTTCTCAGTTGAAAAACCTAAAATCCAATTTTTCAGGTTCCTTTGCTTGTTGTATTATTCTGTGCATTGACAACTTCAGAAAAGTTAAAATTCAATTGTAAGTACTAAACACACCACAGTGGGACACAGAAGAACAGCTGCCCAAATGTGTGTTTATGTCCATGGATTTCCCAGACTTATACAGAAATCAAATGCTGATACAAAGGGTAGAATTGCATTTTGATGGCAAGGATTATGCTGTCTTTGCAACAAAATCATGCAATCCCCTCCTGTCATCTTACCTTACCCATTGCACACTGTCCAAATCCTGCTATCAGAGAGGCACAATGTTCAAGTAATATCTTTATTTACTAGTCAGCGTCAACTTGTTCCTTGAGCAGGTTTACTCAGTCCTACTGAATGATAATGAGCCAACGTAAGAAAACTCATGGTCATGTGCATAAGCAACAAGAACCTGTAAAGGGACCCAAATTCAAATTTACAAATTGAGGGCTGGTATCCCAGGCTTCTAACTACATTGTTGTGTAACATAAATTTAAAAAAAGAGAATTATGTTAAAAACTAATATATAAAACTTCATCAAGGGGAAGCACGATGGAACTCAGTCTTTGCCTCTGCCATATTGTCTTCTACTGATTATATAGAGTAACCAGTAGCAATGGGAAGCAGGAGTCTGTTATCTTCAGTAATCTGCCCTTAGCAGTGGATGAAGGACAAAGTTTGACACTGTATTTCACAATTACTTGCTTCATAGATGGGAGTAATGTTGTAATTCATAAATCTGATGTGGTTTTCCAAATCTGAGTGGAAATGCAGTTCAAAAGCTTCAGGCTGCTCCCTCCCATGGCTCTCCACATTTCTGTCTCCCAAACATCTAAATTACCCAAAATATCCTTATAGACCTGAGTCTGATCTCATCCTTCTCTATCCCTGCTCCTCTAGTCTCAGAGATGAAAGGATAATTGCAGTTAATAAAGAACCTAAGGATTATTGATTTTCAGCCAAACTTGTAGAAATTGCAATTTTTTAGATGGAACATCTCAAAAAATTAAGACAAATTTTCATTTTCACATTTTACATGACTTCTCCAAAGAATAGAACTGTCTCATTTCCTTCACATCAGGCTTTTTGGATGGAGCCCGTCTACTTTTGTCACTGTAATTTATGGATTTTTAAAATTTTTTTTGTATGATTTGGTATGACCAGTAGTTGTCTGCAAATTAGACACTGGAAAAGCAATAATTTTCTTGGTAAATTGCCTGTGTGGTTTTGACAATGGCATTAATTTTAGCAAAGTATAAAGCTCAAAGAACAAGTTTGGGGGCTTTTGTTGGTTTTTGGGGTGGTTTTTTGGGGTTTGGTGGTTTTTTTGATATTTTTATAAAAACCTACTTACTGCTTTTGAAATAGATTTTAATTTTCTTACATTTCATATTGTCTTACCTTAGGTGTCCTCCCAATGAAAGTTGAAAAAGAATACAGTATATAAGAAACATTATCAAAATCTAATCCTTGATTCCTGTAGTCCAGTCTTCAAGGCATAGCAGCATACACTAGACCCCTTTAGTCATCCACAATTTACAATACATTTGCCCGCTACATAAATTTGACAAGAATGCTGTAAATTTTTTGAACAGGGCAAAAATTTCTGAATTTGCTATATGCTACTGTAGATTAAAAAAAAAAAAAAAAAAAAAAAAAGCTTTCAAATACAGATCAGTTATTATCTTGTAGAACACTCTGAAATGTTCTTCCATTTCTGCTAAAATAACAATTGTATTTTCAAAAACAACAACAACAAATCTGATATGTCCAGTGGTGGCAAAGCCAATTTCCAGGTGCTATAAACTGCAAACCTTCTTGTGAACTCCCAAAATGACTACATCAATTTACACTACTGTGCTTAAGTACAGCCATGTGGTTTAGAGTAGTAATGATTCTTAAAAAATATATCTAAAGGTAGTCAAAACCAAAATTTAAGGGAAAATCCTCTGGCAGAAATGACACTGTCACAGGATGGCACAGACCATCTGAATAACAACCATGCTATCAAAACATAGCCAAAGGAACACGGTTTGAAAAGAATTAGAATATCATTATCAATGACATGAAGAAAAAAAGATAAGAACAGCTTAACTACTGCCTGTCAGTGCATGCACCTAGTTCAGCACCCAGCCTAAATAGAATTCAGGCAGCTGCCTGTGCATATACCCAATATTACATGTTAATGTAAAAGTTAAGACTGCCAAGATGGCTTTTTTTTTTTTTTTCCCTTGCTCATTCAGATGGAAACACCAGAGACTATGTTAAACTTTTTTGCATGGTGTGTATGTACTGTGCATTCAAAATGGAATACTGGGATGTTCAGGGTTGCTCCATGACTGACAGCTTCTTTATGCTCTACAGCGTAGTTGAAAAGGGAATACACTCAGCAGGACACAGCATATGGATGGGACTTCAATTTCTTATTAAAAAGACTCTGACCTTTCTCAATATTAATCTCATCCACATGTCTTCACCTCCCAGTAGCTCAGATTTCCCACTTCTAGAATGAATAAGAAGAGAGTTTGTCTACTTGGATAGAACTGGAAAGGAGTTTAATATATCCACCTGTCACAAGGAAATCCTTGTTCAACAAATAGGGTAAAGGCACTCAAAATAATAGTCTGGATTGCAGTCCTCATTTTATGGTAAAGCCATGGGGTAACAATAAGCAACTCCTTTTAACATTTTTATCTCTTCTTTCCCTCATCCATTTTGTATGGGCTGCTAGAGGGTTTATTGGGGGACTGTCCCTTATTGTGATGTTGCTTTTGTTTCTTTTCTCATGCCCAGTGCAGAGCCCTTTAGTGGTAACATGATTTAGAACATCTGTTTCTATAATTTGAAGAATTTTTAAGTTATTTCATCTGACTGCAAAATAATTGTTTTCTTTAATGCATTGAATACTTCAGACTGTAAACACACAAATCATTAAAGGAATGATAAAGGAAACACAGTATAAAATTGAAGTAGACGTCAACTTGCTAGGCTACTACGGCTCAAGAAGAATTACAGTCTGTCATTCAAAAAGTCAAATACACAGTGGTTAAATGTTAGAAAATATTTATGAGACAAACAGCAGTATTCAGAGTTCAGATAAAGAGGCTGTTCTAAGGCATGACAAAAACCAGCATCTGTTGAAATACTTCTAGCACAGAGAAATCTGAGATAGCATTCTTTCTTTCTCAGGTATGGCAGTCTGTATCGTTTCCCTCAGTAGATGGATTAAAATGATGACAGATGAAGATTCATTGCCAAAGGAAATGAAGAATCACATTTAGATACGTAATTACTTGGGTTTGGGCCACCAAAAAAAATAAAGGAAGCTAAATACAGATTCAAATATCTACACTGGTAATATTAAATTGTTCTTTGACATTCAAACAACTGTCAGAAGCTCAAAGTAGCAGTGCCTTTCCATCAGCAAAGACCACAATAGTGGTGATGGCTTAGTTTCAGCAAATACCTTTTGTACCATACAGCTTTTGGCTATAACAGGTGCATAAAGTTGTCTTCTTCAAGAAACACTGTCCAATGTGTATGCACGCAGATTTTCCAGATCTTCTGAAAAATGAAATAGGTAAGTCCTGTTGCAATGTTGAAGGCTTGGCATGAAATCCTAACCCTACTGAAATGAATGAGATTTATTGCACAAATTTCAGTATGGCTTGGATTTCACCTTTTGGATGAGAGAATAACCACTTGATACTTCATTTGTCCTAAACATTCCCTCAAGTCAATCAGGACATAACATATTTCTACAACACTCCTCAAAGCCCCTGTTTTTGTTTCAACATGGTGACAGATGCCAGCCATACTGGAAGCATTTCAAACTGACTCCAGGTGAGACATTAACTTGCTGCCCAGAGAATAAACTTTCCTCTTCTGTTTGCTGAGCACATTAGGGAATGTTTCAGACATGTTTTGCAGGACAAACCCTTTTGTTTTACTAATATGGCTCATGCACATACTTCCAGTGGGAAAACATCTGTTTTACAAATCTGTCCTCCTAGATATAGCTGGATTCAGACTACAGACTCTGGAACCACATCCAAGTACTCCCAAAGTTCAGCAGAGTTTGGATCAGGGGGCTGGACTGAAGTAATTGCAGAAAAATAGGCCAGGTTTGGGATTTAGACTTCATACATTTTCAGGGACACTGATATTTTGTCTTAGTACCAGCTCTGCTTCTCAGTTTTGAGCGCATTCATTTCATGTTGCTTTGGGCAGGCAGGCTGCACCTATGCACAGCAATATAATGCAAGTACATTTCAGTCAAAGGAATTGCTCTTATGAAAAACTGAGGTGAGGTTAAAAATAACTTTCTAATTCCCTTTTATTCATCCACCAGTGAAATTTTCAAACTTCTGCCTCAGTGCACACCTTATTCAGACAGTGCAACATGATCCATAACAAAATCAAAGCTTTTAAAAAAATTATTTTATAACAGAGCTGGCATCTAAAGGTTGTCAGCTTTGACATATTGTCTTTTTTTTTTATTTTTTAGTATTGGGGTCATTTTTAAACATAATAATAATTGGGGAAGTAGTTATCTTAGTTTTTTGAAAATCTGTAGTTTTGGTTCTGCTCCTTAATGAACTGTCATCAAATAAAAATAGAAAACAAATAATTCAAATAATTCAATGAAACATTGAAGATTTAGACCAAAGAACCTATGTGAACTTTTAAGGTGAGGGATTAAAATCTTGTGGAACTTCTGCTGCTCAATAGTCTATTTCTGCTGCTCAATAGTCTCTGGTCAGAAGTTTCAAATATAGAATCTATTCCTTGTGAACATATAACAGATGTTGTTGTTCCTTGTCTTATATCCAATATATATATGTAAGAGAGGACAGCAAAAAGCCTTCTGAAGCTACCCATGAATCCTAGAGAATATCCAGAGAATGAGCCACACTGAAAATCACAGCTTTGTGTACCTAAACAACTGAAAAAACACACTTAGAAAACAGACTGTCCAAGCAAAACAAAACAGCCTAAACCACCACTCTCAGATAGCAACAGCCATAGCAAATTACAATCTACACTCACTGCGCTCCCTAATCAATAGTCTTAGGAATTAAGTGTTTCTTTAAATTTCTTTAAATTAAAATTTCTTTAAATCTTTATTGGGAGAGACACCAACTACAAATAATTAAAGCAAATTACAGCATCAGCTATTTAGTATCTAGACATAACACCTGACATGAGAGAAACCACTAAGAGGGAAGTTCAAAGACTGCTGAAGCTGGTGGAGCCATGGCTACACAGATCTGTTTCCAGCTGAAGCAGTCTCTGTCCTACTCTCTCCTGCTGGTGATGCCCTTTCACTTCTTCCTGATGCCAGCTACATAACTGCATATCGATCTGGAGAGAGAAAATTCTGCTAAGAAATGCCTTTTTTTGTTACATCATTCTTTACTCACAGGGAGATGACAGCAAGGAGCAGGTACTGCCTAAAAGGGCATGAAACACAAAATGGCAGATAAAGACTATTTCTGTGGCTATAGTGAGCTTTGGACTGGGAGTTGTCTCCAATGACAAAGGATTTACCACACAGTTATCATCTCTCTTTCAGCTTAAAGGAGAGATCCCAGCCTAATTCCATTTTTACCTCTGTCTGCAATAAGTGATGCTGGAAATGACCAATATTTTCTAGGGCTTTTCCTCCCAAATGTAATTGGAACTTATACTATTCTCTGGATGACATTGATGACATCGATGACATAAGTTTTTGCTCTTACATTTTCCAGATTCTGTGCTGCACTAGTATATAACTCTGAACTTCATATAAAGTGTTAGCCAGTTCTCTTCAAAGTTTAGTTAGGCAAAACGATCCTTTTCCAGCCTGAGAACGAAGAACATTGTTGCAGCTTCATGCCCAAAAAGTGTAAACAGCGAATTGAGGAGAGCATGGGAGGATGGGACTTCATAACCTGAAGCTGTAACTGGACAATTTACTCTAATATGTAAATGGACCAAAACTTATAAAAGTGTGAAAACTTGCGGTCCGCTGTCCATCTTGGGTGTAGCCTTGTCCGGGCTCTGGTACTGCCCAAGGTGTAGCCTTTGAAGTCCTTTTAATAAATATCTGCTTTATTCCTTTAACACTGTTGAGACTCTGTTCTAAGTAGCCTCTCAAGACATCAACATAAAAGCCCAGAAGTGGTGCAAATATTCAGGAAAACTCATATGCTATACATGAAAGGGGTGTGATTCCATAAATCTGGAAGAGAAAGTCACTTTGTACTTTGCACAAATGAACAGTACGTACAAAAAGAACAGCCCACCACTGAATGAATGTTTTATCATTCTTCTTGCTGGGAGATATGAAAAACTTCTGCCATAAAAATGCTGCCATTGTAAGAGAAGCAGAGTATTCTCAAAACTGTGCCTGATGCAGAGCACAGTTTTCTCTGAGAGGTCTGGGAGTCAAACGCCTTGGAGGCAAGCTAGGGGACTACATGGCATGTTGTTTTACAGGAGCTACTTTGCTCTGACAAGGAGATTAAAGGAATCTAGGTTTCTTCCAAACTCTGCAGCAGGACTTTGCACCTCAGACTGTGGCATAACGAGGCAAGTATGCAGAGCAGGTGGTTCACTTCACTTATCATGAGTTCAAGATAGATGGGAAGCGAGGCAGCTCTTGAGAGATCTCTTGCAGCCTGGCAGCAGTTCAATCCATTCCAGTCCTTGCAAAGCTCTGACAGGATCCGAGCACTTCAAAAAGTCTCTCCCCTCACTGTTCCCCAAAAAAGTGCAAATTTTTTTTCTGTGTTGCCTTTGACCCATAACTCAAGAGGGACTGATAGTTGTAACCTGGAATAAAAGCCCAATATCACTTCTAGTGGAGTTATTGTGAGTCATGACTACTGGCACACGCCCTAGAAGAAAGTACAAAGTAAGCACAGTTTTAAAGAATAAGCAGTTAGATAGAATTGTGGACTTCTTGCCTAGAAGGAAAATTAGCATAATGCATTTCTCTTCCCTTGAGATTACGTGGGGCACTGACAACCCAGAGAAACCAAGGGTCACTAAAAAGTTGATGCACCATCCTCACAAGTCCGTAGAGACAAGACAGGGAAGACAGGGGCATCCTGAGTATTTCCTTTTGAATTACTTTCAGACAGAGGTCTCTAAGTATCAGACAGAAGGTTATTTTTGTAATTTTTTTTTTTAATTTACATCCCAATATTTAACTACCACTCCCTTGTTGAGAGAAGATTCAAAGAATAAAACAGGAAAAGATGCATGGAAGAAATGAGGACTCCCTCTGCCAATATAAAAGTTCAATTGATGACCTGGGGTTGGTAAGAGCTAAAGCATTCAGCCCCTCTGGATCTTTTGCAGTCTTAGAAAAGGATCAGTGACCCACTCAGTGAACTGTCTATAAAGAAATCAGGGCTTCTCTCACCATGATTAAAACTAATCAGCATTTGTGTTGGCAACAAGGAAGCTGAGGATTTAATGGACACAGCAAAGAGACAACCTTCCAGCTTAAGAGGCTGTATCTCAGTTGGACTTAACTGATATATTCTAGGCTGAGGAAAGTCTTGTCCTTGTAAGACTTGCTCAACATGTCACACTCAAGTATTATTGTGGAAAACATAGGAGTTTTTGATCTGTTCTTCAAACATTAAATATGAAAAGGCTTTTCTCCTGGTGACAAAATCGTTCAACTCCATCAGTGCTACACATTCTATCAAGACTCACAGTAAAACACCCTGTCCTTTTCCTTTGGAGATTCCCAATTTAAGGCAAGTTGAAAAATTATAAAAGCTCATGTGCCCCAAGGTAAAAAAAGCAACATTTTCCTACTACGCTGTTTACAATATATGGGCTCTCTTTACTTATGAGAGAGGAAAAAAATGGCTCTACCTCACGTTACAGGTCCAAACTAATAATCAGATAGCTTGTCCAAAAAACAGTATGGCTAGTACACAGGGAAAAAAAGGCACCTCTTCATTAATGATCTAGTTTTTATTTGAAAGTCATCAAAAGTAATGCAATTTTCCACAAATGAAAACACCCTGAAACTTGCAGCTCTTGAAGGAAGCTGGTGTCTCATGAGTTTTATAACTGAAAATTATGAGAATTCCAGCAGTCACAGGGGAAATTAGAAGTTTCCCAAACCTGCTAATGAAAATGGTAATCTTGATATTGTCAGTGCTTGTAGGGTGCTTCTTTCTCAGCCATGTCTACAAGTTATATCTATATTAGGATGTAATAGAGGCCAATTGGAGATCGCAGAACAGCCAGTGATGAGAACCATCAGTATATACATTTCAGGGAGGTTTGTCTTGATAACTTTCTCTTCTTGTTGACTGAACTCCCCTTAGTGATGGAAGGAGGCTGTGTGCGGTCATGGAATATGTCTTTAGGTTTAGTTTGGTTTGAACAGGATCAATGGGCCCGATGAAAAACTTGCAAAAACTAAGTTGAGACTTTCAGCATCCAGGCACATTCTGCCTTTCTTCTTCTGTGTCACTGGAGGATGTACAATTATTGATGAGTGAAGGACTTATGACTTGGTTATGTCTCACCTTCTGTCTGACTTGGTCTCCTGAATAATTTTTATTGTAAGCAAAACTCTTTGCGGAATACTGTCATTCATTAATTGCCTGGTAACACCAGTTTTGTGGCTGATATCTGCCACTGATCTGACAAACTGGGGAAGAGACCTTTTTTTCCCCAGATCATGGATATCTGGAAATTATATTTGGACTGTTTTATAAAACCTGAGACTGGTATAATATAACAATATAGTCAAGCAACCCAAGAACGACTGCAAAAAAAGGTACAGAGACAACTTTAGGCTTCTCATCAGTGTAAGGAAAATGCAACTCTGAGGCCTCAAAAGAGGAAGAAAGCTCACTTCTGGGACACCATCAAATCTTCTACTTGAGTGGAAAAGGGAAGACCTTGAGAGGCTTAGTGGGAAAGTGTGACTGTGAAACTGGATTTGAATTCCAAGGGAGCAAGGAAAGAAGGGGATGAACTCTTCAAAAGACTTCTGAAAAGATGTAGAAGCCTGTATTAAGTTTTGTGGGGGAATTTCATAATAACCTTTCCTATCAGCCTGCAGGACTTCACTCAATCTGTTTGTCTAGGGTAAATGGACATGACAGTGACATGGGATCAGAGTTATCTGACCAGTGCATGATAATGGCCATATTCCACCAACCCCCAACTCTAACCCTTTCCAGAGTAGGGTCATTTAAAAAGGCATACTTTGTGTTTGGAAAAGATCCTGTCAAAAGAAAAATGGTATTTTCAAAGCTTCAGATAAAGCCAAAATGTTCCAACCCAACTGATACAGAATGGCAATTTTCTTTCTTTTCTATTGAAATTAACTTATTTTGGCAATTCCTTCATTAAAACAAACAAAACCAAATAAACAAGAAACCCAGAAAAGTAATATTTTTATTTGTAAGGGTTTTAAAAATATAATTTAATGAGCGATGAAAGCCCCAGTTAATTGTTTTAAGAAATTTAAATTTAAAAAAAAATTTTTGATGCTTTTGGTTTTACCCTCTTATAGTGTTGAATAAACTTGAGAAACACAACAAATTGAAAAACCACCTAGCTGCCACTGAGTTTTTCTGATTTCTCTGATCAATTCATTGTGCTTTTCATAGAATCATAGAACCATTTAGGTTAGAAAAGGCCTTTGAGATCATTGAGTCCAACCATTAACCCAGCACTGCCAAATCCACCACTAAACCATGTACTTGATTGCTATACCTGTGCAGCTTTTAACATACCCCCAGGGATGGGGACTTAACCACTACCCTGGGCAGAGTAGTCCAGTGCTTGACAACTCTGCTGGTGAAAAAATTCTTCCTAAGATTCAACCTAAACCTCCCCCAACTTGTGGACATTTCCTCTTGTCCTGTCCCTTGTCACTTGGCAGAAGAGACTAACCCCCACCTGGCTACATCTTCTTTCAGGCAGTTGTAGAGAGTGACAAGGTCTCCCCTGAGCCTCCTTTTCTCCAGGCTAAACACCCCCAGCTCTCTCAACTGCTCCTCATCAGACTTGTGCTTCAGACCCTTCCCCAGCTCCTCTGCCCTTCTCTGGACACACTTCAGCACCTCAATCTCCTTCTTGTAGTGAGAAACACAAAACTGGATCCAGGATTCAAGGTGCAGCCTCACAATTGGCCAGGGTAGAGGGGTAATCTCTGCCTTGGTCCTGCTGGCCACACTATTGTTGCTACATTTCTGATTTTTGCATCTTTTCAATAATCTAATAAAGAGCCTTTCAAGGCTCCACACAGGTCTTAACAATGACCAGAGTAATTTTTCACTCTGAATATTCATTCCTTCTGCAGCATTTTAGCCCAGTTAGGTTTGCAGTTGGAATTTAGAATGGGAACACAAACCATGGCCATTTTTAGGGTTTTGAAATAATTGAATTTTTAACACATCACAGAAATAAATTCTAGTTTCCCCCTATTAAAATGCAGAAGTAATTTTTTTTTTTTTTATAATTTGTCCAAACTCAATTCCCCCTTCTTTCCAGAGATGTAATTAAAAACCAGGTCTGCACTGTCCATCAGATGTACATTTGACTGTAAGTACATGGATGCCCTTGGACTTTCATCTTCCCACAGCCACTGCCATGCATGTTGTTTTTGCTGTCACACCCCACAGTTTCACAGACAGGCAAAGCCTGGATTACAGTGGGAATGCTGCATTTCTTCTTCACTTAAGAATATGCAAAGCCCATAGAGGGAGTGCCAAAATATTGTTGCCTGCTGGGCAACTGTGACAAATATATAGACAGCTTTCTCAACAATCTGAGAGAGCAAGAAAAGCATGTTCAGAATTTACATAAATTGGAGGGCCCTGTTGACCACAGAATTTCATGAGAAGGCTTGCACTGGTAAACTGGGGTGGACACAGAAGTATGTCTCTCTATTACACTACCAGAAAAGATTTCAGTGATGAGAGCTACAAATATTAGAAATACTAATGAGGGTAGAACTTTATACTAGTGAGTTATTTAACGAGTAAATTTCAAATGGTAACAGTGAGGAGAGGGTGGGATAACCCAATGCATAGGTTGTTCAGATGGGAACTCACACCACTGACCAAATCCTGACTGCTCCAACTATGCCGGTAACCACTGGCAACTGCATCAGTGTCAGCTCAGCCTGTTCCAGCTGTAAGACTGTGTAACTCACCTTATAGTCCTTCATTAGGGCTTTAATGACTCATAAATCATGTGCCAGAATCCTAAAGCCTGCTTCATCCTTCTCTCAGCTAAGATTTCCTCTGTGACCTTTGGCAAGATATTTCATTTTAGCCCTGCCACAGATCCTCATCTACAAAAATGATGAACATAATCCTATTTTTTAAGTTCTGTGAAGGGCCTACCCAAGACAGAGCTAAGTACTCAGAAGTCACCATGCTACCTCTGGACAAATCAGGCAGGAAAAGCAGCTAAGAACAAGGCAACTAAACAAGGTAGATAAATATCTTGTTGCACATTAAACTTTAATTGTTCATGAAGGCAGATGTACTATAAATAAATAAAAAAAATAATAAAAAAAAAAGGGACGACCTGGTAAGAATTTAAAAATCTTTTAGCATTTGTTAGTTTACCTTAGACCAAACTCATAGGGGCTGAAAGGCAGGCATACACCTACATTCACACACACACACACATACATGCATTTATTTGCACATGCAGCTTCAGGTGGACATGAAAAGCTCATTTTTATATGCAGGTGAAGACTTTTTCCAGTGTTGAGGCTTGCAACTCAGGAAATTTTACACATTTCACAAGGGTGGAAAAAAGTTTTGATTTCATGGTAAATGTTTCATAAAACAAAGACCAGATGTTTGTCTTAGCTCCTGTTTTTACTCTGCCTTACTTTCCCAGCTGGAGTTATTAATTATACCTTTTATTCTCCTACTGCAGCTCTTAACTCCAAAAGATTAAATGGCTTGATTAGCACTGTTTAGCTTTTCCTAGGTGGTTTATTGAATGTCACATTTAACATTCTGGCACCTCACAGATGAAACTAAATTCTTGCAGCCTTGAAGAAATATGACTATTTTTTTTTTTACCAGAGATCAAGAGAAGAGCATTTATTACATATTTATGAACACATCACATTGGACATTTCTATTTATTCTTTAACATGCTCTCACAAACACACAGCCTGTCCTAGGCTGTATATTATTTATAAGTGTTGACCCTTAATACTTTTGGAAAAGCCTCTTGGAAAAATTTTCATAAAATAGTGACTGGGAGGCCTACAGAGATTTGTAGAAACCTTGGAGTCAACAAAATATCCTCACACGATTTTTCTAACTCTTCTACCTGTGTGAAAGCCTATAGAAAAGAATGCAATTAAACAATTCATTGGCAGATAATGAACTTTCAAGTCTTCATCCTGGTGCAGCCTATACGGCTGTACCTGTGCTCCTGAGAATCAATAATTCACCATGAGACACCTTTGATGCTGCTCCATTACTAGCTGGTTAAGATAGTGCCAAGATTTGTTCTTTTAAGCTGCCTAAGACCCAAATCCTAAAGCTCTCTACTCAACTGAACCTTGAGCCAGCCATCAGATGATGGCCATCCCAATGTTCGCATTGGACTAGTATCTAAAGCCAGAAGACTGGTGTGGGATTGCTGCAAAATAAAAAGCTTCCTTTTTATTTCACAGGCTGTGAGTTAAAGTGCTTGCAAACAGCTTTCTCTCTTCTCCTTCCCACCCTTAAAGTCTTGGATTAACATCACTAGCTACTTAGCTAGCTGAAAGTGCTTTTAAAAAAACATCATTTTGATCAATTGAACACATGTTCTTCAACATCTTTTCAGATTCTAACATTTTAAGGACTTTTTAGAAAATGTTATAACATTTATTTTCATGTGTTTTCTACTTCCAAGAAAACACAACGCTGATCGATCAGCTACTTACTCTGAAGAGAGAGTAGACTTTGTAGACTCTGACTGTTAATAGCAGAATACAGTAAGAAGTAAAGGCTTAACAGAGATTTCAGCCTATGGCTGGACACAGGTCCTGCATAACCACTGCAAGCAGTTCCTGTGCAAATGGAGCCAATACCAGCTCACTTTGGCCAATTTTTATAATCATTTCTTTGAATTCTAAGGCACCTGATCTTAAAAAGCAGACCTTTTATTTCTTCTAATTTGCATTCACATCCACATACAAGTGCCCAAGGAGGTGGGGCTGTATCTGCATCACAACAGAGCACAGGGGTGAGGGCACTGCATGGAGCTTGCCGGCTGGAGGAGCTCAGACTACAAAGCTGAAAGCAGCCAGGTCACACTGAGTAAATGAGACAGAGACCCCCTTTCATTCTTTGCACCATATGCCAAGCATCCTGCACGCTGGGCACAGGGCAATAGCAGCACACCATGTTCATATACATGTGCCAGGAGCTGTGGCCATTGCCACAAGTGCAGAAGCAATTAGGGCTTAGAAAAATTTCTAAACCTGCAATGATTTTTGTTCGCCACAGATTACCCCCTAACCCCACTCCCCTGGTGTGGTCTCTCACTCTGCTTGCTTTCCCATTCCATTTACATCCAAAGTGACCCCCCAAGCCCGAGCAAACAAAACCAGATGTGAGACTAAAATGCTATTTTGTGTCACTGCAGCAGCCCTTTGTTTTGCCTCGTTTGTTTAGCTCTAGTTTGTAAGAACTTTGGGGCAGAGGCTCTCAATTGCTCTTTGTTTACATCTCATCTGCAAAAAGGCCTCCTCCTTCTTCACTGGCTCTTGTACTCTACCACAATAAAAATGACTATTAATAATATGACCTTCAGCTAGCTGGAATGTATTCAGCAATTTAGGGCATTGACATTGGAGAAATCCTTATGAATGCCTGAGATCATACAACCCTTCGATTTGTTTTCAGGCCTATCTCCAAACTGTGGTTAAGTAGCTATCATTTCTAACATTTGCATTCCTCTTACCCCATAGTGTGTGGGGGGGGATGGTACTATCATAATTATACCACATTCTTCTGGGTTCCATAACGAGCTATTATTTTGCTAATGGAATATTCAAGCAGTCTGCAGTAATTTATCAAATAGTCCCAAGTCCCATTTTCTCTGTGTGAATCTTTTTGTTCACAGGTAAATTGATGTGTGGGGGGTTATCAAGGCTTTTTTGTAATTCAAATTAAGCATTCCACCCCCCTCTCAGAAAAAAGATCGTTAGACACAGAATGTTATTTTTTTTTAATGATGTTTAGAATTAGAATTGTGCAGGCTTCCTGTGAGTGGCAATTTCTGCATTTTAATTCATTCTTACAGTGTTTTTGCATTTTAACGCCTAATTTTGAAAATTTGCCTAAACTAAAAAGGAGCAAAATGTAATTCTATTTCTCCTTACAACTATTGTCTGCTCCACTGTCAGATTAAACTGCCAACAGTGTAGAGTGCCATTGAATTGGAGATGAGAGGGAAAAAAAACCCACTACCCTCTCCGTTTATTTTACTCTCAATAAAGACAAGCCAAAAGCCAAAACCTGGATGTATACTTAGACCACACTGAAATCACACACCCACACACACCCACACACACACACACACACACACTCACACACTCACGTCTCTTCAACTGTGTATTTCTCTGTGTAAGGGGAAGAGGGAAGGGTTGTGCACACATGCACACTCCTGCATGCACACATACACACATGAATGCAGGGTAGGAGGGGAATGGCTGCTTAATAAAAGAAGAGTATGTGCAAATGATTTCTATGAATGACAAGATTTCTTGTCTTCTCAAAAACTGTCTCTGCCACAGTCCCTTGCTTATCTCCTAACTACAGTTGGGAAATTAATGGCTGGCAATGTCAAGTGAAGAGTTTTGGCACAGAATGACAGAGTGGCTGAGGTGAGAAGGGACCTCTGGAGACTGTCTAGTCCAAGCCACTGCTTTGATCAAGATCACAGATGACACAAAACTAGAAGTGGTTGGTACTTTTGATGGTTGTCAGCAAGAGCAGGTTGCTCAGGATTTTTTGTCTGGTTTTGAATATCCTCATGGATGAAGACTGCACCTTTCTGAGCAAATGTTGAACATCCTTGCTGTTAAAAAATAAGCCTGCTTTTTTTACATTTAAATGGATTTTTTTTTAACATCAGTTTATGCCAATTGCTCCTTTCCCTGTCACTGTGCATCACTATGAAAATTCATCTCTGCCGGGTGTTTACACACAAAGATCTCCCAGAGCCTTCCCACCTTTGGGCTGAACAGTCCCAGTTGTCTCAGCCTCTTCTCCTATGTCAGATGCTCCAAACCTTTAATTATTTTTGTGGGATTTTGCTGGACCCTTGCACAAAAGACCCCCTATCTGGATCCAGCACTCCAGTCACATCTCATCAGGGCAAATGATGGGAGGGAAAGGGTCACCTCACTCAATGTGTCGACTGTGCTCTTCCCAATGCACTCCAGGACACTGTTGGCTTTCTTTGCTTCAGGAGCCCACTGCCAAGTGATGCCAACTTGCTACCTTCCAAAACCTCCAGGGCCTTTTTTGCCAGGCTATTTTATAATAGTTTGGCCTCAGCCTGGTGTGGTGCATGGGCAGGACTGGACATTTCACTTTCTTGAACTCCAGGAGGTTCCAGTCACTCATTTCTCTAGCCTGCTTATGTCCCTATCTATGGCATCAGGAATATCAGCCACTCCTTCCATCTTTTGTCATTTGCAATCTTGCTGAAAGCATGCTGTGTGTCATCATGCAAGCGATTAATGAAGATATGGAATACTAGCTGCTGGACTAATTTCTGCAATACAATATGGTGAAACCCATGTTTTCCTTTGCATTGGAATGCCATATGCTGCCACGAGTTTGCATACCACTTAGAGGGTCTGAATGCAAGAACCTGTTTACTCCCTCTCTTATAGAAACAGCTCCTGCTCATTTTTTGTGGAGTCAAAGCAGAACCAGCTAATAAGCTAATAAGTTTTGAGATCAGTCCATGAGGTATGAAAGCAGAAAATCTACCAACCATAAGTTTTTTCATACCTAACTCATTAGTTTGAGCCAAAATTTTATTCTGTAGCCAAGCATTCCTCCAGTGAAGGCTTACATTAAAACTCAGGGGTTACTGGGGAAAAGAGAGAGGTACAGTTTTGTTTGTGACTAGCTGGTCTTTTCTAATGAAAGCCATTCTGTCACAAAGAATTTCTGATTTTTCCCAGTAGTTTATCTTTCTGTAGCCTTAGTTCAGGTGATTCTGAGCCAGGTATCATCTGAATGTGCTGATCTGGTATAGTATGTTTACTCAATGCACTGATAATTTCTGAAGTGCTATGCTTATTGAAATACATAAAAATCAGAATAATGAAAGAGCTTGAACTTCATCAATTATCACTCAACCAGTCTCTCCAGCCTTCAGTTCATGCTTTCAGCATAAACTGGCTTCCTCCCTTACCTCCTGGATAATCAGTGCACACAGGGTAGCATGAGCTCCTCCCAGCCATGCACAGTGCTTACTTCTGGTCTTCCACTCCAGGAACTCACGTCAAACCCTGCAAACCTCAGATGTATGCATACCTGCTGTAAAGCTTGTCATGGGAGGTGCCTTATAGATGGGGTATTGTGACAGTCTAGCATGAAAACAAATGAGTCAGGTAGTCATTTTATCCAAATGACACAAACAGTACTGGCAGAGACAGCTGGGGAGGTGGGCAGGAATTTGCAGCTGTGCTAGGAATTCCTACCAGAAGAAGTGTAGCTAACCTATAATGTGGAAATTTTAACCCTGAAGCAATGTTCTGCTATAAACAGCAAATCCCTTGCTACTCTCTGCATGCAGGCATTTTTTTAATTTCCATTTTAGAACATATGTCAGATCTTGCTCTATTGTAACACATTCCCTTTGAACCGCATCAGCCCCATTTATAAATACGTCATCTGAAGTGGTGAAATGCCGGGAGATGCTCTATTGCCACATTCACTGGACATAAATATTCTGAAGCCGAGCGTCACTAGCCACATTGCTAGCTGAAGAAAGTTGTGCAATATAAACATTTCGTTGGTAAATAAATAAAGCATAAATGTCTTAGAATGTTGCCTGCTGCTCATAGCAGCTTAGGGTAAATGTAAGCACTCTGTGCTTCCAGTAGATTTGTGGCATTATGATTAAAGTAGATTTCACTCATTTGCTTAGCTCATCTTCTACAGTGAAGGTTGCCATCACTGAAAATCTGTAAACTTTGCCTAAGACAAAGATCTGTAAAGGTAGTTAAATGTTATCCTCTGGATTTGTGTTTGCTTCCTTGGAAGTGTGAGGTATGGTATGTGTTTTCTTGGAGAACGGAGGTAAAGCAATGAAAAAAGTTGAAGGTTTATAATATATGTTTTGAAACTGTATAGAAAGACAGAGGTATGTTTTGTGCACCACAGTAACACTTTTATGAATACAGTATCTTGCCACTGTTTTTAAAAGCTATAGAAGCCATTTACAGTATACAATGAAAAGCTTTGTTTCACTTATGATTCCTGCAGATGAAGACAGAATTACAGTACATATTTTGCTGGCCAAGATCAGTTGGTCAAAGGTTTCTTGACTTCATATCAACAAAACAAAACTGTACCAAAAAAAAGTTCATAAGAAGATATGCTATTAAAAGCACGCTTTGGCTAACACAGCTACTTATACTCAAGGGAGTGCTGGGGAAGTCTGAGTAAGTCTTGGCAGTGCTGCAACTTTGCCGATGTAAAAGCACTGCAATCATGAAGGCATTTGCCGTCATACTGGTAACCTGTTCAGGCTTAGTACAGGTTTGTCCTGAAATGGAACTAAACACCAGTGCAGCTTAGCAAGACAGGAAGACATTAGACACATACAGGAGACATCTGGTGATTCATGGGTGCACATAATCTGCCACAGCACTTACCAGGGACAATCTGTGCAACATGGAAAATGAAGCAAACTCATTTTGCAACAGGCTGATGAACAAGAGAAAAGAGGGCAACAGTTGCCACAATACCAAGTAAAACTGAAGCAGAGCAGCCTGCCTAGGCTGAGCTGAGTGTCCCAGTGCCAGCCCTGTGACCAACCCAGCATTTATTTGTAGCAAAATGGAACAAGGGTTTTGGGGGAGGGAGGTAAGGGAAGACGATAACTGCATCAGCAATGCAATTCTCTTTTTTGATCCTAATTTATGATACTGCAAGAGGCAAGCAGAGCACATTGTGTATACTCTCATGACACTGTTGTTCCATCTGACTAGGATCCCATTTTCCAGCTTATTTGATCTGTTCACATTGTCCAGAGAGGAATCCTACCAACAGTGCTTTATTCCTAAGCTGCCGATGGGCACATATGCACACACTGAGGAAGACTGGCCCAAAATTTAACGGCACTGTTTCTCAGAAACCAGGACTACAGTTCTTGCTTTGCCACTGAATTCTGATCTCACTCATTACCTGGGTATGGGTGAACACAGGAGGAATAAAATTTCTCCCCCTCTATCAAAGCAAGGAAAGGAAGAGTAAAAGTTGTCAGCTGCTCATACATACAGATAGGTCAAACTGCTAAAGACACACTGCCAACTTCGTGTGTAATCAATCATATTTCAGTCATTGACATTTGGGGCCAGACCCAATACTCTGCACTTCTGCCATGGTTGACACAATGTCACTGTGATCTCACTTGTCTCATTCTGCCACAGAATGCATTATCATTGCTTTTGCCATAACAACACACTTTTTCTAAGGCAAATAGAGTTCTGCATCTCAGAAACATCTCATATACAAAATAAAATAAATCTCACAGGAGAACTGGATGCTTAGCTGAAATGCTCTCTTTTCACCAGATGTCTTTCTGCAAATACATGTCCAAAAGAATTTTCCAAAATAACAACACTTTCACTTTCCTCTTCTATGGAATTAGAAGCCGTCATGCCTTTTTCCTCCAAGATTTTCCTAGTTCTGCAAATTCAGTCAGGAGTTACTTTCTGTCGTCCATGCTGATGTAAAGTGGTGTCATTAGCTCCTGTGGAAAGGCAGGTTAAAACTGCTTGTCCTGCTAGCTAATAGTACTGCTAATCACACAACTAATAGTACTGCTTAATCACACAACTTTTGAGGATTCACTTCATCTTTTCAAACCAATCTGTGGTAAAATATTATCAGAATGTCTTTCTTTTCTGAGGACCAAAATGAACAGAGGCTCTAAAAACTGAAAACATAGTGCATTTTATAATAATTCAGAAGCCTTCATTATTAAGAGGCCACCACACACTGAAACATTTGCTATTTTTTGATCTACCTCATTAGTGAACACACACACTCATCTCCCATGACTAGCAGAGGAATCAAAAAGGGAGGCAAAACCCTCCTGAAGAGAGGCATATCACTCCAGTCTTTTACAGAGGCAGTATCCTGCAACATTCAAAGACTGTGTCCACGGCCTATTCATGCAGAAAACAGGAGCTTTCCCATTTCTTGTGAAAGATGTTGGGCCAGGATCAGAATCTTCCCTAAAACCCCCCCAGTTTAAACTAACACTGCCCTGACGTCATCTCTTACTGTTGCCATGGTCTGGTTAATGCAAAACGCAACTGAAAACACGTGATATTGAGTAGGATTTAAACATATGCATGTAAGCACAGTAACCACAGTTCATGTGGAGGTCTTTCACAAGGTTACTGTCCCCTCAGCAATATTATGGGACAGTGGAATTTATAGCTGGTCCAAGCACAAAAGTTCACATTATTGTTTTACATTTGACATCTTAGTAAGCTCAGAAAAGGAAAAACTTACAGCCTTACCCTTGTTCCTGACAAAGAGCTTACATGAGCCCCACCACTGCAGCTGTTTCTACTGAGAAGTCTTAATTTTGCTGAAAATCCTTTCCTGTCCCCTGGCCTTCAAAATCAATATATTGTAGATAGTTATTTCATTAAGCGCTCCTCATGCTCTGTACACAGCTCGTCTTTGAGGACAACCTTTAGATATACTTGCTGCCTGCAGTGTTGCTAGTAAAAGGACACCTGGTATTTTGTAATGAGGATATGGCGTGTGAGATCTTCATAAATATATATTACAATTGCTCCTCTTACTAAGGAAAGAAAATTGTCTTTTGGTCCTTAGTGAGATATATTTGCTCCCTACCCTCCTTCACTTCCAGGCTGACCTCTTGCCTACAGATGGATGTGAAGACAACCTTTAGTGACAATGAGAAAAATTTCATTTTGTAGTGAACTGCTTCTTCAATTATTTTTCTCCTCTCTGTTTCTTCTGGCTGACCCAGACCAGGCTGTTACTCTGACAGGGGTCCCTAACCCCCAGATTACAATATGCAAATTATGGTCTTTCCTTCCACTTAGACCAGTGTCAGATACATTGAAATGACAAGAAAATCTTTGATTTGATTTTACATAAGATGAACATAGTTACTTATTTTTGTCATCTTCTTTAATTAAGCAAACCCAGTTTAACATGATGTAATCAAAGTTCAGGTACAATATAGATCACAGGGAGCTTTATGTTCTCTGAGGGAGATGCTGCTAAAAAAGAAATCAAACAGCTTCTGAAAATCTCTAACACCCCCTACTTTCTACCTTGCATTGCTCACCTTCAAATTGGTATTAAATAAGTTATACTAAAACAATGGAATGAAAAGCAGATGCAACACATCAGCTTTTGGACTTTCTACAGATAATTCATACTGAAGCCTTTAGATTGATATTAATGATAATTGGCTTAAAATTTTGTGAATAAATTATTTCCGAAATACATGGATATACTCCAGTTTTCAGTCACTGTAAAGTTAAATTTGGCTGATATTTTTAATTGACAGAATTATACTGCACAAAGAATGGCTCAGTGCAAGGATTTTCCTTTCTAATTCCTCTTGAGTTTTAACTATTTCTAAAAAAAACCTGTTTTGTAGTATCTTCCTGAATACAGAAAATACAACAGATATCTCCAAGTACACAGAGATGTAAATATACAGAGTTTTGGAGGAGAATTATATGTGGTCAAAACAAGCTCCATATTTTTCAGGGAAGTTTGGAAATGTGTAGCTGGGGGGGCAGGGATAAAAAGGACTATTTCCATAAGCATGAATCCCTTTGTGGCCCAGGTACTGGTACAGAATAACATAATGGTTGAAAATCTGGAATTTCATAAATTCATTCCTACATAATTGATATAATTTTATCAAGATGTGACATGGATGGTGCACTGATTGAAACAAAATACATGCATTAGTAGGGACCTGAGGAAGGGAAAATATAGGTTGCTAGAAATCATGGTATTCTTCTTAATCTTTCCCAAATACCTGGGCCATGCTGCATTTTAAAAAAGAGCTGTTACATCCTGGCAGCCCCTAGCTAATATAACTGTCTTATTAAATATATGAGTATCTTCATAGGATTTCCTCATATTTCATTTCACCCTCTTGTACATCCACAAACCAATAAGTTTCTGAAATTTTGTAATGTCGTAATTTTGGCAAGATGCTATTAAAACTTTCTAACCTTGCCTTAACACATTATAAAGACCATTTCAAGAAGCCAGGCTACATGGTAAGAAATTGTTTCTCCTGAAAGCTGCCATGTTACCACTATTTTTTCTGTTATGTGGGCTTGCACTGACAGTCTCCAAAGCAATGATAAATAAAATTACTGCAATGAAAAATGTTCAGCTCCTTTAGTTAGACTCTGCATGTACCCATTGTAAGAGCTTTATCATTCAATTATTAGTGTGCAGCAGAAGGTGAAATAATTGCTAAAACCAGAAGTTTTAGTTACTTGCAATTGTATAACACAAAATTCATAGAAGCATAGCAAGTTTATCTTGGAAAAGACCTTTAAGATCATCAAGCCCAACCATTAACGCAGCACTGTCCAACATTAAACCACATACCTCAGTGCCACATCCACACATCTTTAAAATACCTCCAGGGATGGTCACTCAACTACTTCCCTGGGCAGCCTGTTCCAATGCTTGACAACCCTGCTGGTGAAGAGATTTTTTCTAAAATCTAAACCTTTCCTGGTACAACTTGTGGCCATTCCCTCTTGTCCTGTCACCTGCCACTAGGCAGAAGAGCCTGACTCCCACCTGGCTACACCCTCCTTTCAGGCAATTGTAGAGAATTATAGGGTCCCCCTGAGCCTCCTTTTTTCCAGACTAAACATCTCCAGCTCCCTCAGCTACTCCTCATAGGACTTGTGCTCCAGACCCTTCCCCAGCTCCACTGCCCTTCTCTGGAAACACTCCAGCACCTCAATGCCCTTCTTCAAGTGAAAGACCCAAAACAGGATTTGAGATGTGGCCTCACCAATGCCAAGTACAGGGAAAGGATCACTTCCCTGCTCCTGCTGGCCACACTATCGCTGATGCAGGCCAGGGCCATTGGCCTTCTTATCCACCTTGGCACTGCTGGCTCAGGTTCAGTAACTTCCAACTAGCATCCCCAGGTCCTTTTCTGCTGGTCAGCTTTCCAGCCACTCTTTCCCAGCCTGTGGCAATGCGTGGGGCTCTTGTGACCCAGGTGCAGCACAAAGAACTTGGCCTTGTTGAATGTCATCCTATTGGCCTTTTTTCATTGGTCCAGTCTGTCCAGATCCTTCTGTTTCCCTAGTTTGTGAATCCACCCTGTGCACCTAGAGCAGCCCACTATGGATGACATTGGTACTGGAGTCATTCACCTCAGCCACTCAGTTGTCTAACACAAAAAGAGGTCCCTGTGATTTCAGTGGGTTTGGAGAGGAGTAAATCACAGCTCAGTAATTATGCCCCTAGCAAGGGATTCAGGTTTCCTGACAGACTCACTCTGCAACCATAACCACATCACATAAACAAAACTTACATTTTACTACATTACTACAGACACAAAATTTACATTTGTCAAAAAATCCCAAACAGAAACTAAATCTGGTACTTAAGCACAAACAAGTTTTCCCTTGGAAAAGCAGCTGAACACTTTAGAGGCTGCAGGCTTTTGCGCTGTAGCCACCAAAGTAAATCACATCATTTTGTGTGTGCCCACAGGCCAATCTAGCCAAGCTGCAAATCTTGCAATCCATCTCTTCCCCATGCCGAGATTTTGCAAATTAGTCTCATGCCATGTCTTTATGTACATGTCATGTGTTTATGTGCAAACAAGCCTTTTAATTTGTACTTCTTGCTTTTGTCAAGGAGGTAAAACTAACTGCTCTGCCATTGTTAGAGCTAAAAAATAAGTCAGGAGTTCATGTTCACAGAAACAATTTGAGAAATTCAGTAAAAAAAATTGATTCAATCATAAAATCCCAGCTTTATCAATACATAGGTCTTTGCCTCACCCACAAGAAAATGTCTAAATGTGAAAAAACCCAAACATATCTATCCTCAGACTTTCTTTCCGGCTTAAGCAGCTTCTCGTTTCTTCCATCTCTAGATGTAAAATGTACATTTTCTCTTCACTATACAAAAAATCTCAGTGTCTGAATTGCCATATCTTTTTGTGAACAGGTTATCCTAAGTCTTTAACCACTTTGGATGTTGCTCCCTGAAACACTCCAGCATGCCCACAAACTACATCCATACGTATAACAAATACCTTCAATTTCATGCTACAAAACATTTCAGTAACTGGAAACGACAAAGCCCTCCCAGCTTTTCCAGAATCTTTGAGTAGAAAAAAAAATTATGCACCAAAATAACAATGTTGTCATGAGTCCCTGTGATGCCCAAAAGAGAGAAGAAAATGTTGTGCAACTGCAGGGAGCTCTCCCCAAACAGTCTGCACACAACCCAGTCCATGCCACCTGGCTCTGGTTTTTATTGAGGAGCTTGGCCACAATCTCAGTGATCTTTCCTGTTCTCCTCACCTTCAATCCTTACTCTCTCCCCCATGATCTTCTAGGGGATCTGGCATTATTTGTAGGAGCGATTCCTGTCAGAGAACAGCAGCTCTTTCTACAGCACGGGCAACTGCTCAGCTGAACCAATCCAGGACCTAGAAATTTAATGTATCTTAGCGTTTAGTCAATATATTGTAAGGAGTATTCATTAAATCCTTGAAGGATTACAGTCAGATTGGTAAGGTAAAGAAAAAGATTTAGGATCCTGTTACCAATCCCTCAGCCTGCTACTTCATACAAATAATACTTCCTGGGATTTCTTATTAAATGCATTCTATTTAAAATCCTTTCCTAAAGTCTGGAAAACGAATTTTAGAAAAAAAAAATTCAATTTAAACTCGGTTACAATTTACTTGCTAGATTAATCTTGCAAACTTTTAATGGGTATATTAATTAGACATCATTAATAACTCCAGTATCAGACATGAATTTCTGTTTTCTCTTAAACCAAATATGATTAACTTCACTTGTCCTCAAGGGTATAATTTTGCAAAAATTAGCAAGCACAAGCGTATCAGCTATTATAGTATTAAAAGTGTCATTTTGTTTATGATTTCTTGTGCAGGTCTAGACCAGCCTAAAAAGCACCTGGAATCCCATGCATTTTATACCAATATCCTTGTGGGATTGAAGACAGAAATCGAGTGGGAAATGGTTTAAAATACCACATTTTCAGCCACAATTCATATATTCTAAGGTAAGTTATCTGAAAGAGAATTGTGTCTCCTCAAATGGACCCTCCTTAAATAGAACAGTGTGCCTTCAAATACTGCAAAAGTCCTACTGATGATGCTGAAATCTCTTCTAAAAAAGTGTATGAAGAACACAGTCCTTTTTATGCAGAGAGCAATTTTTTAAAATGCCATTAGATGTTTCCTTTCCTTCCTAAGATTTCAGCCATTTAATTAGCTTTTATACTTAAAATGCTATCAAGAGCCTGGGAAACAGAAAACTACACTGTTCCAGCCTTTTTGGCTTTGCTGCTTCATTGAATCTCTCTTGCTACTACTGCAGCAGCTGGCAGACCAAGTGTGTGTGGTGTTCAGCAAGAAAGCCCTCGAGAAAACCAGCGTTTCTCTCAGGTATCCAGCAGCTACCCCACTGCACTTAGCTCAGCAATACCCATCTCTCATTCTCTCCAGATACTACCAAATAGCCTCAGCACCCCTGTGCTGATATTCTTGTTGCCAGCTAGTAGAGGTTCTCCATGATCTAGCTCAAGTTCTGTACACTTTTTTCAAAGACTTCCATTACAAGCACGGTGTAATCACAGATCCTGGTTGTTTGGGGTTTTTTTTTGTCACAGCATTAGACATTCTGTACGCAGTTCTTCTTTCACTTGTCCTTGCAGAGTCACGTTATTTTTGAGGAAGTACTTTATAGAAAGTAGGTCAGCAAACTAAGCATTCCTAGTGCATGAGGCTATTATGGAGGTTGGTACTCATTCAAAGGATGGTAAGTGACCTGTTGCTTTTCCTGCCAACACATTCCCCATAATACAGAGGGTGCCATCTCTTTCACACACAGAGATTATTCTGTTCATGACATTGCATTAAACCCCATGTAATCAGAATTAGGGCTAAATATTCAGGCCCATCTGAGAGAGTAGCCACAACCCCATGCATCTTCTCAATTGTTTACACTCCTGTCTGCTCCTTCCATATGACCTAGTAGTCCCCAGTGCTCAGTCAAATAAAGGTGAACACAACAAAGCGTTCACTACTCCCCATCTGCACAGGACAGATAATGAATCAAACTTCTGTCACACAACCACTCCCAAAGGGAGAAGTCACAGAGTGATCAATTGGTGCTTCATCAAATGGACCTCTTGTCCTCCCAGCTCCAACTCTTCTGATTGTTTTCCATTAAATATCTGAGACAAAGAACTGTTGACCTCAACTTTTAAACTTCAACTTTCAGCATCGATCAACAGTAAATAATGGATAGGTCTTTGACAATATATTTCCATGCTATATCAATTTTTCTTTAGCTCGTGTATCAAGTCACAAGGATGCAACTCTGTCCCCAGAGACCACAGAGGTCTTTGAAGTTTTTTTAAACTGAGAGCAATCCAGAACTTTATAGACATAAATCATCTTCTGATTGGTAGGGACATCAGACAGTTGCCAGACAACGTCTGGGACCATTTATATAATTTTAGGCAAGCCACTGCACAACTCTCAAGCTTTCAGAGAATTAATTAATTCAGGATAAAATTGTCAGTTTACAGCTGAGAAAGAAAACACTCTATTTTTTGAGTGTGTTATGATTTCCCAGGATACTAGGAAATCAGTGGGCAAGAAACTAAAGCTAATTTTGGATGAGGCAACATGCAAAGCAAATGCCTATATAAAATAAGTTAGTGAATAACTAGTGCAACTATTTAAATATTTAGGCCTGGGAATCAACTGTGATAAGAATAGGGAGAAAAAGATATCTACATTTTTCTATGTTAAAGCTTTTTCTGCTGTGGGTATTTATTGTATTGCAGTTTCATCTAGTGACATCCAGCTGTTTCCTCATTTTAAAAAGAAATAACACTTCAAAATCAAGTCCCTTCCCTGATGAGCTCAGTAACACAAGAGAGTAGGGGATACTTCCTTGCTTTTTCTCCCACTGCAGAGCTTCATGTTTTCAGAAACATGAAAGTTGCTAAAAGTTCTCATTTTCTAGGCAACAAAAAACCAGCCTCTTTGGCAGCTTTCCTTCCTTGTGTGAACCTTATTTTCAGCAGGCTATGTCCATCCAGACAGAAATCCCTAATTTCTTATGTTAATACTGAACCTCTACAAGCAGACAACAAGAAGCTTTTTTTGTATCGGTTAAATTTTGGGGAAACACAGCCTCATTTCAAACACCAGGGTCTCGGGCTTGCTTATATTAAGTACAGTGGAGGAACTTGGCCTAGTAATTCTAGTGTTGGCTTATCATTGCTGAACTATAGATGGATATATTCTGTTTGGCTGGGAGCCCAGGTGGCTTTCTTTTCAATTCTTAATCCCACTTAAACAACATGTTCTTAATAGAAACAAGTGGTGGTTTCCACATAGTAACTAAAGAAAATAAATCAAGCACAGCTACCACCAATTACCTTCTCTCCAGCGTGACTCACCAAAAAGCTGGGGGCTAAAGGCTATCTGGCAGTTCTGTTTCTGCTGCTGCAACTCCTGCTTTTTCCAGTGAGTTCTTCAGCTCTCTCCCTCAGACAGTCTGTAAAAAAGCTGTGTTCTGCATCACCCTTCTGGGTGCAATGGGCTTAGGTTGGCCTCAACTGACCAAATGTACTCAAAATCATTTACAGTTCTTGAACATCTTGGTGCTTTCCAGATGTCTTTCGCAAAACTCAGTTTTCCTCTCCACAGACTCATAGAATTGTGGAATCACAGAACGGTTTGGGTTGGAAGAGACCTTAAAGATCACCTAATTCCAATCCTCCCCACCTGTAGCAGGGACACATTCCACTAGACCAGGTTGCTTAAAGTCCCATTGCACAGGTCCTTACATTGCTTATATACTTCGTGGGTAAGTCTTGTACTTCTTTTTATGGCTACCAAGAGTCCTGTGGTCATGCTAACTTTATCCCCACACATATACCCATTCTGTCTGCTGTGCTTTCACTAAAAACTATCCCAAATCTGGTGCAACTAAAAATGTTTTGTACTGGGAAAAAATCAAGTCATACATCAGACAAAGCAGGGAAGTAACACAAAAGAAGGGCAGTGCATAAGTATATATATCAAAAAGGCTGAACAGTATTTGATGAAAGAAGTCAAACATATACCTATTAAAAAAGAAATACAGTCCCCGTGTCACAAATATACTTCCTTTCAGCTTGTTCTTTCACTAATAAAATATATAAATACATAATGGCATTGCTGAGCAATAAAAACCCCAAACTTCTCTTATCCATATACTTTGTAGGCCATAAAATGGGGGCCTAGGTTTCCCAATCTATTTTAAGACTTTCTAAGGTATTTCAGACATGAAGAAATAGAACACATGTATCAGAAACTTTTATTCTTTGCAACACAGCTTATAGCCACATTTGTTACCATACTCTAACTTGCTTAGAACTAAAAATTTGTTTGTACACTTGAACAACTTGGTGAGTCTTGATCACACCTGCACTGATGAATTTTTGTGACTGCATTTAGCAAGTATCCCAGCTATGACTCAGGAGACCCTGATTTGGGATATTAATCTTCAGAAAGAATAACCCATCTTAAAGCTCATGAATAAGCCCTACTTCCATGGGTAATGGGTTGTGTAAATACACATCCATGAACGGTTTCTTTAGTCAGTGGCTTGTTTTCTTTAGGGAGGGATACTGAACCATTCCCATGGATCCACTTGGTTTCTTCTTTTCTCACAGCTGTAAAGGGGGAGGACATCCAGGTCTTCCAGACAGGCACTGCTGGTGTTACCTGGGACAGACTGCATGGACACAAGAGAGAATATGGAAGGTTCACTTCACTGGAGAACTGCAATGGCCTTGATGTAGGGGTACAGCCCAAACTTTTTCTCTGTCTCCTCATTAAACAAATTGTCAGAAGCTGATCACCAAACCATAGATATGCTGTTAAACTCTAAGTGCTTTTAACATGGACTCTCCTTCCAGTTCCAATGCAGTAGCCACTCTTTCCTTCTTTTTTGCAGTAGTTACTATCTATTGAACATTTTAAATTGTTTTCAATAATGCAGTTACTTATCTATTGGCCTGCAAAACAACAACAACAACAACAACAACAACAACAACAACAAAAACCAAACCAAAAAATCACCAAAGAAAGAAAGAAACAAACAAACACAAAAACCCACCCAAAAAACAAAAACAACAACCAAAAAAGAAAAAGCTTACAGAGATATGGTTAGCTCTAAAGGTCATGTTAAAGTTGGGAAAGAATACAAAGGGACTGAGACTTTTACCAGAATGTGGGAGAATATGTGTATATGAAGGCTGCAAATATTTCAGTGGAGTGGATTTTATTTTGCAGTCTATCTGGTTTCACTTACATGATAATTGAAGGGAAATGGTCATAGAAAATAGAGCACTTTCCCATGCTGTGTCTAAAGCTTTTTTAATGATTAAATGTCATCATATCTCAAGAATACCAAAAATACTGCTGAAAGTCATCTTAATTTTTATAAACAAATATCCATGAGAACTGGTTGTAGCTGGACATAATTTTGGATTACGGCAGGTCTGTCACTAGAGTGAGTTTTATTGTGATGTACCCAGGAGAGTTTGCATTAGGTTCTACAAGAAAAAAAACAAAAAAACCTAAAATATTTTCAATTCTTTTACTAAAAGATTTTTAATGTTTCTTTGGCTAAAACCACCCCTCTATGTGTAAGACTAGCCACATCACTTGTTATTGTCACAAGTGAAAATATCTCTAGGGTCATAAACATATCTCCTGAGAACAAGAACCAATCTCTGCTCCCACTCCAACAGCTGTACCTTTCTTTTATAAGTGAAAACAAAATTGGCCCTTAATAGGAAAAAAGGCAAGGCAAAAAAAAAAAATCTGAGAAAAGCAAGCGGATAAGGACAGCATAAAAGGGAAAAATGGGCCACAGAAAAACTTGTCTCACTTGTTCTCCAGTGTATGATACCTAATCAGGATTTTTCCCATTCCTACTGACTTAACTGTGGTTGAATTAAGAACCCATCCCCATATATTGAAATACTTAATTCCACTCCCATATAATGTACTAGCCCGTTGTCAGGTGTATATATCAATGCACATATCTATACCCCATTTAAATATCTAGTCCTAACCAAAGTAGGCAGCTCTAATTGCTCAATTTCCGTGTATTTTACTATGACATTTCAATGTTCCTTTTCACTTGGTTTTGGACAATTCTGTTGCCTCAGTTTACTTGAAAATTTGGACAATTTTTTGAAAGAGCAAATACTCAATAAAATAATAAAAAACCAACTTTTACACTACCATTGAGCATAACAAAGGAGCAGCCAGTTAAGCAGTTAAAAGATTGCTATTTTCTTATTGCATTTCATTAATTTAAGAATTTAATCATGATTCTTCATAGAAGATTTTCTTCTGTTAGCAC
The DNA here is from genome assembly GCF_017590135.1 of Pyrgilauda ruficollis. Lineage (NCBI taxonomy): Eukaryota > Metazoa > Chordata > Aves > Passeriformes > Passeridae > Pyrgilauda > Pyrgilauda ruficollis. The sequence continues at coordinate 9,182,407 of NW_024524934.1, read as the reverse complement.
ATGAATTCAGACACTCTTTTATAAATTTCCACTGTGCTTGGATTTCAGAGGTCTCTATTCCCACCAAAGAATTCTCACAAGATTCATATTATCTCATTTTCCCTTTTTTTTTGGCCTTGCACTTTGACCCTGGCATTCTCAAAAGGACACTTTTTTTTTTTTTTACATTAGGCTTCTACCACAGATTGGTTTTCTAAACAATAAAATAGAGTAACTTGCAGTCCATACTTGTCCAGAGTTCGAGAGACAGGCTCCACAAGCCAAATATATACAGTGGGAAAGTATAATTTAAAATGTTCCAGACTAAACATTTTAAAATCAGACAAAATAAATATTTCAAAGCACTAACCTGAAAACTATTGCTGGAGCTTGATGTTGTTACTGCTGTAGCTCCTTGTTAAAATATCATTAATTTTTAATGCTTTCAGACATCCTACAGATAGCACAAGCAGTATATACTGGCTCACAAATTATTTGCTGTCCTTCAGCATAACCTACAATATCCAGTGTTGTACCTTTGAAATTAGGAGGGTCTGTAGTTAAGAGAAAGCCTGCCTCTGCTAGGATCAGTTGTTTACTTTGCTATGTGTGCTATTTTGAGCAAGAACTTCTAGCTATTTCAAATTAGAATGCCAGGATCAGGATAGTAGTAAAAATAATAATTATTACTGTTATCATTCTGTGCCTTTTGTCACTCACAGCTCTAACCCATCAAAACCAGGGTACAAGAAGTTAGCTGAAGTAAGAACTTACAGCAGGACAGATTCATCCTCTACAACAGATTGCTGCTTCTTCCAGGTGTTTGATTTCCCAAACCTCTAGGCTTCTACCTTCTTGGACAGGTTCTCACGAAGCTCAGAAAGAAATATAAATATTATCAAAATATGTATGGCATCTGCTGTATTCATCAGACTTTCTCTTCAGAGGTTTGAGTTTTTTGGCTGTTGCCTTTGGGGTTTCTGGTAGTTTTTTTTGTTTTGCTTTTTGTTTGTTTTGCATTTTGGTGGAGGGTTTTTGGGTTTTGTTTGTTTGTTTTGTTTTTGTTTTGTTTGTTTTGGTTTTTTGAGGGATGGAAGAATGCTAGCTGTAGGATTAAACTCAGTAAGGTATTCAACTTTACAGGCCACTTAACAATTTATCATCCCTTAACCTTTAGCGTGAAGATATGACTATGTCCTATGCAGAAATATTTATTGTATTAAACAGGAGAGCATTTAAAGATTTTTTAGGGCCTCTACCCCAGGAAAATCACCTGCCTAAGCAGTAAAACCAGTAGTGTAGATAAGGAAGTATCAAAGCTGAATGTATTATTTTAACTAGAAAAAATGAAATTTCCTTTTAAAAAAGAAAAATAACAAGGTCTTGCTGCTCAGGAGCCCAAGAAAAAATAAATAAAATATCTGATAAAAATATCTTGCAATTACACTACTGTAGATTTCAGTTTCAGATGGTTTCATGTTCCAGCAGGAAGTGTGTCAAGGTCTCTGTGTCACATGAAAGTAAACTGAGATGTCACACAAGCTATTTCTAAAGCCTTCAGAAGGATCTGAAGGAGTCAAACTTCTCTGACCAATGGGACCACCCTGGTCTGGCACTTTGCTTCCTAAATTGCTTATCCAGCTTGCATTGGGGGAAAAAACAAGCAAACATTAAAACGTACAATGCTTTTGTCAGTGAGGCACAAGCATTGCACACTACTACTGGTATTATTGTCCCTTCCAAAATTCAAGACTGAGTAAAGTACTTCTCAGTCAATGAGGAATGAAATCTTGGATTCTCTTCTAGCTTTACTTAGAGACTGTGTTAGTAGAGAGTTTATGTACAAAAGTACCACTTACCCTTTAAAAGATGAATCTGATAATCCCACTCAGGTAAGTTTCCAATAGTTGAAACAAATTTGCACCTGGAATCTACTACCATGGTTGATATATATCTAGGAAGGAAAAAAGGAGCAAGAGTTGGCTCTGAGTTAAGAGTCGGAGGCAGAAGAGCAAGTGGCAAACATGAGGACACTGCATGCTGAAGCTAGTAACATTTTATAAATTTCAATTAAGTGTTGAACACCAAACATCCAGTACAATTTTCAAGCGGTAAGCCCAAGAAGCTATGATACAGAGGGAGAAAAAAACTGTCCAACATTATGAGACAAGTTAGTTATTTTATAGTATTTAATTAGACATTAATAGGGACCAGGTCATAAAGCAAAAAGAGTGACACAAATGATGGAATTATCTATAAGCCAATAGGAATTACCAGATGGTTTTGGAATTGACATCCAAAACCAACCTGCAACTTCACCACTTGGACAAGACACTTTGTAACTCATTGCCAGGTCCAAGTGAATGTTGCACAACTTGTGCAGGTCTGTGTGTGTATGTACTTTACAATTTGCATAGTACAAAAGCTATTAATGAATGTGACAACATTAATTAATAGTTAATATATATAACATAGAGAACCACTAGAGAACCACTAGAGAAAACATTTACACTACCCTCATATTCCCTGTCTTCTGAATCAAGATTGGCATTAACAGGTGACATAAATTTCCAGGCTCTGTAACAAAGCAGTTAGTTATGTTACCATGCATAGGAGGGAAGACCTTAAGAGCAATAAATGAAGTCTTTTTCAGAAGCAAGACACAACTTGACTCATGACTCCTCTTAGAGTAGCTAGTTGCTAGTATCTTCTTCTAGAACAAGTCCCTGTGTGGACACTCCTTCTGGAGTAAGAATATTGTCACAGAGAGTAACTACAACTCATACTCTCACCCCTGGGGAAAAAAAAAAAAAAATCCTAATACTACTTTGCAGCATTTATTTCACAGCAGCTATTTTGTAGATTCCCACTGTAGTGGTTTGACCCTGGCTGGATGCTAGGTGCCCACAGAAACTGTTCTGTCACTCCCCTCCTCAACTGGAGAGACAGGAGAGAGTATAATGAATGGATCATGAGTTGAGATAAGAATGGGGAGACATCACTTACCAGTTACCATCATGGGCAAAACAGACTCAGTTTGGGGAAATTAATTTAGTTTATTACCAAAATCAGAGTAAAACAATGAGAAGCAAAGCAAATCATTACAACCTTTCACCATCTCTCCCTCCTTTTTGAGCTTAACTTAATTCCTTATTCTCTATTTCCTGCCTCCAAGTGGTGCAGGGAGATGGGGAATAGGGTTTAGGGTTTGTTCATCCCAGGTGTTTCTGCCTCTATTTCCTCCTCAAAGAGAGAAGTCCTTCTACTGGCCTAGTGTGGGGACCCTCCCCTGGGAGAGGGTGCTCCATTAACTGCTCCAAAGTGAGTCTTCCCACATGAACTGCTCTAATGTTTCCACAGGGGACAGTAAATGAGGAACAGGCTGCTCTATTGTGGGTCCCCCACAGGGCCACAAGTCCTACCAGGAAACCCACTCTAGCATGGGATACTCTCTCCATGGGCTGCAGGAGGGTCTCTACTCCCCCATGGGCCTCAGTGGGCTGCGAGGACACAGGGGCCTCACCAGGGACTGCAGGGGAATCTCTGCTCTGGTGCCAGCAGACCCTCCTCCCCCTCCTTCTGCACAGACCTGCAAGTCTGCAGAGCTGTTCCTTTCACATGTTCTCATTCTTCTCTTCTCTGGTTGAAATTACTTCTGCACAGTAATTCTTTCCCCTTCTAAAATATGTTATCACAGAAGTGCTGCTACCATCACCGATAGGTTTGGGCTTGGTCAGCAGCGGGTCTGTCTTGGATACAGCTGTCATTGGCTCTGTCAAACAAGGGGAAAGCTTCTGGAAGATTCTCACAGAAGCCACACCTGTAGCCTTCCAGCTACCCAAACCTTGTCACTCAAACTCAATACACCCACGTATGGCCACGTTCTTGCACCAGTGATCACAGGTTAATGAGACACAGCATGATGTTGAATGCTTATAAGAATAAGGTCTATGGTCGCACCCAAATAAAAAATCATGTGTCATTAAACTTTGGTTTTGTGAACCAATAAAAATATTATGATAAAATGAATCCATTGTTGGATCATTATCATTCTCATTATCATTAAAGGATACTTCAGTGGATACCCACACTTATCTCTTTTAACCTACTAATACGTCTTCGTAGCAAATGTATACGTTCTCTTCCTTCCCCCATTGGAAAGTTTCTGACAAGACCAAGTACTCTTGGTATGAACAGCACACATGTCTTTCTCAAATGCAAAAGGTGTAATTTCAATTACATATTGCAAATAACTGACAAGAAGAAATATGCTACATGGACTTGTCCATGGTGTTATGAGAAAAATACAAATGTGGCTTTCCACTGCGCTGCCAAAATCAAATTTGCCATACACACACCAAGTCAGCTGCTGATGGACTTGAAACACATCCAGCATTGCGCTGGAAAGTCTTAGACTTGAATCACCAAATTCTGAAAAGCAAAGGTGTACAACAATTTCTACTAAGCAAAATGCCACCTCCTCTACCACTTAATACAACACCACACACCTGGTCTGGTGAAGAATTTGATAATTGTTCTATATAAATCAAGGACAATAGAAAATATATGCATGCCCATGGAACCAGTCAACACCAAGTCACTTCCAGCCACATTAAATCCAGAGCCTGAACTCCCTGAGGAGTTGCTGCAGGGACACTGGTGCTGATTAGACATGATAGAGGAAGAAAATAGACACATTTGAGAACATGGCATGGTGCTCCCATACTCATGCTGGTCAGCCTATACAGCTGCTGTGCAATACTAAAATATACAGTGGTCCAGATCTACAGTACGTGAAAGATCTTATCCTCGTGCTCAGTGAAATGTGATGTAGCCACTACAAGGCAAATTAAACTGCCTGCACTGTAAAGGACTTAGGTGGAGGGGGTTTAACTCGGGAGTAGACAATACTTACTTTAAAAGAACCCATTTCAACTACCAAGGCAAAGAGTGGAAACAGGACATACATTCAAAAGGTAATACATTTCCACTTCTCATATGAATAAAATCACAGAGGATCAGCCATACGTGGAGTATTAGCTCCCTTTTCTACCTTTCTAAAATATTTACAGTGTCAGAGTGCTAATCCATACTTTTTACATTCACTCTCCAAAAGGTCTGGATTTTCAGCCTGAGACTTTTACTTCTTTTTCCCTATGAAAACTGCATATTAAGAATAAATTTAACAATTTTTTTTTCAATGGCAAATTATTTATAATGTTTTAAAAATAAAGGGTGATCCTCTAGGTAAATGTTTAGGTTCTGTGAGATGCAGAGACATACCTGAAGGATTAATATGACCATATCATTCCAGTTGAGGTAGTAAAATTCCATTTTCTTTAAGAAGGGGTTGTGTGTCAGTTTTCCACATTCTTCTAATGAATATTTCATATGGGTTTTAATGCAATGCAAGAGCAGAGCTTAAAGTAGGTAGGTGTAATGGATACAGGATAGCACATTACTGATAAAAAGCCAAGCAGATGTGGCCAAAGGGAAGAAACAGTGCCCCTGTGGAACTTAAACAGCTCCAGGAAAATTAACAGTCAGCAAGCTTTACAAGTACTATGAAATTCTCTCCTGAGCTGTTACTCTTAAAATATGTTTTCATGTTCTCCATCAGCCATTTCACTTTGTTGACTGAATTAGATGTTTTGCAGTCTTGAATAAAATAGAAAAGAAAACCTAACATTCCTTGTCCATGGTTTCACTGCATTCATTAAGGATTCCAGATCATGCCATCAAAAAAGAGCATGAAGACCACTCAGTTCTATATAGCATGAAATTATTACAGATTTTCAATTAAGAGGCTAAAGATACTTCACAAATTTTTCATAACTAATCAAATTAATTGCAGTTCAGGGACACTTTCTTTGGTTTGCAAAGCGTTCTCTGCATCTGCCCTGAAAATCCTTTATTAAGTTGATGTTAAAGTGAGGCAGAGCGCACAAATAGCCAGCACTGGGTATTTGGAATGGAAGATGCACAAATGTAGCTGATGTTTCATGCTCTCTATTCAACACCAAACATCTGAAGGAAAGATGCTGGTTGTCCTTTGTCACCACAGCTGCCTAGACGTACATTTATTGATCAGAGTATTGAGGCTAAAAAACAGGGACTAAAAAAACAACATTGCATGCAACGCACTTGGTATTCCAAGACTTAAGATGTCAGTTTGATGTGCAGGACATTTCATTTTTATGTTGTCTCTGAAGTATGGCTAGTTTCCCTCTAATTGCTAAGAATAAATTATGTTGCAATTTCAGTGAAAGTCCTCAGGCTTCTATCAACTACAAAGGAATTTGAAGTTTTCCAGAATCTACCTGACATTTTACCCTCCTATTTTGATTAAATTTAATCTGATTTTAAAAAAAATAATAAAAGAAAATGCTGTTTCACCTTATACTTTTAAGACTTCTCAAAAATCTTACTCATGATAAACATGAGATTGCACCAAGAAACAGAAGGTCAACTCAACATCCAAACTATACCTCATGGACGGAGTAGACTGTTTTCCTAATCCATTTGCTACAGCTCACAGTCTAGAAGACTGTAAGGGATGAATAGCAGGGTTCCTTCCACAAAGCACAGGGAATTGACCTCAGCTGCTCTCCTATGAATAATGGGAGCTCCTGCAGTGAGGTGATAGCAAATCTAGCAATATAGCACTTTGTAGCTCCCACTCCTGAGCAAGGCAGGGAAGGAAGAAAATAATTCAGCCCCCAAGACATTTGCTGGGCTAATATTTTTTTCTCTTCTTTTTTACAGACCCAGCATAGTTATAGCAATGAACTATTTATTCTGGTGCAGCTAGCAGTCTCTTAAACATAAAACTGAAGTCATCAGCAGTATTTAGAGAATTAGGAAAAAAAAAATGAGGAAGTGAAACAAACAGTTGCCTTCAATAAATTGTCAATGATTCATTATGCACAGCTTCTATAAAGACCATTGCTGTTATGACATTGATTGCATTCCTAAATACACAGGTATAGTTAAGAGGTGATGGATGTAGTCAGAATATTGTCCTCCATCATTTCCACTCCCTTTTTGCATTATTCTTCACTTTTTAACTCTGACAGGAATTATTTAAGTGCAGACTCCTGTTATAATCAAATTATCATATTCTGCTATGGAGATTTTATAGGGGGTTCCAAGAATGTTAGTTTGACTAGGATGAGATAAGTGTGTTTTTTCCTTCAAGCACTGCCCTCTGAGCACATTTTCCTGCACAGCACCGGTACAGACAACAGTCTGTGAGGTAGAAAATAATGAAAGAATGTATTACTTCAGGAGAGAGTGTCTCTGGTGTCCTTTTTATCCAGAATGTTAAAAATGAAGACCAGATTTTCAGTTTTAGCCAATATTCAAATAGAAAATGAGAAGGCTGTAGCAGGGCCACAGAGTATATCATAATATTTCTTCATCCTCATTTCTCATTCCTCTGTATACTCAAAAGCAGCTCTGTCTTGCTTAGGCTAAAGGGGAAAATACAAGCCTGAACTTAAAATTGAGGTTCACACACACATCAGTATGAGAATAACTGCATTCTAGTTATAACTGAGCTCAGCTAAATTGATTCCACAGGAAAATTTTCCTAATAATTCAACAGTTTGATGAAGTACTGTAGCCTGTGTCTAGAATCTCACGGCTTTCAGTGTGCTAAATGCCGAAATGTTTGAGGTTCTTCCTTGAAAAAAAAGATTCCTGCACAAAAGTAACTCACTAATTGGAGGAACTAAAGCCACCAGAACACCAGGATCACAGAAGCTTTGGATCTCTTAGAAAATGCTTTGTAATTTTTCTTATCTAGCCCTGGGACGCTCAGCTTTGTTCTCAATGCCCTTGCAGTCTTCGAAATCTATCATTCATATTTGGGGGTGAAAATTAGGTTTTCAGGTGCTAGTGGTATGACAAATTTTTATCCAAAATTATTGAACCTTGTCAGGTGCCAAGAAACTCCAGTTTCTCAGAAACCTTATTGGTCTTATGTTCAGGTGACAGCCACAAACATCACCATCATTGGCTGGTGATGTTTGTGATGTAAACTGGCTACTCAAACACACAATAGTCAACTTCTCATAGTCAGCACTTAATAGTTGGCTCTGGTGTTCCCCAAAACTACAACCACATGTTTTATGCATAGGGGAAAAAAGCCAGACAATTGTGCTGCATAAGAAATAATGAACTGTTAAATATTTTTTAAATCACTTTTTTTTTCACTTGCCCATTGTTCCCCAATGATCCAAAACATCATTAAGCACCTACTCCTATCATCAGGCCAACTTATCATCAGTTTCAAGAACCATTCTGCTCACACGTCTCTTTGCCTAGTATAATAAAAGCATAATGAAATGCTTTAAAGGACACAAATACAGCTAAAAATGCTACTTGTATATTTAAAATAAATAACAAGGATGGCATGCTCCATAATGAATCTACATATTTTTTTTGTTGAGGAAAAAAATTAGGAAAATTGTCTCCTATTTTTTTTATTTTAATTGCTTCACGGCATAAAAACCAACCAAATAATAAAACACCAAAAATATTGTCTCTTTATTTGAAAGCTTAATGTTAACATTTTTTCATTTTGATATTATTATAGATTATCTGAAGAAATATTGAATCATCTAGGCAAGCAAGAAAATAATTTCTTCAGAAAAAGTGCAACCAAAAAGTTTCTGAGAACTATTACAAAATGATAGCAGTATGTTCATTATAATATATTCAGAAACAAAACAAAAAAAAACCCAACCAAACAATGGGAGAAGATATATTTGAATATGCTATTATGCTTTGGCTTTAGCATTCAACATCAAGGATAAACAAGAACAAAATTTCCATATATAGATATATACTGTAAGCTAAAAAAACTGTGGTACATAACATCCTTGAGTTGGTTAATAAGAGCAGCATGAGAAATCTGCACAGGGTGAAAAATAATGATTGACAAATACTGAGCACCAAAAGGACTGCATATAAAGGGGAAAAAAGCAGAACTTGTTGACAAGTGAAGAGCAGTGAGAGGAGATGAGCTGAACATATTTTTTTTTTAATGAGGTGTTAAGTAGATCAGCTCTAGAGGTTGGATAATGACCGTGGTGATGAGATGGTCAGGGGTGCGAAAAAAGCCAAATAACATGACATTTGGGAAACTCAGAAGAGCACTGAAACATGAGATAGCTTCTGAGAAAAAAGGTGAAGTACTTCTGCCACTCAGAGTACTTCTAGTGATGCTAGGGTTGCAAGGACTTGGCATCTCATTAAGGCAACACATCTTTTAAAAAGAAAAAAACAATTTTAAAGAGAAAAAATTCTACTTTTTAGAAACTCCCTCACTCCTAGAGAAAACTTATGAAAGTGTAGATTTTCCTTCCTACATTACCATTCCACTCTATGTCCATAACTATGGTGTCCCTCTGGAAAACTGGGGCACCACCAAGGTGGGTCTACCACCAAAGCAGTACCACATTAGAGCACCATGTCAATGGAGCAGGTCAAGAAGAGCAAAAATAACAAGCAGGACTTGCTTCACCAAGTATCATAATTGAAAAAAAAAAAGAAGAAAAAAAAGAAAATCAACTCTGTGGGAACATTTTCATGAGAAAAACAGCAAGCAGCAGAATTTTTAGGGTGTACCAAAAAAAAAAAAAAAAAGAAAAAGAAAATGTCTAAAATAGATAGCAGTTGTTTGAAGGAACATGACAGTGAGAAAGGCAGAGGAAGTTTGTGGTGGGTGTTCAGGGATGGCAAGGAACAGGATATATTTATGTACAGAGATGCTAAATATAAACTCCAAGGTGCAGCAGAGATGAAAGACATCTTGTCAACAGTATCTGTAGAAGGTCAGGATGTAGAATAAAAGAGGGAGAAAAGACATGGGCCCCTATTCACACGGAAGACAGCAAAAAGAGATTTCCCCATGGTTTTGCTGGGCAAATATGCAAAAATACTTAAAAGCTACCCTTACAAACTGAAGTATATTTGTGCCAGAATAACTTAAGCTGAAGAACTGGTGATCCATGATGAAAAAGTATTACAAAATATAACTTGTATTTTATGGAATAAATGTGCTATTAAATTCAGTGCAACAGTAGCTGACTCTACCTGCTTATAAGAAGAGATGAATAGAAGTAATAAGGTTTCAGACTTGTCATTTTTTTCCTGAGATGAAAATCAGGATGGCTCCAAATTCTGGGAACATCACCAAACACCACCACAAAATTTGAAGAAAGGGCTGATAAATACATAAGGTAAAATTTTCATTTAAGTAGAGTTTGAGGTACTGCTGGCATGACAACCCACATCACATCAAACTTAAGACTGAATAAGAAGTTTCAATTTAAAATTTTCAAGTTTCATGGCCTGTGAGTTATATCACATGAAGGATATCATTACAGGAAAAGGTGTACATAAGCTGTTACACAACAGCTAGGCACAGAAATCCATGCTGTGACATTAAACTGCTGAAGAGGTCTAGGACCATATGGCTTCATCCTTTGCTTTCTATCACAGGTGACCAGCTGATAGTCAGAACTCTCTACATTCCATTCATTACCTGGTGCAGTGAGGGTTTAATTCATCAAACTGCTGGATTTTTAATTCAGCAGACCATCCATTTCTGACTACAGCTCTTTTCAAGTCAGATCCCTGAGTGTTATTTTTCAGGTAAGAATCCAATGGTCCTTGTTTCAAGTGATTGCGGCAGTGAAATCCATACAGAAAGCTCAAACACAGACAGTCTGCCCTTAACTGATTGTTTGTCTTGAGCATCACAGCCCCATTTAATCAATTGGCATTGATTTAAAATGCAAGATAATCTCAAAGGAGAGAAGTAGGGTAGATGGGCAGGTATAGATCAGGGTGGGAATGACAGCATAGTTCAGATCTAGTTTTACAGATGTTCTGTGCAGAAAGAAAGCACAGAGAGCTGGGGAATTAGCAAGATGAGCAGACCAATTTTTGGGTTTTTTTCTGCTACTACACCCCTCTTGGCAATTACAAACTATTAAAGTCTACAAAAGGAGACTTTCCTGCTCTATGTCCTGGCACAGGTTTTTCCATATCACCTGGAGCTCCAGTCCAGCAATGCTCACTCTGGCTCAGGTGGCATGCAAAAAAATCAACAAAGTGAGAAAACAGGAAGAGCAGAGGAAGAAGAGGGAGATGCTACGGAAAAGAAAGAAAAAGAAACAACAAAACAAACCCAACAACAAAGAAACAACAGAAGTTTTCAATTTCCATTTCAAATAAAAATACTGAATGTTTTCCCAGGAAGCATGTTTTTATGGCCCACCTGAAAAATATGTGTTTTATTTTATTATTATGCCATACAATCACCAGAACATTTTGTGGCCAGAGGAGATTGCAGCATGAATGAAATAGATAATGAGGTGCAGTAGTTTAGCAATAGTCAAGAGTTTTAGTGGTATTTTTTTAACTGCTCTTAATCAAGACACAAAGACCAGCAGATGGGCCACCTGTGATGAAAGGCAAGTAGAAAAACTGAGCTTGCCATTGTTCTTAAAACTGTTACGCACATATCTGACAGCAACTAAGATCAAAGCAGAGTACAGAGAGGATCACAAAGCAACAGCCACTGAAGCAGGAAAAGATGTGAAAAGAGCTACAAGCTAACTAGCACAGGGACACGAAATTGGTATTGACCAAAGCTGTGAAACAGTAGAACCCAGCAGTATCAAAGACATTGTTTTTTTCAGAACTACAGAAGAAACAGAAACATGAAGGTGTGGTATGAAAGAAAGAGATGTAATAAAGATGTAACACTGAGAGCATCTTGCACAATTAAAGTTACAAACACCTACCAGGGGAGATAAGACACTTTCTGTGTTTTCACTTGCTTAAAAAATTATTCATTACAAGGAAACAGATTTTGATACAATAAAAGCAGTCCTGCCAGTATATACAGGGAGCAGAAGTAGAACTGAAATATTCTTTTCTATCAGTTATGATATTAAATGCCAGAAAATGTTAAAAACAGTTATTAGAAACAGTTATTAAATATTAGAAACAGGCATTCTTGACCAGTCTTGTTTTTCCCATTCCACACTGCTGTCATCCTAGTGATCCAGATATAGTGACTGAATTATTATTTCTATGCCAGTCATACTCACCTCAGACCAGACAACCCTATGGAGAGTCAGTAATATCAAAAAACTTCTCTTGAATATTCCTCAATACTAATCCCTGCATCAGTAAGTCAGGTAAGCCCAAAGGGCTCTCTCCAGACCACCAAAACCAGGCCTAGACAAATCGCTGTGGACATGACACCTCCATGGCTCTCTGGAAGGGAAGTCTTAAGGGTTTATCCTATTTTCTAAACAAACAAAGTACAGCTAGAACAATCACAATTTTCATTTTCTAAATTTTTCTTTTTCTAGACCAAGTGCACATGGTAACATGTCAATGAAAAAAAATCATCAAAGAGAGAAGAGGCCTTTCTTGTGAGAATAAAATAGCTCAAGCTTTCATAGATAAATTGGAGGTGTGGCGATTGAAGAAAAAATATAAGAATAACATTCTACTCCTCTCTCTTAATTTATTTTCTTCAAACAATAAATTATCCAGCCTTCTTTTACCTCACCTCTTGCTTTACAAGAAATGTAAAGAAACTTCTAGCAACTCTTTACTAATGTAAAAGCCACAGCGTCGCTCACCTCTCCGAACATGTCAGAAACAGCATCAGCTGCCTGCCCTGCCTTCTCTGCAGCTGAAACAGCAAAGAGGTGGCAGCAGAAGAGCAAAGAAGATGGATGGGAAGTGGCTCTCTGCTGAAGTCTGTAGTGCGATGTCAGGAAAAAGAAAAAAACCCAAAAAAAAGCAGTGAATGTCGAGGTCAAGGTTCTTCCCTGTGACCTGGCCTTCCTAGGGGAAAATCTGTAGTAGGTAGCTGTGTACACATGTGGCTATTAGAAAAAGGTACTGTAAATTGTTTCCTTTCTGTCAGATTAATTGCCATGTGCTGTATTAAGGAGCAACTTAATCAGACAGAGCATAAAAATAAATGTGTGTTCAGAATCTCAAATTATTCTCAAGTCCTGCTCAGCCTGCTGTGAGGCTACAGTTTCAATCACGAGATGTATTTCTCTTCAGCGGATAAATTTGCCAGACATTCAGTGGAAAAAAAAAATCCATTAAAGCACATAGTCAATCTGCTGAGAACCTGGCCTCTGTTGACGTTGGCTTCAGTGAATTAAGGGACATCGATCCCAAACTCACCAGTATTTTTAAGACTCTGGTTTTACAGTGGATTTGAGGAAGCATTTGCTAGTAAGTCTGAAGTAGGAAAATAAATAGAAATTTATGTTCTTGCAGTGAAAAAGAGGTGCAAAATGAAAATAATATGGCTTTTTACACCTAAGTTCTTCCTTCTGCATCATGACCAGGAAAGAAAAGAAAAAAGGCAAAAAAAACAAAAACCAAGCAACCAAAAATCTTGAGGCTCCTGTCCTGAACGTGAAATATGCAATAACATTTCTCCTTAATTCTCATATTGAGCATGAAATGGTTCCTTCACATTAAAAGAATGTATAAGTATACTCAACAAGAGTACTGAAAACTATTACCAAATTATTTTCTCACATGTCAAACAGTGAATTCCAAACTATATTTAGAGAGCTGGATACAGCTTCATCTGATTTTTTTTTTTTTCATACTTTCAATACCATCAGAACAAAAATGTGTCAAAACATCTTCCAACTTTCCTATCAAAAGTGGACAATATATCTTGAAAGCTGCCTGCAAAAGGGATTAATATTTCAATGATAAACCAATATAACTGTTTAAAAAAACATAGGAGTGACATAAAAGTGTCACTCTTTAACTATTTTATTATTTTTAACTTCATTAAATGACCTTACATATTTTGCCGCAGAAATATGGGAATTTGGTTATTATTATCATCCATTCTACTGATATCTTTAAAAACTCATACATGTTACAGATTACTGAGTAAGGATGGACCACTTATTAAACAGAAAAATCCTGTCTTGGAAAAATGTGGATCAACAACAATAGAGTCTCAGCTGAAGGAATTGATCTTTTAATGAGATGGTGTGTGCATAGCCCTTTGCTGCTTTGGAAAGTAGGGTCTCATGCACCTGGAACTCCCTACGTGGTAATGAGATTCTCATTGTCAGGGGAGTTGAAAAAATTCTACATACTAGAAATGTTGCTACATTATTAAGAAGAAAAATACTTCACAGAATGTGGAAAGATACTCTCCAAAACCAGAGGTTAGACAGGTCACTGCTACTGTTATTTCTGCTGAGAACAATGCTTTTGTATTCAGGAGTGATGTGAAAGTTGATGTAAAAGACACTATATATTGCTTACTCTTTCAGAGCTATTAGTGCGAAAAACTGAAAACTGATGAATTCTCTTATCTTCCCCCTATAAAACACTGGAGTGAAAGTGAGGGTTTGAACGGGGGTTTGTAAAGGCTTGAGCCTACAGGATAGATACCAAAGCAGAGAAGTTACTGGAAAGCTGTACTGCAGGAGGGCTGATGGGACACTGAAAAGAGAGGACACTACAAAAGAACACAGGTAGAAGAGGTAGAATTGCAGGTGAAAAAAATTTGCAGATGGAAAGTAACAAGCTTGTGCTTATAGACTGGGGAATGAGAGGCTGGAGGACAGCGCTGTGGAAAGGGACCTGGGGTCCTGGTCCCATGTCAAGGTGAATCTGAGCCAGCAGTGCCCTGGCAGCCAGGAGGGCCAGCCGTGTCCTGGGGGGCATCAGGCACAGCATCGCCAGCCAGGCAAGGGAGGGGATTGTCCTGCTCTGCTCTGGGCTGGGGCAGCCTCGCCTCCAGTGCTGGAGGCAGTTTTGGGTGCCACAATGTAAGAAAGACATGGAACTGCTAGAAAATGTCCAAAGGAGGGCCATGAGGATGGTGAAGGACCTTGAGGGAAAGCCGTGTGAGGAGCAGCTGAGGTCACTTGGTCTGTTCAGCCTGGAGGAGACTGAGAGGAGACCTCATTGCACTCTGCAACATCCTCATGGGGAGAGAGGGAGGGTCAAGGCACCAATCTGTTCCCTGTGGTGACCAGTGACAGGACTTGAGGGAATGGCACTAAACTGATTCCGGGATTTAGGCTGGATATTAGGAAATGGTTTTTCACCCAGGGAAGTGCTCACAGCACCAAACCTGTCTGAGTTGGAGAACCACTTGAACAACACTCTCAGGCACATGCTGCGACTAGGGTGTCCTGTACAGGGCCAGGAGTTAAACTTGATGAACCAGATGCATTCATTACATCTCAGCATATTCTGTGGCTAACACCAATGCAATGAAAAGAGGATTAACATGTAGATGGCAGGCAAACATGACTAATTTAAAATATTAAGTTTTCTTTGCAAAATATTAGCTGTCAGGTGACAACTAATTATGGATGAAACCATTATATATGAAACCATTATCATGTTGGCTTCACTTTTATGATGCTTTTATAAAAATTATGCTGGAAATGAAGGCTATGGCAAATTTGTACAAGACCTTAAATATGACAAAACATTCAAAACTGGTGTAAAGAGAAGGCAAAGAGAGAAGAAATTGATGGAAGAAGCAAGATAATTTATTCCACTGTCTTTGATCAAGGAGGAGCAAGAAGCAGTAAAACAAGTTACAGTTCTTTAGAAATGAAACACTGCTCCCAAATTGGATATTTATTCTAAAGCCTAGTTTTTATCAAATTCTTAACTGTATCAGTATTCCTACTGAATCTATAAGTGTGAAAATTTGCATGGAACATCCAGAAAGAAAAAAAAAGCCTACTTTTATGCTTTCCTCCTTTATATGCAGAACCAAATATCTCAAAGTATGTTTTGCTTCTGTTCTTTCTTCCTGCTTGGTCCAAAATATGAAATAAACCCAAATGAATTTATTTAATGCTAAGTTTGAATCTCAGAGAATGCCACTCTCAGGATGTGGCAGTTCATCTTTTATCAGAAGAGGCTTCCCTATTTCTGAAGGATGTCTCTAAACACAAAACAGAAGATAAAAACTAGGAATAAAACAACAGGAAGGATACATGCACAACCAGTAGTAGAGAGAAGAGATTTCAAATGCAATGTAGTGCCAATCACGATCACAGTTTTAAAATCAGGTTAAGCTGCCACGTCTCCCATTCTGCCAATACTTCTCATAAAAAAAAAGTTCCCATATTTTCTATTTTATTTGGACATACAGTAGAAACATGGATTCCAAACAAATGAGGAAAGCACTGCCTGCCTTCCAAGACACAAATGAAAACTTGGACACTTTAATGCTGGCATGTATTTTTCTCACACCTGAAAGCTAATTGAAAAATCCACTTTTACATCACAGCTGACCCACTTCTGCTCAAGGAGCTTTAAGTGATAAGAAGCCAATCATGAAAGACACATTGGTTGGCATTCTTTTAAGTTCCAAGCTGAAATTCTGACATGGGTATGAATATGCTAAATGCATTAGCAAAATATAAACAAGTATTAGAACAGAACACTCTTTTTTAAATATTTTAAATTAACTACATTTATGTTAATGACACACACACAGAATGATGACTGCAGTTAATAATTCAACAATGAAATTATTTTGAAGGGCAGATATGCTGTGCATCAAGGTCAATGCAGTTAAATAACTAGACAGCTCATAAATCCCAGATAATACACATCAAATGAAAGCAACTTAGTGACTATGCTGGAGAATATACTACTGTCAGTTGCTGCTTCGTTCTCAGCAATTTTATGTGTTTGGATAGTGTGGAATTTTCTTGTAACAGAATCAAAACTAAGTTTTGAATTAATTCATTGACATAATTTAGAAATGCTTAATGCTTCTGTATTTCAGCTTTTTGTTCAAGGTATAGCCACATCAGTTGGATCAATTGAACACTCCCCTTACAATGAACAATTTCATTTCTGTTTCTTCTCCTGCATCACCCAAAATCAAGGACATGAAATTAATGTTATATTTACCAAGAAAATACTTCTAAATGAACTTCACTGCGCAGATAGAGGACAGAAACAGAAGTTGGGAATAGGCATATTGACAGGCCATGATCTTATCTAATATGCAGGACTGAAAACACAGACTTAACGCTTTTCAGTTACAAGCTAGTCAGTGAAATGACAACTGTATTCCTTTTATTTAGTATGATCCGGTAGACTGTTCACTTTAGCCAATGCTGAATGGTTTTAGAAAAAGCCCAATGGTATCACCAGTCTCAGCATTGTGTATCTCGTCCTAATTTAGAACAAATAATCAATTGCAGACTTATAAATGACCCTGTGAGAAGTTTTTAGAGAGTTGTTTGAAATCAATTCAGTATTACCATAGAAACAATATGAGAAGCTATTTGTCCTTCCTAATATTTGACTATTCTGCTTCTAGATCTAGCTCTAAAACAGGAAAATTGGGGAAAAAAAACCCCAAAACAAAAGAAAACAAAACAAACAAAACAAAAAAAAAAAAACAAACAAAACAACAATTTTTTTATCACTGTTGTCGTGGTTTAACATAGTTTGGTTTCATTTGGAACCAAAACCACTACACTGTATATGCTCTTACATATGTGAACTCTTACTATATATATATATATATATAACTTTTAAGCTTGCTTTGAGCTTTCATTCTCTTTCTGCAAAGCTGATTAAGCTACCCTTACAAACCAAGCCCTTATGTAAAATTCACCTTGAATTCAGTTGGGGTTTAGCACAAAGAGAAAATTAAAAACATGGGCCTGAAAGGAGGGGGCAATACATTTGATGTAATGTACATTATACACATATTTATACATAAAACATTTTGTGCCACTTTTTTGGACTATCAAAGAGGTTTACAGGAATGGCCATTAGGCCAAAAAGAAAGTAGGGTATTTCATAAGCATTTTCATCCCATCAACTTCATGCAATTTTGCACTTCCCCCTATTGATGGTGAGGCTATGAAGACATAGTACAGGTTGGACAAAGCAAACTTTCAGCATTCACACTCTGTTAATTAATTCATCACCTAAAAGCTAAATATTGATTTTTTAATGGCTCTACAAATCTGTTTAAGCTACTATGATGTAATTAAGAGGATGTGTGTTTACTGTAAATTATCTAACAAATACAAGGACTGTGCACTCAGCAATAACAAAAATTTTTGCTCAAACAACAGGTAAATTTACTGTTGGAAACTGGTTTTCCACTAATTTTATAAAGTACCATGATTATTGTCAAGGTGGATTTTTTAAATCTCCTACAACAGTAAAAATAGAAAGACAATGATACTTCTTGTTTTGAAATGGACAAGACATCTTGTGCCAATTCACTGGTAGGGAGTCAGCTACTTGACATAAGTGCCCACAGGGATGGTGAAATAGAAATCTCAAGCCAAGCCTTACAGGAAAATTAGTGTACTATAGTGCATTAACTCCTTATAAAATATTCTATTCAAAATGCTAGCAAAATTAAGAGCAAAGTCTTAATTCCCACAGATGGTACCTGATTATCCACTAAAATCTACTATAAAGTCGAAGTAACACATGAAGCTGTTATTAACTTCTTCCATTAGAAGTATGGAGACCTATGGTTAAATGCATAATGATGTGCAGCATATGTCTTCTATGAGTGTGAGCAAATCTGCAGTCAAGTGAACCACTGACATGCAGACTATATAAACAATACTAGAGGTGCAACATAATAAACAGGAGACACAGCTTGTTGCAAACACAAGTGGATTTCTTACCTTATGTTTACTCTGTAAAAATGAAATACACTTAGTATATCATTATAAAAAAAAAAAAAACCAACAAAAAAGCAAATGGTATATTCGGGGGGAAAGGAAGGGAGTTTAATCACAGACGCTGAAACAAGAAATTCAAGAATTAGTGCTTTGTAAAATGGGCAAAAATTATTCTAGGTAAATCTCTTATTGATACAATAAAAACATTTCCAGTGTGGAAAGGTGCACAGGAGCTTGACATCTGACCAACAACCTCTACCACATTTTCAACATGAGAAGATATCCTGAAGATATCTTTGCCTGCAAATCCCTAGCTTTTCAATTACTGTTGGAAAAAAAAAAAATTCTAACCATCTATGCCTCTATGGTTGAAATGTGGCATATATATTTTATTGCACAGTAACCTCCAGAGGGAAGACTTCAACACTTCTGCTGAGAATAGTTACTGGTATTACTCAGTTTTCAAATGACATCCTACTGATAATGGGAGAAGGGAGGATATTTGAAGGCATTCATCATGCAGAGATAAAAAGACATCAGAATAATCTATATCTTTTGATAACGCTAATTAGGAGTGGAGCTTAGATTTTTTTAAAAATAAAAAATGCACCACAATTTTATTCTTAGTAGCAAAAATGAAGAAATTTCTAAATATTTAATAACAAAAGCATGAGCATATTTTTTAAATGTCACACTTTGGTTGAAGGAAGGACTTTCCCAATGGTACACTGATTTATTTTATTTTTGCTTTGCTTTGCAACTGTACTGAAATTTTGTGTAACCAGCCCTTTTCACCAAGGCAATGTTCCATTCTTACTGGTGGAGGCAAAAGAGGAAATGATTTTTACATCTATAGGGTACAGGTGAGACAGACATCTCAGTACTCAGTCCTTTCTCCTTAAGTGTTGGGAAAGACAATGGCCTACTAAAAGAAGCTAGAAGACAATGGGCTAGAAGAAAACATGAAGGTAATTATTACATGTATGCATGGCATAAAGTGTGAATCAATAATTAAAGAGTTAATTATCTCACCAGTTATGGATACAGGCTTGGGATGAATCCCTGCAAATAGATGAAAAGGCAATTATGGTCCCTCCATGCAGCACAAGATAACCAGCCCTTCTCTGGCTGCACAGATGGGGACTCGCAGTAGTTCTGTGCTCCCACAGAGTAAATAATTTTGAAATGATGAGTGGCAACACACTGCAATAACCACTGGCAATGCAGTAATGTTCTACAACTCTGTGTGTCCAGATTGAGAATCCTCTAGCAGTGATCACAGCATAGTGTTAAAGATCCTTCTGCAGAAAATCAAAGTGAGTAGCACTAAGTAAACTATAATGTCTTCTAAGACAATTATTGTGCTCTTTCATCATTGTTGTACACTGAAAACTTTTACTTGTGCTATAGAAAGGGAACCATGGATTTAATGAAATCATAATAGGTGATCTGGAAAATTAGTAATTTTTAAATATATAAATATAAATATAAATATATAGAAATACTTTCACCAATTTTTCCTTATAAAATCCCAATGCCAAAGCAGCAAATACTGAAGGGAAAGCAGATTCAAACTATAATTAAAATATACCTCAAGAGACTAGCAACAAGTATTTTCAAATTTTAGTCAGTTTTAGTGAGATCTGAAGAGGAGAGAAGCCTGAAAGACAACTAAGACAATGTCCTGAGAGGCAACCAACAAAAATTTGTAAGGAAACAGAACTCACTAGTTTCATGGCTTACAGAACATTTACTTAAGTATGGGATGTAGTTGTTTAGATTCTCTGTCTTTCTAAAGACAGAGACTTGGACTGTCAAACACTCTTCCTATGACAGCAGATGAGACCCCACAGCAGAATTTGGTTTTGGTATTATATGACCCTTGAATTATAAAAAGAAATAAAAGCTGCTTTTGCTTTGTATGTGGCAATCTATGTATTACTCACTGTTGCCAACCTCAAGCTTTTGAAAACCGTGAGTCAAGGCACAAAACATCATGAGATTAGCTGTAACATGAATTACTGAAAAATAAATTAATACATTTGTCAGGTTTATTTCTCTTTTAATATAGGGTGAACTCAGGTCATGTTTTTGCAATTTCGCTTCACAAACACCAAGGCTACAGACCCAATTTTTTTTTTTTTTTTTTTTTTTTTTTTTTTTTTTTTTTTTTTTTTTTTTTTGCCTGGTTGATTTGAGCTAAGAAACCATAAGACTTGGTAGCACTGACACTTCTCAAACATCATGCATAACTGCATCGACCTCGAGGACTTTCACTTCCCTCTCCTCAGTGGCACTGGAGGCCAATTCAGTGATTACCAGGATACAGCTACAGCAAAGGTCCCAGCGCATGGTAAGTGCATGGATGTTGCCACATTTCTCTCCACAGAGAAAAACAAAGCACAATTCTTCCCAAGAGTATTTCTAAGTTTCACATTCTCTGAGCATCAGAGAAAGAAAACACAAAATCCCATTTGCTGTACCTGTGTTTGTGCCAAAGTAGAATGCAGTATGGAGATTGTTTACCCAAAGTGATGTTGTTTTGTTTCCTTGGCCTATCAGGGCCAGAAGTGTGTGTGTGTCGGGACTGTCGGCTGACAGTCAAGAGAGGGTCATAAGATAATTGCAACGGAGTGCAGTGTGTGCAGAGCGTTTGACAGATTTAGTTTAGATGTATTCTAATATAGAATAATATATATATATAATATAATAAAGTAATCAATTAGCCTTCTGATAAGACATAGTCAAATGCATTGTTCTCTCCTCTTCATCGGAGGTTGCCTTTGATACTGTACATGGAGAGCCTCAACAGCAGCAACAGGTCTGTGGGGAACCAAAGGGACACGTGGGAGCCTTGTGACCAGAGTAGTCTGCCGCCAAACAAGTACAGTCATGGCTGGAACAGATGCTGGCTCTCACAGGACACCTCACCTCCCACCAGCTGAGTGCTAACAATGCAAAGAAACTCTGCTAGGCAAAGGGAGTGGAATTTCAGCCACAATATCTCTTTCCAAAAACATTTTTCTGCAATTAAACTTCATTCTTCTCAAAATATTTGGCATTCAAAAAGAAAACTCAATCTCTACCCCTGGAAACAAAATAAGTAAAAGACTAAATATGTAGAGGTAAATTGAAGGTTATTGCATCATGTTCAGTTTGTGTGGGAAGTTACCACCTTCTCATGCCACAGCCATAAACCTTCCCTAACTCCTATAGGTCCCCAACACTTTTTCTTATGGCTAATATTAATTACATCAATACAGAGCACATAACAACCAACTTCTTGTTTAGCTACTCTGTACTCAGACTCCACATTTAATCTAGGATGTTCTAACTATTAACATGCATCACACAGAGCCATTTCTATTTTCTTTCTCCTGTGCTCCTTGGGTGGCAGAAATAAAAAATAGTTTTGGGGAATGTTGAAATAAAAATTGCTCCACAGAGGCAGCTTGAAAAAAACTTAGGAAATTGTTTTTAGTGGGGTTGGGTTTTTTTTTCCTTTATTACTTTTAGTGAGGTTAATTTCTATTCATCATAACCAGAACTTTCTGTGGGAATGGACCACACCTTTTGAGCTATGTACAAAGCATCTTCTCAAAGGAGATCATTTCACACAGTGAGAGCAGACATTCACACACTGCTCAGAGAAGCTATCTGGAGCATCCCACTGAAAATGGCATCTCTGCCTCATCCAGAGTGGGAATTTATAGCTGAGGTAACATCCTTGACACTGCTTTTTTTTCCTAGCCTAAAGAGTAATTTACAATTTCAAAGTGCATCAAGGAAGCTTCTGAGGTTTGAAAAGCTTAGCAGGATAAATTTTCCTTTTCAACTCTCATAAACAATTAACTTGCAGATTGTCAATTTAAGATATTTACCAGTTTTAGGATTGATACAACTATCAGTCATCCCTACTTGACAAAAATTCAGTACCAAGAGACTGGGTTGCAATTTGGAATAATTATTTACTCCAGAAACAACGTTAAGAAACTGTTCCTCTCATGTTGTTCTAGCTCCTGAGTTTTAGAACTGGCTCTTTTGCACCCATTTAACTTCCAGTTTCAGGTTTCACATAGAAACCTCCTGTTTCTAAATACTGTAGTTCCCCACCACATTTTACAGTGGGAGTACTTAACCTAAAGGCCAAATCCTCCATGCCAAAATTATGCAACTAGTCTTTGACACACAGCCTGGCACTCCATGTCTCAACAGCCCTGTGTCCTCTCTGCCACTGTGCCCACTGTCTGTCACAGTGATAAAAAGGCAGGCATTTGCTGTTTTGTGTCAAGGCTGTGGACAGATGGGTAGCAGGAGTAAATGAGCACATCACATCTTGGGACAGGCATTAATCTCTCTCATCTCCCATGGCTTGTTTTGATAGTAGATTCAAGGAGCCCCTCTGCACAACTCCACATGTGTGAACTCTCCCACTGCATAAACCAATATATTTCAACTGGTCATGTGTCCAATAATGGGACAGCCAAATGATAAATCTTAATATATTGCATCTGAATACTTCCAGGAAATCCATAGATACCTGTCAACATTCCTTTATACCTTTTTCTTAGAGAGACTAAGGGATAGAAGCAGGAGAAATTGATCTTACTTGTACTTCCAAGGTCAGTTTATTTTAAATTTCTTCTAGAGAACTTATTCTAGAGTGCTTCTCGGAAAGAAATGCCCACAGATGAAAGATCAGTCAAGCTCCCTTTTCTGATAGGGTTTGGCACACTCTGGGACTAGGGCCTTGCAACTTCAGTTACAAATAAAAATAATTAGAATAAGGCAATATTAGGGCACTTCTGCAGCCCAGGATTACTATAACCCACTGCCCTGGTGTTATACAACTCTATTCCCCTGTTGTCTCTGCTAGTCAACTCATAATATCCACCACAGGATTCCAGCACAGAGCCACCTGGGAGCAAAGGGAAATTCCAAAGAGAACAGAGCATGAGGAGCTTGCTGCCAGGAACCAGCATTGCATTTTGGCACCATCTTTACCTTTAGTGTTCCAGCTCTGCTTTCCATGTACAATTCAGTATAGGCTGCTGGATTTTTGGTATGCCATAGCAAAATTGTATCAAAAAGACTGCAGAAATGATTCTTTTAAGCTGATGCAAGCTTCCAAACACACTTTGCTTCATTCAACCCATTAAAAACACCAAACATTTTTGTTCATTATTTGAAAGTAAATTCCAGCTGGTCTAAGAAACTCTATATGCCTCTGGTTTGTGTGCCCAAATCCCTGGTGCTGCTGCAGTTCTTGTAAACACCACAAATAGTTTTTTGCCAAAGTCTGTAGCTGAAGAAATGACAAACCACTGCAGATTCACAACATGAGCATGTCACTGCTGACTGCTGTTGCAACACAGAGGATACCAAAAATATAACTGGCAAAACTGTATTTTGGAGATCAGTGCAAACAGCAAAATCTCCAGTAAACAAGCTCTGTTTTCACCTCATTGAAGTGTTTAGCTGGACAAAAGGGGGCAGAGGGGAGGAAAGCTACCTTCAGAAAAATTTCATACATGCCAGTGAGTCAATTTTCTGACATTTTTACATGTAATGAGACAAAGTGAGATTGGACAACAACTAAAATGGGCATTTTTTAAATTAGTAGTTAACAAGCATGTTGTAGTTTTACACTGATGCTTCCTACTGTCCTGAGCTTTCATATTCAAGCAGCTGAGCTCTCATATTCTCACAGTCAGAAGCTTCATATTTTCCTTTAGGTTTTACATTGCCAAACAGATAAGAGATGATTTAGTATAAAACCATAGGGTCTAAGAAACCATTGAGAGTAGAGTAGGGCAGCAATACCCTGTGGCTTACTACAGTTCCTTCTTTTTTGTTTAAAGCCTTTGATT
Organism: Pyrgilauda ruficollis; assembly: GCF_017590135.1. NCBI lineage: Eukaryota > Metazoa > Chordata > Aves > Passeriformes > Passeridae > Pyrgilauda > Pyrgilauda ruficollis. Next base: position 9,157,830 of record NW_024524934.1, on the reverse strand, counting down.
TGCTTCAACCTGTTAGGCATATGTTTCCATTCAACCTAACTTCTTTCAGTACCCTCCTCAGAGAAATATTTCTAGCTCTACTGGTAATTTATAGTTGCTTCTCAAAATAGGCACACTTGTTTTCCTTGTTTGCCACTATATTATCCTCTTATGATGGACTGATTTTTATTCAGCTTCAACTAAAGCTTTTTTATTTGTCCATTTGACTATCACGAGACTGTAGCATAGATTTTCTATGACTATCTAAAACATATTTCCATCATTTATCACAAAAATCTGAATTTAGCTGAATTAATATGGCTGATTTAGCCTTCCCTAAAGGAAATGTATAATCCTTTACAGAAATAGTGTTTGTTTTTATGCAAAAATCCCACTATAAATCACAGAAAACTAACTTGGACATCCTGCTTACCCATGATAACTCAAAATAGATTTAGCCATAAGCAAACACTCACATGCATGGGCTTCTTTGTCTTTGTTTCACCTGTGTCTGCATGAAAATAGCGTTCAAGGGAAGTGCTGGAAGGGCAGACTTGGAAGAACAAATCCTGATTTTATCTACACAGTCAACAGAGCAGAGATTTCTATGAGTGTGCCTTTGGAGAATGAGCTCAGTGCACAAGAAGGGAGTCCCTCGTGTACACCCTCTGTTTTCCCTGAGCCCTCTCCCAGCCACCCAGAGTCCCTTGCCAGGGTAGCTGTACATAAGTGTGCCTTCAGATGCTCTTTTGTTCTTGTAGTAATATTTTTATTGCTGTTAACTTGGATCAGTGTTCTGGAGAGAACCTGACTCCTCTTTTTTGTTTCTTGAGCTTTCCTTCTCACATTACCAAGTCAGTAAACAGCTATACTGAATCTCAGTGCTCTTAAATGTAGACTTCCATCCTGAGCCCCAAATCCCTCATCTTTGTTTTGAAATTGTGTCAACTTCTACTTCCCTTAAGTATGAGATACCAGCTCTATCAGCCACTTGTTTAGTAACTGAAAAAACAAGTTTTATCTTATGCTGCCCTTCACATATAAGAGACTTCCTGTCAACACCAACAGCACTTACACACTATCTGTTTTCAAATCTCACCTTGAATATATTCTTTGCTATGATGTTCAAGGCAAAAACAAAATAGAAGAAAAAAAGAAAACCAAAAACAAAACAAAAGCAAGATGGTTTCAGAGACAGGGAAAAAAATCCAGAAAATGGAACATAAAAATATTTATAATATTTAATGAATATTTTTGTTTAAAAAAAAAAAAAAAAGCATGGGGAAAAGATATACCTTGCCAATTTCAAAAACTTTGACACAGTCTTCTCCATCTTTTCTCTGCCCTTCACACAATCTTAACAACTAACTTGTATCTTCAATCTCCTTTTGAAACCTTGAACATCTGAGCTTCCAGATGTCTTCCAGTTTTCCTATGCAATGGTAAAGGCTAAGAAGTTAATTTATTTTTCAACTAAAAACAACATCACAGGACTCCAAGAGGAAGAATTTCAACAAAGGCATGAAACACCACAAACCTCAAGACACAAATAATCAGGTTTCCTAGGACAGGAGAATTGGAAAATAGTCTGTCTGACACTGATGCCTGAGGTTTGCTTCAGCTCACAGGCTCTCTAAAACAGCCTGACCTACATATTCCTCTTTTTTTTCCTAGGGCTCACTGAGAAAACAGACTTCCTACCACTATCATGAGGTTCACTGGGAGGTTAAAAACATGGAGAGTTATCTTCAAGTATAGAAAGAGTAAAGTTTATTGTGTAAACATTTACACTGTGAGGTGACCTTCTTCTGACTTCAACTGGTAAAGAGTCCAGGGGGAAATGTTTTGGGGCAGGAGTCCAGGAAGCTGAATGGAGTGGGAAGATAAAGAGTGATCTGCAGTTGAACAGGGCAGCGGGGAGAGAGACAGATGAGTGCTCCCCTGGTCCATGAGAAGGACTGCACAGTTTTGGAAACAGATTCCATGACACCGATCTCAGAGACAAGCTGCTCCCTCTGCCCTTATCAGAACAGTTGCTTAGAAATCCAGGAAGACAGAGCACTTCCTTGAGGGTGCAGAGGTGGAGGGCATCTCAGGGGCATGATGTAACACTCCCATTGTGTCATGTTTTGAACTACACACCACAGTTGAGATCCTCTGGGGAATTCCCAGTTCAGGCACCTGAGCGCTCTCCTGAGGTTAAGCTGTGCACTGAGATCCAGCCACCTAAACAGGGTGCCATTTTAGATGCCCAAGGGCATCCCACAAAGCATGTGTCTGTGGTGGGTGGGGAGGGAGTGTTTTCTGTAGGTCTGAACATTCAGCCCCATGGGAAATTTTCAGATTCTAGGACACCTCAGGTGGCACCTGATGTGTCTGCATGCTTCCATCTGCAGCTGTCTACAAAACATACTGACTCCCAGAAGACTTCTGGGATAGAGCTTTTTTACTAATATATATCCTACATCTTATAATGTAGGATATATATTGTATAATGTATTTTTTAATTATAAGGATTTTTTTTATTATAAGGATAATTGTATAATGTATTAAACAAATTATTTCTTATCTTTTCAGTAATCTGAGCTCTAAGGACCTCAGTTTTCCACACATGGCATATAGTGCCTAGGATATTTAAGACATCCTAAGGTGTCTAGGACATCCAGATAGCAATATCAAATATTACACAGGACCTGAAAGGTATCTATAACAACCTGACACTGTGCCAAGTGGGAAAAAATCAGGTAACTCAAACCATACTAGATAGATTGAGAAATTTCTTGGGTTTTTTTACTGTAGAAATGGGATGGATGTTGGTTAACTTCCACAGTGACCTCTCACCTATCCCCTAATTTCTGTGTGCTCAGTGTGATGGGGTATGTGATTTGTGATGGGGTTTGGCAAGGCTTTCTGCTGGTATCATCCTAGAGGACTGTAATTTACCGACAACTCAAATGAGCTGCCAGCCCTAAACCACTGGATAATTGACATTTCCCAGTCAAAGCAAGACAGCAGATTTTGTGTAGGTGTGGACATGGGAACAGTGTGTGGAGAGAGATCTGTATAACTTCTCTGCCTGTAAAATAAACACACCATCCCTGTCTATTAAGGATAGTGATGATTAAATGTGTGGCATAGCTTCTTAAATTTTTTTCTGTGCACATCAAAGTAAACTCTAGGGTACTTCACCAGGTAGCTAGAAACAGAAGAAACAATGAAGATATATGAATGTTTTACCTCAAGCTGAGACATTTTTTAATGTCCTCAGAGAATGAGCCTACATCATAATGTAAAATCCCAGACACCCCTTCTTCACTTTCTCATTTTTACTTAGGTTTCACATGCAGAGACATATTTTCACATAGCAAAGAATAATTAATTTGCTTGGGCACATGGATTCCTTGAGCTATCACACCCCTTTCAATCCCAGTTCACCATGTTTGTTTGTGTGCTTCATATACAGGGTATTGTTCCTCCAAAAACCAGTAACTGGGAAAGAAAAAACCCAAAATGGTTACACAGAAAAAGAAAAAAAAACAAAACAAAACATTAAAAAAAAAAAAAAAAACAAACCAAAAAAAAAACCACACACAAAAACCCCCCACCAAACCAGCATTCAACACAGTATCACAGGTGAAAACATTCAGTGAAGATTTTTTTATTTCTGTCACCATTTATAAAATTCAACAGACTGGAGTCAAACAGACAGCTACTTTGGCTTTATTTTTATTTTAATTAATAATTCTGTGTTTCCTTTTCTCAACTATTTTGGGAAATACAGTAGAGAGAAAGACAGTGCTGAAAGTATCAGGTACCTCTGTCAGACAGTCAAGAATTCGAATACAATTATAAGGAATGAGTGTTAAGTGAGGCAAGAGCAAGAGGGGCAAAACCCCATGTGGTCCTCCTTTGAACAGTGATAGGACAGTTAGAGTTGCAGCTAAGGCCCTTGAGAATGAAACTGGTGGCTGTCCAGGGCAGATATTTGACTGCAAGTTCAGACCATTCATGCCAGAACTTTATATGAGGTGTAAAGTGCAGAGTGATTGAGTTGTCCAGGAAGAAGGCATTAATAAATCTTCAGGCAAGAAAGGCCAATAATTACAGTACCAAGGTATCCAATACCTTCAGTACAGTATGCCTGCAAGACTTCATGGTTCTCTGCTATGGAGAGATTCCTCTCTTCTTTAACAAGGCAATTAAAGCACTGCACACTCACTCTGCAGTGAAGACTTGTGGAGGTATTGAGCAGTAGAGAAGTCAATACATGAAGTCATTAGAGAAATGATTTCTTCTGAAAATTGCCCTCTCCATCTCTTCTCTAATCAAAGTGGAGAAATTTCTGTCTCCTGCTGCTACCCTACATTACTCTCTCTTTCTGCCTCTCTCTCTCTCTCTCTTCCTTTGTGCAAATTCTCGAAGTGACCCTCAAAAGAGATGTGAAAATTTGGAAAGAATCAGGCCCTAAAAATCTGACAGCAAATCCTATGCTGAAATCCCAGAGACAGAGTGGAAAATATTTCTGGAGAATAACTGGATTTTTTCCAAGTATTTTTAAGAGCTTGAATATCTTGGGGGAATATATAAAAACAACCTCATGATTCAGCTAACCAAGGCAGTAAAACAAGTTCCTGAAGGCAAGGATCAGCACTTCGAATATATTTGGGTGCTTCCTTTAATCCCTGTGTTTCTTTTTCCTTCTTCTGTCCTTTTCCCAGTTCCTTTCTCCTTTGAAGTTAGAAAGGTAGACTTTATAAGTTACTTTTCCTTCTCACCCAGCCAACAGGGAAGGGTCATAAGTAGGGCAGCCAGTTCCCTCTTCTTTGAAAGCTGTATGAGTGTTCTACTTTAGATACACATCCTCCTGCCTAAGCCCCAGCACAGTGTGAGCCTTATCACAAATTTATAAGCTCCAGTTCTGTCCTTTGTACTACCTAGTCCAGACATGTAACATCTTCTTAATTATAACTCAAATGTAGAAATCATACCATTGTCATATTTCACAATTAAAACAGAGTAAAGCATCGATTGCAGTCTCTTATAAAATGGTGTTTAATTTCTAGCACAAAAAAGACCACCACTGCAGGACTTAAAAATGCTTGCACGCATTCCCCGTTCTGGAAGTGGGATCTCCTCTGTTTGAAGAAGCCTGTCTGACCCCATGAATAATAAACTATTTAAGAACTTCAAGAAGAATCCTCAAAGAGATCAATCAAGTGAGACCAAAGAGAATGACAAGAATACAAGATTAAAGAAGAGTGTGTGAATAATCTTGACAAAGTTGATTTGAGCACCTAAAAGTTTAATAGATTTAACAGAGAGTGGCTAAAGCTAACTCACATATTATGGCTTGTGTGATCCCAGCTGGAAGCATTTCAGATACACGTGAGCAGTCTCAAATCACCTGAACTTTCTAAAGTATGTTGCCCTTGGCTGTTAGTTAAGAAAATATGGTGGCTACTAGAAGCTTATTGTTTTTTAGGGGTATCAGGACAAGATCATAATTTAACCAAGAAAAGAAAAGCTTCTAAGAACAAGAAAGCTTTAGTCATCAGTTATATCTATGCGAGCAAGTGGTGGTGTGACAGAGTAGATAACTGAGGCAGTCATTGTTGACACCTCCATGCCATATGCAGTTCACAGGTTTTATTTCAGACTTGAAGTGATCTCATGAAACAAATAATTCTTCCGTGTACATTGTTTAACACTTCCAAAAGGACCATTCCCTGGCTGGATTCCACCTGGGGCTGTACTGCATCTGATATGCACCTGGAGCAAGCCTTTCAGTTTTTCTTCAGGTCTTGTTGGGACAGGACAAAGAGAAATGGTTTTAAATCAAAAGAGGATAGATTTAGACTGGATAAAAGGAAAAAATTTTTTATGGTGAGAGTGGTGAAGCACTGGAAAGTTTGCCCAGAGAGGTAGTAGGTGTCCATTCCTGGGAACATTCAAGGCCAGGCTGGATGGGCTCTGAGTAACCTGATCTGATTGAAGACATCTCTGTTCATTGCAAGGGATTTGGACTAGGTGGCTTTTAAATGTCCCTTTTAACCCAAACTATTCTATGAATTCAGAGCTCTGAGGAGAAGGAAAGCTCAGCATCTGAAAATCCCACCAGTTTAGTGGTGCTTCTGTGGAATGAGAGAATACAGCCAACGCGATTTAAAATAATGACGTCATCTCTATGCACACATTAACCTTACAAATAGCAGGAAGCAAATGCCTAGGCCTTGCATCTCAAACCTTTAGCTCATTTAAAATTTATGTTCGGTGCTGGATCTCTATCGCTCCAAAAACACTGAGCCACCAGTCAAGAATGGAATTTAACATCATGCCAGACATAAAAAAAACCTTATCCATGACTCAATGTCCGCAGACAAAGCATTTCTGAGTCACACTGAAATTCAGTCCCAGGAACCAACAAATGTAAACATACCATTCCCCCAGCCATGTGATGGGCTCAGAGTACAGTAAGTTACAAAGTGAGGACATACAGTAAAGTATGTGAAAACTAACCCACCCCACTAGAGATTACGCCTTCACAGAACTAACCAAGAAAGAACTATGCACCAACTCAAAGAATTTGAAGATCAGAAAGCAAAAGAATTAAAACTATCCTGTCATTAGCCTCCAGAGCTCACTTCATCAAAAGGAACTGGCCTTTTGTCCATGGAGACACAAATAAACTTAAAAGTCATAAAAAATATGAGAATGCTTCTACAGTCAAGTGCCCACTTTATAAACAAGATGGCTTATTTCAATTAATATCTTATCTTTCCTCACTTAAACAAAAGTTGACCCCAGCAAAGCACATGAAGGAACATGTACATCCTTTAAAAATACAAATAACCACACTGGAGAAGATTGACCTATTCACAGATATCAAATGATGCACAAATTAAGGCACTTCACCAAATCAAAGTCTCAGTTTGCTGAAGCAGGTTTTCCAATTGGCAGCAAATGAGGCTGAAGTACAAACAAGAGGTTGCTGTTATCTCTAGCATGAAATTTCAGGTGATACTTGTACATGTAAGTGCAACAGGTCTGCATTTCATAAGCCCAGAAGCAAATGTGAGTGCTTTTAAAAAGAAAAGCAATGTGTTGTATTCTTTTTTTCATTTATACCTCCACAAGACATTGAGCCCAAAGAAGTTTTGTTGTCACTTGATCTGCAAGCATTAATATCAGTATAGAAGAATATTTATTACAAAAAAAGATAATTTAGCAATGAACTTCAATGTGAAAAAACTAGTAAAACCCAAGAACTCAGGTAAAATAAATAACAATCTTCTGCATCACTCTTCTTACATTTTGTACTTCCATAGGCCTCTGTAAGTATCTTAAGTTTTTCAATTGTTAATTCAAAGAGAATAAAACAGGTGTTAAGCCTGGGCAGAATATTCATTCTCTCCCCCTCTACTGATGTGAACTTTTGACTGTTTTTAGCACACACAGAATCACAAAATCACAGAATGTGCAGGGATGGAAGAGACTACAGTGGGTCATCTGTTTCAGCCTCTCTGCTCAAGCAGGGTTGTCCTAGAGCACACGGCACAGGATTGCATCCAGGCAGTTCTTGAATATCTCCAGTCAGTGAGGCTCTTGAAAGTGCTAGGAAATACAGCCCAATTAAATTAGTCTGAGATGGGTGCACAGTTGGCTGAGAATTGCTTTTAAAATGTTGGTATAAGCATTCACAGTTAAACAGCATGCATTTTTTTTAGCATGATCTCCCAAATTCCATGGTATTTTATAGTTTTATTAGCAAACAGAGTAAAGAAAACCTTTGTGGCCTTTGAAAACAGTATCAAACAGGGTGGTTAGTAGGCACTTCTAACAGTGTAAAACTAGAATGGAAAACATCTTCGTCCACTGGAGCAATACTCTGATAAACAGACAAAGTCAGAAAGGAGTAATGCAGATTCCTGCACTTAAGTCAGAATTAGCAATCTATAAATTTAATAGGGGGAAAATCCAGCTGATCAGAAGCTTTGCAGAAAAGAAAGGGAGCGATTTCAAATTGCATGTAAGTCAACTAAGTCAGGCTGCTTGAAAAAAAAACATACACAATCGAAGAGGTAAAAATAGGAGCTTTATAAGAAGCACATGCTTTTATATAAGGAATCCTCTAACTTTTCCTTTTCCTGGGCATTGTGTCAGTTGTAGGAGTAGTCTTCTAGGAGGGCAGCAGCCTCTGGATGTCCACAGGAGAAAAGGGACTGTAAAGAAAAGATGGGATTCTTTAGTCTAGGGAAGAGGGCCTCATGAAGAACATGATTGTCTTAAAATATGGAAAAGATTGCCATGAAGAACCATCTATTCTCTTTATCCACTGTGGCTAGGACAAAAATGAAAGGTTTAAATCCCAGTTGTGAAGATATGGAATAAATATTAGGAAAATGTTTCCAACAATAAGCTGCCAAAAATAATAAAAAAGAACAGGCTAGAGATATAAGGGTGAGAACATTACAAGATCCTTCCTTAAAATTTGGGATAAAAAAAGACCTTATGGTCTGTTGTTGATGTTGTGTCTCTAAGTCTAGAAGAACAGAGTTGTAGAAGAGGTTCTTTGCTAATCTCAGAAGACACTAAGATAAAAACTGTCAGGCAGGCAGCTTCTCTGAGTCCTTGACCATGTGTGTGTGTGTGCACTCACACAAAGTTCTGTGGGAGCATATATGTATCCTCCTACATGTGTGTGTCTATCCATGTACAAGCCTGTGCTCATGGACATACTTGCATGAATGTAGTGTCCTTGACATCTGAAATTTAATTTTGAAAACATTTAACAAAGATTGCCCTCCCCTGAACCTCAGTGGTATAAAGGGTTGAATCGTGTAGGATGGCTGCTATCTAGGGATGCAGGTATTCTTGCCCACCCTTTTCTCCCAAAGCAGAGCAGGTTTGGAGAGGTGAAAAGGTGGATGTGAAGAGGTAGATGTGAAGAGGGTTTCTTATATGAAAGGGCGGTTGGCAAAGTCTGTGTCTCATTTACATCCTCATGTAGCACTGAATGCAGCAAAGTGACAGCAGAATAAAACTGACTTGAAGAGAAAAACAGATCCTTATATGATTATAGTTATTTATGAAGAGCTATTGATCTGAAGATTTGTTCCACAAGGGTAAGACTATGCAACAACCGTGTCTGATGAGACTCGCACATAGTAGCTTAATGGTGGAACCAGAATATGATACAAAATAAACATCCAAGTAGTGCAGACTATATCTAAACCTGGTGAATGAAGGAGACAATTATCCTCAGTATTCAGACCAAATGGTTTTAATTTACACTTGGCAGCTCCTTTTCTCCATTTTGGAATATCTAGACAAAGTTTTCCTCAGTATTGCATTCCCACTCTACAGTTTCAGTGCTCTGGGTGGCTGCCCAATGAAAAGCTAATCAACTATGCACATTTCACTTAATCATACCAATATATCACCTTTACTCATGACCACACAGCCCGGAGAGTGGCAGCACACAAGAAACCTGAGAGCATGCTGAAGTTAGGTGGGAAGACATGAAGGAAGTTAGGTAATTTTATTACGAGAACAAAGTTACTTAATTAAATCCCTTTAAAAGTTTATGAGATGGTCTGAGGAGGCCAGGAAAGAAAGCTTTCCCCAAATGGAACACAGCAAATACTAGTCTGCATTACTTGCAGGAAGGAGGGAATGGGAACTTACCCTAAAAATATTTAGCTGCTTCCAGCAATGAAGAAAAGTATTTGCAAGATTAAAAAAAAGCCCTGGGGTAAGTTTGTGTTGGGGTTTTTTTAATTTCTTTTTTAAAAGGTCTGCACTCACTCGTGTTGCCTCAACAAAGATACAAGCCTGAGGATGGAGGGAGGAAAAAGAACGTAGCTTACACAGGGTCATTAAAAATTTAGAATCTCTCAGCTAAAAGTCCCTGAAAATCTCCTCTGCATTAAATGTACTTGAGGGTCTCACTGCTCTGAGTAGCTTCCTAGGCTGCATGTGTAGCTCCCCCAAGGATGAGTGAGAATATTCCATTCCCTCAGAGATCCCCAGGCTCGCCAGGCTGCACGTGTGCAACCAGAACGGATACACTCCAGCCAAAGGCTGCTGTGGCAGGCAGAGCCAGAATTTTGCTGTAATGGCTGAAACTGTGACCAAGAACCTGTCTCTCCACCCTTCCCAGTAATCCCCCTAAGCAGCATGTGGCAAGAAATCATCTCATTTCAATGCGGGAAGGATAAGAGGAAAAACTGAATAGCAAAACCAGGGGAGTGGGGCACAAGAAAAAGAGGTATAAAGATATGCCTAGGCAAATATATTACAAACTGGGAGAATGCTGGGAAGCAAAACAGGGAGGAAATTACTCTTATGAGGCAATAGAGATTGAGATTGAAGAAGACGCCTGGCAAGGAAAAGGAGACATGACAGAAACAGTTTAGCAGAGAAAAAGGCATCAAACTGCAAAGGGAGTGGTAGAAAGATCTGTGCCCTGCAAAGAATGTGTATATGCAGAGCCTGAAGTCAGGCACAACATCCCACTTTGTCTGAGTATTAGAAATTATATTATTAAAATATATTATGATCACCTTGTGATGATCATTCACATAGGACAACAACTTTCAATCAATTAATCTGAAACTCAAGCTGCAGAAATCTGAGCAGTATGTCTAAACCATTTTGATTAACCATTCTAGAAGAAAATTGGTCCAATGTTCAAAACAATGAGACATTATACATGTACATGATGAACACTCTTTTGCTAAATTTGCAAAGTCAAACACCTAGGAAAAAGAAAAGGCTAGAATCAAGGTTATAGTTGTCTAATATAAGACTTGAATGCCAATGCATTAAGACATAAACATATCAATTTTGCAGATTGACTTAATCAAGAATCAGGATACATCAGCTCTGAGCTAACACTCTACTCTTTAATATTTTGTTGGGGTTTTTTTCCTGGATTTCTAATTTCCTGCAGTTGACTGTTCTGGCACTTTTTAAAATTTTTTTTTATACATTTACTTTCTACTCCTGCAGCAAATGCAGAGGAGGAGAAGAAGACTTCTGTGAACAAATGCATTTTCCTCTAGCAGTCTTCTCTAATACCTCAAATGATGTGTGCACCTGTGCCTGTGCTACTGAACGAGTAAGAGTGTTCTTCAGCTGAGAGCAAGTGACAGCACAGTCCAGATCTACATAGATAAATCTGCTTCTCACCCAACAAACAGGCTGTCTGCATTGAAACAATCTATCAGGAAGTGACCTGGGTTCCCAGCTTGTGTTCATGCATTGACTGTGCAGATGTTCTCAGGTTTGAATAAAAAAACATACCAAGAGCATCATGTATGGAGATCTGCAATCCCACACGTAAACCCATATACTTGCCCTGTTTCATTTAGTAGAAGTGTAGCCAATAAGACTAAAATTCTAAGCAAAAACTAAATGAAGACCATGTAAATGAAGACCATCATCATGTACATAAGCCATCATCTTTAGATCTGGTGTTTCTAGTGTTTTAAATAAATGTAATTGTCTCTGAAACTTCAACAATGTGCTTTTAGTGTCATTTGTCTGTGTGTTGCATAATTCATGGAGACACCATGCCCTGCATAATAAGTTGGCTGGAAAATCCAGAAAGAAACAAACAAACAAAAACAAAAAAAAAAAAAACTGAAGAAACAATATTAAGGAATCAACTATAGGACTGGAAATCTAAGCTCTTCTATCAGGAAGCATTCCATTTTGTGCTTTGGCATTAAAAAAAATGCGTACATTACGCACATGTATCACTAATTCCTGAAATAATATGTGCAGCATCGGAGATCATTCTGCAGACAAGCAATTGGCAGGTGTTTTTTACAATAGCAAGATGAATTCACGGTATGGGATATGTTGATTACTCATGTCAGTCCCTTTGAAATTTTAAAGCGAGAGTAATCAGAGCTATAAATCTCTCCTAAGTATAATTAGATTACTATTTATACCTAGTGTTGTTAAAACCAGCCTAAGAAATTACTTTTAAGGTGCCATTACTGAAGGAATAATCTCTTTAAAACAATAATCACTCAGTTAAGTACAATTCATATACCTACTTTCTATAATGAGAACACATAATTCAAGTATTTAAGAATACCAAATGTCTTTTCCTATTTAAAAGTTTGATAATGGCATTTTCAGACTTCAAAGTTTTTCACATTATATGGTAGGTCTGGGAGCATTCTTCAATACCGTGATGCACTGAGATGGAGGATTAGATACAGCAGCAGCTCTGCATAGAAGGCACCCTTGGAGGGATGCAGGTTTTGTGTTAGAGAAAGTGCAGGTTATGACTACTGCAGGACCCTGTAGGCAGTATTATGATAACGAGGCAATTATGATCAACTGACTAGAACTACAGCCATCTCCATAGACTTTTTATCTTTTAGGAGATATTAGAAATTCCAAAAGATTGTAAATTTATATAATCTGTTCTAATGATTCACTCCTGTTAATTTACATCTTATTTCCCATGGGGGAACTATTTGACTTTTTTTTCTTCTGCAGTAGAGACAAGGCAGAGCAGCAAGCAAATAGTAAAACATGAGCATCTAGTACCATCTTTTCTTTTAGCAGATCTCAATAAAGATAGTTAAATTACTCTAAAATAAAAAGAGATATCTTTAATCCCCAGGTAGAAGCATGAAATTACAGAGGTATAGACTATTTTTTTATTTTATCAGAAAGCATGTTCACGTGGAGCTGGAGGCTTTGGTCAAAGAATCTGATACAGCTTGAGTTTGCTGGTGTTCTGCAGGGTGAGCCTTCATTAAACTTTAGCAACTGCATGGAGAGCACCAATACTTGGAAGCTACTTCCAAATCCATGGCTGGAATAAGTAAGGTCAAGAGGTTGTAGTACTAAGACAAAAATTATAATAATATACATTTTCACAATACCCAGAATCATAAGAACCTATACCTCTCTTGATACATATAAGCTTTAGCAGACCTTGTTTCTCATTTTTCTAGTGGAAATTCATGATCTTGTAGATTGTTTCACACCAAATAGATTCCTGAACTCAGCAGCTATTGGAAAGGCTTTGTCCATGACCTACTACTCACGTGAAGTCAAGGGCAAAACTGCCCCCAAGGTCTCACAGCATTTTAAAGTTAATTCTCGTATGGAACGTCCTCCCTTTCCAAGGAGTCACTTCATTGCCCCATTAATATTTTATTACACAAAAGTCAGAAATGGAAAAAGCATATGTTTGGAATGATATGTAGTAATAAGAATAGGACCCTGTTTTTATGTAGTTTTCCACTGCATGAGCCAGCTCATGTATTTAACAGTTTTGGTTCCATTCTCTTTCACTTTTATTTTTTTCCTAGAATCTTCAGCTGAGGAATTATTCTAATAGATGTATTTTATTTTAAACGTTAACAACCCTCTATTTCAGCCTCTAGATATTACAAGACACGGCATTGGTCAGGTTTAGCAACTTCTGAAAATCACAGTTTAAGTATAATTCTTCAGGTTATATTATTCTACCATAAGATAAAATCTAGTTTTCTTGTGCTATTTCACTTTCTATTAACTCAGCATTTGTCATGAGGGAACAAATGTACACTGAGATTTTGATTCTTTTTAATTTGTTGAACGCTACTGATATTGAAGAGACAGTATGAGTTCATCCATTTATCTCAATTATAAGTGCCATTTAAAAAGTTAGACCACTTGTTCACAGATACTGTTTAGGAGTAATATGATGGATCCTTCACAGCATCAGTCTTACTCTATGGTACTGTGCTGCTATGATAAAACTTTCCACTTCTGCTCTCATGGATAATAATGCTGTTGACTTCTGTTGCAAGAACAGGTAGCAAGGAATGGAAGACACATCATATACAATGCCCATATCTAAAACTTTCTTTGAAATACCTTTTATTTTTGTCAGAGTCCCAAGCACAGGCTCTGCTTAAGCACAAAAGAAGCATTATTTAAGAAAATACCTACAAATACTGATCACAACCAACAAGAACATTTTAACACAAGTAACACTTCAGCAGATGCAAGGCTCCATTCAAAACCACATTAATTCAAACAATCTACTGTACTGGTTTTGGCTGGGACAGAGTTAACTTTCTTCACAGTGGCTGGTATTGGGATAGGTTTTGGATTTGTGCTGAACACACTGATGATAATAGAGTAATTTTTGTAATGACAAACCAAGGCCTTTTCTACTTTCTATACTGCCACGCTTTTGTATTTGCTTCTCCCTATTTGCTGGAGCCACCATGAAGGGTGCAAACTGTGGAGTGTTACCAATGCTCAAGTATGCTATACACATCTTACATATTGTTCAAAGGACTTAACGTCTAGGAGGACAAAAAAAAAAAAGACAGGAAAAAACGGGAAAATTTTAAAATATTTTCAATTTCAGATTCACTTAGACTCAGTTGCATGTATCTCTTTGGCCATTTGTTAGCAGCTACCAGTAAGCAACCATGTCCAAAGGGAAAATGTATTCTAAAGATTGGCTTATAGCCTCATCAGCCAAGTTTTTTTGCTCTTAAAGCACGGCAAGAGAAATATTTATACTGAATTTGTTTCATAGGGACTTTTGATAGCAGTTCAGTAATTTCTTGCACAAGAACTTTTAGATGGAGACAGCAGAGTTACACTAAGAGGGAATCAGGGACTTCTAAAAATAAAATGTCTAGAAAATAAGATGAAATCACAGAAATTCTAGGCTCTCAATTTGAAGTAATTCTCTTTTTTTGCTGAAAATGTTCCCAAGATTCAAAATGTTTTATGTGTCCTTTGAGTTCATAACACCCTGAGTACAGTAGCATATGTCTGTGCTGTTTAACCAAATACTCCAATAATTTGAACTTTTTTTTTTTTTTCTGTGTATGTGTATAAAAGGGAATATTATTTATAACCATCTAAGGTCTGGCACAGCATTTTTGAATCAATGCCATTCTACACATCAATGTTACAGTTGTTCTATATTAATCTAATTGTTTTAACAACATTGGAAAGTTTGTTCTGAACTAACATATATATTTACATGTTCTACAGTTTTAGCCTGTTGGGTAATGAGGTCCTAAAGAAGGTTTAAGAAGATTTAACCCTTTACACTAATATTAAGAAAAAAAACCAACAAAATACATACCTATTCAAGGACCTCAGACCAGTATTATCAACATCTCCAGGAAGTCACATTCTAGCTAAACTCATGTAGGATTTGAAGTGGTAAAGCTAAGGAATGTGATTTCTGCAAAGACAAACAACCTAGGGGATGGTAGAGAAGAAAGATTTCATAGTACTAAAAAATGAGGCAGCCAGAAATATTAGAGTGGGTAAATAAAAATGTAATAGTCACTTAAGCCAGCAGGATCTGAGAATGAGAGTTTATACTGATACTGTTCTGGAAGGCCGCTGCCTTGTCTCTGGTAGCACTTGCTTTTATCTCATCAGCAACGTGCTACCTCACACCCAGTGATAATATCTGGCATTTATACTTAAAATAAAATCAGAAAAGTCTAAGGAAAAATCATCAGCTGACTAGAGTGTCATTACTGAAGGAGAAAAGCACTTTTTCAGTGATTTCTCATTCATAGAATCATGGGATAGTTTGGGCTAGAAGACACCTTAAAGAAAATTTAGTTCCAGTGTCACTGCCATTCGCTGAACTTGAAGTCAGCTCTTTTCTAAGAATGCACCCCGGTACTATACTCTCCAAAAATCTCTACTCTGAGGTACAGAAAGTATAACCTCATGATTTCCTTTGTGTAGTGGGGGTGTGAATGTGCACATGTTCATGTGTGTATGTTCATGCTTATTTTCTCATTTATTTTTAAAACAGTGAAAATATTTTTACATAAACATATTATTAGTCTGAACTTTTAGTCCAAACAGTCAGAAATCCTTCTACCATCAACTAGAATAATTTACTGGCTTTGCTAGATACAAAATACATTAGGGTGGCAGGAAAAAATAATAACAGTCACCATCAGAAAGGACTGTACCGACTGAGGAAATGTCACATCATGGCCCAGTATTAAAACCAAATTTTTAGACACCACTAATGACTCATTTTTGGAGCTGCTAATGAGGAAACCCACAAGAGGGAACAAGCAAGAAGAAACCCTTGAACCTGAGCAGTGCTTCTGGCACTTCTGAAACTACAACCCATCTAAATAATATATAGCTGCAATTTTAAATTTGTGGTTAAAACCAATTGCCAATGGGGTTCCAGCATCTTTCTTCACAGAAATTGCAACAATGAGACCAGAATCCTTCATCCATCTTCTCAAAACTGAGTATAAATTCAAGATATAAATCAATTATTTCCACAAAGGTCAAGATGACTGCACCACAGTGGGATTAAGGCCATCATAAAAACAGGCTCAAACTGCCCTCACAGGAAAATACCAGAATTTTACTCCAGTATCTAATCACAGTTCATCTCCAATGGGAAAGTGATAGAGGAAATACAAGATAAGAAATTAAATGGAACCATCTTATTTTTTCCACATAGAGGTTTCGTAACAGTGGATTAAAGAATTTGAACCAACAGGCCTCAAATAAGTTTGAAAGCAATAATTTACATGCATGTATATATGAAACAACAACAGCCATTTCTGTTCTTTTTGTACTTCCTATCATTTTACTTCCAATGCACACACATTTTTAATTGCCTGCTTCTCTGTATTATCTTTTACTATTTTTAGTCTAGGAAGTATTATTGGATGAGCTTTATAATTTCAATTGTTTTAATTTAATGTTGTTATTTTTAGTTGAAAATCTAATTTGAAATGGCAAAGGGTTAATTATGGAATTTTCCAAGGGAATGTCCCAAGGAAAGAAAAAAGTATGAGATAAAATCAGTGAAATGCTAATTTTAGAATCTAATTTCTACTCCTAATTTTACTTCATAAGGTACTCATATTAACCCTACATATGAAGAAATATCTCTAAAATAAACTACACTTTTAATGTTCTGACTACTATTCCACATACAAAAAAATAGACCATGCATTAAAGAAGAACCCTAAGCTAGTTTTTATTTAATTCAGTGTATTTACACACCTGATTAAACATGAATATCTGAAGAATTCCATGTGTCATTTAAAGTATAAATAGATGTAATTATATGTAACAAGCTCTTTGTCTTTCCCAAACTCAGGCTCCTGAGCTTCACAGTTTAACTGTAGCTATTTGTTTAATAATCTTAGTTTCCTGCATTCAAGTATTTTCAGAGACTTTATATGAATACTTGAGACTGGATAGTTTAAGGCAAACTAAAATCACAAAAGGCATAAACAAACTCTCTGCTGCTCAACAAACATGCATACAGCCACAGCCACAGATCCCTGGTGGGAAAGAAGTCCAAAACAAATTTTTTTTTGCACATGAAATCTGAACCCAAAATCTTGCATTTTGGGGAGATGCAGAAAGAGTGGTGCTAAGGAGATTTGTTTCAATGAAAGCTGTGCATGCAGAGAGGGGGATATTTCAGAGAATGGTCTGTTGTTTCCCGAAGAACCAAAATCCTATTCCTGCGCTGACATGTCTAGTCACTGCTGAGGTTTAGGCAGAAGTCTACTGCCACTGACCCTTTCAGAGACATTCACCAAAACTGAAAAGAACAAAGAGCAAAAAGTGCTTGGGAGAGCATTTCAGCCGGTCTGGCTCTGCTCCCCCTAGTTCCTTGTATCTGGGGGCTGCTCATTGGTTACTATCTCAGCTGGCCTGTTTTGTTTGTTCAGACTGTAAAAGGAAAAGCCCATCTTCTCAGGAGTTTGCCGGTGCAATGAAACAATCTGCAGTGCTGAGTTCCCAGGAGATTTTCTGATTTGAGAAAGCTATGTCTCAGAAAGAAACACTGGATTTAAAGGGCAGTAAATCTGTAGAACAGTCCAATACTGCTGCATCTGTATTTCTAGTCTCATATACATCTGTGGACAATTAATTTGGTCAGCCACATGAACCTTCCTCTTAGAGAGGCCAGCAGGCCTCACTCTGTACACAGGAATAAGGCACAGGGGAACCAACTTCATTTTCAATGCTGCTTGTTCACTGTATCAATTAGAGTAAATCAGTTTGAATAAATCAGCAAAGTGCTCGGTTTCCAATTTTACAAAGTGAAAATGACATAACTTCCTCACATTTGCAAGGCACTCTAGCTTTAGAAGCTTGTTTTTAAACAAATTTCTAATCAGTCTGGGGAAATCTTCCAAATCTCACTGCATAGCAGTGGAAGTTGAACCCTTTACCTGTCTTTATTGAAGTCACTCTTCCTTGCCCACACATACGCACACACTTCTCATACATTTCTCAAACCTCTGCACTTTGCTGGCAAGATATTCCTCATAAAACTCTCAAACAGGCCATTTGTACTTTGACTATTAATTACATTCCGAAAAAGACAAAGTTTACAACCGTCAAATGGAAGCAACCAAGTTTATTCTTCATATATTAAATAAAATGAGAATCTTGGGTCAAGTAGCTGATACCCAAATTAAATCTGTCATATATTGCAGCTGCACAACAGGGCATATATACTTGTCTCTTCATTTAACTTGTCAGTTCTCCATCAAATTTATAAATGGATGAAACTTAGATTATAAATTATTCTACCATCTTTGATTATTTATTTACACATGCAGGAGAAAAATGCAAATTTGTTTGCACAAAATTACTAATATATAGTATATATATTTATGCACTCTAACACTGCTTGTAAGGAATTCATTGGGAAAGTTATTTTCTGGTATTTATATTCTTTGGAAATTCCTGCTTGGAATCTTAACTTTTTAATATCCATCTATGTGCTTTACTCAACTTCAGGACTAACAATGCACTGTAGTTTATGTCTGGCCTCTAGATGATGCTACAATGCTTTTAACTCTCTGACATTTAATAGTATGTAACAGGAAAGCAACTTTGAACTGTACTCTGTTTGATACAAAATCTTAAAAGCAGCAGAGAAGTGACTCTGTTTACAAAAACAGAAGCAGAGAAGGACCAAGACCTTTTTCTGTAGAGGGTTTCTACTGCAAGTGGATTGATGTAAAGCACAAGATAAAAATATTATTTTCATTGGTTTGCTGTATTTCATAAGAAAGACCCTGTAACATCCTGCAATCTATAACAACAGCTCTCAAAATCCTTATCCTGCATCCTCGGGTTTCTCCACAACCACAGAAGTACCATTCATCCCAATGTAATCTGCCTTATATGCCATGTATCTGTCACACATGTATGTGGCTCACTGTCAGATAACCACTGATACGAGAGGATTATAGAAATTTTTACTAGTCTTAGGGTATAATTTCCTGGAGCCTAATTGCAGAGCAGTTGCAGAGCACATTAACTGCCATGGTATTGTCCATGTTGTCCCACTGAGAGACAAGTTTCTCTCACTTTGGGGAGCACTTCTAACTGCGCCTCACAATGACCCTGAATAGACCTTGGCTGTTTCCTAATCCTTCTGTTTCCTGTTCCTCACTGATGACTTCCTGTCCACCTGCTGCCCAGATCATGAAAGGATGCAGGAAGCCTACATTTATGGTTCCAGCAGTTAAAAGCTGAAAACAAGAGTTGCAGGCAGGTCACTGAGACAGTAAAAAAAGAGTTGGGTTTGTTTCATTTATTGTTGGGGCTTTTCCAGAAAATCAGATGCACTACAGCAAACTAGTGAATTTTGCCTCAGATGTTCTCCCATTTGGTATCTTGGGAAAAGGCTTAATGTTGTGAGAAGTGTATGATGAGGCTCTAATAAGTCCTAGTACCTTACACTTCAAAATAGTTCAAAATTTCAATAGAGCAAGTCAAATCAGTGACAGATTCTTTGTTTTAATTCTTAGAAAGGAAGCTTCATTTTTAAAATTTACATTTTTCACCTGATTTTTCTTGGTGATTTTAAAGCATTAACTAGCCAATGGCAGCCACATTGCCATCATGTCAGGTTATGCTGCATTATCACACAGACCTTTCTTAAGTTGTTTGGCAATAAGTGAAACTGGAGACATATTAACTTTAAGTAATTAACATATTAAGAATTCTCAGCTACTGCTCTCCTATTAGTGATTATATTCTGATTTCTTTAGCATGCAGGGCTGCAAAAAAAGCATTGATCAGTGTTGATGATTTTGCAGGTGGCACCACCTCCACACATCAAATGAATTATCTGTTGGAAAGGCTTTCAGCCTCACATTCAGGTAATGATAAGGATGTTTAGACAACCATCCCTACTTTGCCATGTAATCTTTTTCCTGCTGCAGAAACCAAGGGACTCTCCTGTTTGAGATATTTTTACTATCTTAGACAAGCTGACTTTTCTGTAGTACATTTCTATACTAAACTAACTAACAATAATTATGCACTAAACTTTAATGCTAATCCTATCACTTACACTAAGCGCAAACTGGGGTCCCTGTAACCTGGAGAAGACAGTAAAATAATGAATTTACTGTGTGCCCATATAATTGTAGTTCACTCATATGAAAGAACTAATTGCCTGCAGGGCGTGCTCGGCATCACTCTGTGGCCTGCGGCCAAAGGAGTCCTTGTAAACTGGGGAAGAGGTAGAAAGGAACTCTGCATCTTTCAATATTTTCACTCCTAGCTGCTGCCAAAGACCTCAGTCTTTGGAGCCAAGAGATAAATATGTCAGTGTCTACAGTTGTGTAGAAGATTATTTATGGGAGGTGGGGGAGGGAGTTCACATTTTCCTTTGCATGAGGTAATCAGTTCCTGTGTATACCTCAGGAAGCTGTTACAAGGCTTAAAAAAATTAAGAGGAGATTATCTTATGCTTTCAGTGTCTATCTAAAGTGTTGCACAACAGTTTCTCTGAGCATATGGATCTGTAGTTAGACACAGTGGTTCATAGATCAGCCAGACAGCAAAGTCTTTCAAAAAGGAGGTGTGGAAAAAAACACCAAGAATACCAACAGATGAAGAATAGTCATGGCTACAGCTTCTGACAGCTCTTCAGGCTGGAGAGAGTGTTTTCCATGACAGCCCCTTTGACATTAACCACTTCCTTGTCTGGATTAGATGGCAATGGCACATCAAGCTGTGGGAGGATTCTAGCAGGCAGCGCTGAAACAGATGGCACTGCCACAGCGCTCCTACTGCCAGCTGCCTGGCAAGGAGCTCTCTCTACCCTCTAATAAAAATGGCATGAGTTCAGGTCCATTCCCACAGCTCTCTCTGCATCAGAGGAGAGGCACCTCAGGAGCACAGGATGGAGCATGGCACAGGAACAAGCAAACCTGCAAGGGAAAGGCTCACGAATGACTGGATTCTAGCAAGTCTGAAATCCCATGTAGTTACTAGAAATGTGGGGCATTTAGGTTAATTTCCAGCTGTAAGTATAAAAGGAAAATATAGCAAATCGTGATATAGATGTGCCAAATTAAAGCCTGGTTTAAATCAAAATATTATATGATTTTTTAATTCTCCTTGCCAATGTTCTTATAAGTATTTCTTTTAAATGTTGGCTTGCATTTCCATGGATGGGTAGATGAAAAAAAGCCCTACCATGCTAAGACAGGAAAGATTTCTGAGACAGTAGCATTTATCTATTTACAATTGTTTTTTGTTTCAACATCTCTACACTTCTTTTCCCTTTCAGATATGTTTATTTCACTTTTGTTATCATAATAAGGCACAGGTAATTCCATACAATAGTCATGATATAAGACTGATCACATAAAACAGGCTCCTGGATTTATCACTCAATCCTTACCACTTTTCACAGTTTTCAGAAGACTGGGGCTTTTCTGCGCAACATCTCTAGCAGACCCAACTCCCCCACAGTAATTACAGGTCAGTAGATGTTGTTGAAACGCACATTACTAATCATGGAAAGCACAGGAGCAAAAAAAATCTACCCAGTCTAAAAGACTGAGGCGTGTAACTGTAACAAACACCTTTCCTACAGTTAAATGGGGGCAGATAGCGGACATGGAGAGTTTTAGTCCCATCCTTTGTCCCATCTCTTATGTGTAAATGCTTGCTTCACAGAGTTCCCTCATAAAAATAAAAAATAAATTAAAACAGCATTCTACAATAAAAGCTCCAAACATCTCTCTATAATAATGTTAGCATAGCATTTTATGTTATTTTGAAACAATGCCATTTAATTTCTAAGAATTAGTAAATCGAGATATAGACTGTAGAGAGCTGACTTCTTTCACCTATCTGCCAGCAACATTAATTTCTCTACTCCAAATCTCTGATACAGAATAAAATATTTGAAAGAAACCAACAAAAATAACACCTTAAAAAGCTATGCCAGTATACATGAGCCTGGTTACAGCACTCAGCCCTCACAGCCATACTGTGCAGTCATTAAATCACAGAGCCATAGAATCTTTGTGGTTGTGAAAGACCTCTAAGACTGAGTCCAACTGTTGACCCAGAATTACCATTTTCACCACTAAACCACGCCACAGAATCATAGAATCATAGAATGGTTTGGGTTGGAAGGGACCTTACAGAGCATCCAGTTCCAACCCCACAGCTGTGGGGACAGGGACACCTTTTATTAGATCAGATTGCTCAGAGCCCATCCAGCCTGACCTTGAACACGTTCAGTGATGGGGCATTCACCAACTCTCTGTTCCAGTGCCTCACCACTCTCACAGTAATGAATTTCTTCTTAATACCTTATCTAAATCTACCTAAATCTACTCTCTTTCAGTTTAAAGCCATTCTCCTTGTCCTATCACTACATGTCCTTGTAAAATTTCTTTTCATCTTTCTTGTAGGCTCCCTTCAGGTTCTAGACATCTGCAATTAGGCCACCCTGAACCTTTTGTGGGCTGAAAATCCCAATTTTCTTAGCCTTTTCTTAGAGAAGAGGTGCTGCATGCACTTTGCGTTTGTCCAGGTCCCTGAGTATGGCATCCATCAAGTATATCAACCTCACTGCTCAGTGTGATGTCATCTGCAAATTTGCTGATGTCCCCAGGTGCCACATTCACATGTCTTTTGAACACTTCCAGGGTGGTGACTGGAATTTTTCTAAGGAGGCTGTGCTCTTTGGGACTATTTGAAAAGGGAATGGAGGTAACAGTTCAGCTGGGGCTCCACGTGCAGTCCAGTGGGGGCAGTGGGTAATGACTGTCTTTGCCAGGTCAGCTCTGAGTGGAACCAACCACAACCAGGGCTGAGTGCCTTGTCATATTTTCCACTGATGTGGCCAGTTCAGATTTAATCAGATGCTGGTAGGGGCACAAGGCAAGACGACCATGAAGTTTGCCAGAATGTAGTTCAGCTGGGAAAAGTTTTTGAACAATTTTGATTCAGTAATGTGAGGTTAAACGGGATGGAAGCTTTGAGTCATGGGGATTTTCATCTGGGATGAGACACCCCAGAGTCTGCTCCTTGCATTGCAGAACTGTGGCCTTGAGGCAAGGCACTGAAGCTAGCAATAGGCTGAAGGTCAGAGCAGAACGTGCAGCGTGTCAAATGATTCAGAGAATAAACAGACTCAGGAAGGGCAAACACACAGGCTCCAGAGGCAACACAATAGACTGACCTTCTCAACTTTCTTTCTTCAGCCTACCACGTCACCAGACGTAAACGCGGGCAAGGAGATAAAATAAATGAAAGATGGATCTCAGCAAGTGGTCAGGCTTTCAGCTACTGGCTGCTCAAGCTGCCTTGTGTAACAGAGTGCAGGGATGAACACAAAAACAAGCAGAGTGTTTCTAACCAGCTGTTTCAGCTTTAGTACCAACCTGGAAAATATTAGCAGTTGCATTTTCAAATAGTTCAACCAAAAAAAAAAAAAAAAAAAAAGGACGGTGGAGGAGAGAAAAAGTTTAAAAAACATTCCATTGCAGGTATAGATTTGATACAATTTCTCAGAGAAGGCATTGGGCAATGGATTTATTTGAATGTATTATAAAATGTAAAAGAGCAATTAGAGCTAAAGAAAACAGTTCAGCTGTTTTTTGTCTACCAAAAAATATAAATTCATATTACCAAAATTTTTCACAAACACACATCAAGCTCATCAGATTTTCACAGTCAAAAACATTCTCTAAAAGCCAAAACAATTCATTTTGAGATTTTCAAAACAGAATATTAAGATTCCAGTCTCAGAAGGTTTTGAAAACTTTATTTTTTATTTATTCAACAGCAATTTAAAATGAAACCAAATTTTTAACCTGGAACAGTCCCCCACACCCTTAATTAAACTAGCAAAACATAAACAACAACAACAAAAAGTCAATTATTTGCACAGCTGGACTACTAATTAGGAAATAAAGGCAACACAATTGATGTCTGACTAGTGTCTACCACATCCTACTCCAATATGGTCTTTGAATAAAATACAAGAAAGAAAGACCGAAGCAGCTGTGAACAGCTCTTTAGTTAAAGGCTGGATCTCCCAACATACTCCCACATCAGCTGGATGCTTATATCACTAAAATTTTGCTATAAAAGTTCTGTGACCACCAGAGAATTTGTGTAGGTGAAATCACCACCAAGAAGCTAATAACTGTCTTTCCTTGAAGGAATAAATTCAAGCCAAACATACAAATATAAGTTTCCTTTATAGATTTGAGATCCAGACCCAAAGAGTGCTGCATGAGGTTTAACTACCCTTGAAAACTTTCTTCAGCAATAAAAATTGACCTAAAAGGAAATAGAGCAAGAGGAAGGAGCTCCTCTGCCCTTATGCTGAGCTGACCCTGGACTGATGACAGCTTCATTTTCCACTTGCCACAGGATGATTTTGGAACGGCCCCAACTGTATTTAGAAGCGCTCCCAAAAATCCTCTAGCCCACTTGTGACCTGAAGCAGAGTCCAGCAGAGTGGGTGAATCAGATCAGCTAACATATTGTCAGAAATAGAATAAAATAATAAAAAATAAATTTAAAAATCCAATACAAAAGAGGGAGAGGGAGAAAAAAAGGGAGAGGAAAAGAGAGGAGTAGGAGCACACTCCCACACTTTTTGTTTGAGATATGTGATCAGAGCAGGGCAGCCCACTTGTTCCTTTCCAAACTGAAAACTAGACCCCATTTCCCAGTGGCTTTCCTGCATACAGAAATCTGTATTTTAAGCAGTATATCCAAGTTAAAATCTGCTTATTATTTCCAAGTAAACAGCAATTTCAACTGCATTAGTGCCCAAATGAAGAGAGAGCAATCAGCAATCCTCAGCCTGGCTCTGCCCAGTGACCAAAGGGGTGAGAAAGGGAGGGATTGTCTGTAGCTAGATCATGAACTAGCATAGCCTCAAAGACAGTTGGAGCAGCCCAGGATTTACTGCCATTTATGCAACAATCTGGACTCTACAGCAGTGGTGGTTTGCCAGAGCATGACTTTGTTTTGCATTCTCTCCGCTGCAAAGGAGTTGTTTTCGCTGTGTTTATAATCAGGGAAGGAGTTCCCTTCTGTCTGAGGCCATAACAGCCAGTTAATTACATCCAGGACAAGCTCTTTTTCACTAGAGAGTGGCAAGTCTGCCTGGCACAAACAGCCACTCAGGAATTTTCCAGCACTTAAAAGCAATGAGGGCCCTATCCTGTGAGCAAGGCACAGTGGTACACACATGGTATTTTCTTGCACACCAGGAGTATGTGGCGTTTAGTGACCAAAGGCCCTGGTTATTCCTCAGAGGTAGTAGGGAAAGAGCCTTCTGTCAGAAGTGGCAAACTTCTGATTGCTTCTCTACAAAGATGGACAGCAGAAGTTTTCCCTAAATTGAAGTTACAAATATATTGCTGCTTGAGAGATTTTGAAAGCCTTAGTCATCAGTTTTAGGGCAAGGAGCATTCAAGTGGCCTCAGGACACTGTGAAGGATTACTGCATGACTGCAGCTAATATAAACTCATTCCTGAGCTGTTTGTTTCTCCTTTGATACAAGATTATTTTTTAGTGTGTTATTTTACAGGGTTGGGGTTTTTTCTTCCCTTTTTTTTTTTTTTCTTTTTTCTCTGCTTTCATTAAACTACATCAGTTTATTAGCCCTCCCCTTTGACATATTCCAAATCTTAAGTGGTTTTGAGCCATTGGAAGGTCATGACTTCAGTAAATGAGGAATTCACTGTACCAAGACCTCTTTTCTGGGGAGTGTCATAGCGCTGCACTGCACTGCTCAGCACCTCAGCTCCTGGAGTGCAGTGCAAGCTCTGCCCTGCTTTCCTTTGGTGTGTGTACTACTAGATTGTGCTCCAGTCCATAAGAAAATAGCTTAAATTGCTTCTGGACTTGAAGTAGCCTGGCAAACAGACTGTTTGTGTTATATAAATAGTGCTGTCAGATGCCCCATGGAGGGATCAATAGCTCATATCCCCTACAAAGTGCCTATTGGTACCTAGGGGCTCACTACAAGTAACAGAATGCACAGAAATATTGAACAGCAAAATGACAGTGGCCTAACAACATTTGCAGTGAGCACACCTACTGCCAGACACCTGAAGCTCTGCCTCTACTGATATTTTTGCCCAGAGTTCTATGTCTTGAAGGTCTTCTTTGCAGACTGCCCTCAGTCATGTTAACAAGCAGTTCACCCAAGGCTGGTATTCAGCAGCTGAGATGCGGGCATCTAATGCCACTTGTGCGTCATGGGATATCTGAGATGCTTGTGTAAATCTGTTGGATAAAGCTCAGGAGTCTCTACTCCGATGAGCAGGCAGCCACAGGCAGGACAAGACCTCTGAGGGCATATAAAATGTCATTCAGCCCTACTTCTATACACCTTCATAGCTCTCTAACACACCTCATGGGCTATTATTTAGGCTCAGCTCCTGTCCATAAAGCTTCAGTGAGGGACTCTTACTTCAGGAAAGAAGTGTTTAAAGGTGTTTATGAAGACTGAGATGACACAGAGAGATTCTGCAGATAATTAGAATTCAAACCAAAGAAAAGCTTCAATCTTTTCAATGAGCCCCTAAATCTTATCCTAAAAGAACTTTTTTTTCAATTAAATTACCTATCTCCAAAGAAATACCCCACTTAAAATATATATATATTGGATGAAATCTTGGGCAAGGGCTGTGATTTAACTTCTCAATTTGTATGTGCTGCCTGAAGAGCTTTAAGATGTTACAGCAGTCAGTGCCAATTTATTCCAAAGGATTATAATCATACACTATAAATCACAGAGATGCCACACTAAAGCCATGTTGCTGTGGGATTCAGAATATTTTGGGCTGGGGATTTACTGGTTTAGTACTTCTTTTGTTCATTCTAAAACTGCTGTCATATTTTGAGTCTTACAGAGTATGGCTTGGTAAAGTTACGCTCCCTCGTAAATTAAACTGCTTAACAAAAGTGCTTAGTAATGATTTTACATTTTGGTTTAAACACAAGCCTTTTTACTTTGTTATTTTGCAGCCCTGTAGAGCTATCAACTGATTTAATATCCTGCTTTTCTAGCTTCCCTTTTAGTTGAGACGTTCATATAGTCCTTCAACAGTTTTGATTCTTCTTCCATAATTCACAGCAAAAAAGGTCTTTTTCCTCTGTAATGGGAACAAAAAAGTGACTTTTGAAATGAGCAAGGATCATTGCATAAAAAGTAGTCTTTTCACAGATTTTGTCAGATCCCACAAAAAAGGAGCTTTAAAAATACAGTGTGGCCCATATATGTATTTAATATAAAGCTTGAAATGACAGTAATACTTCTCAGGGGATTTGTGAGAACAAATTCATTAATATTTGCACAAGGTTTTCAAATCAGCCTTTCTTTTTTGCCTTGTTTGGCTGGTAATCTAAAAAGAAGGCTCAGTATGAAAGTGAAGGCTTGATCCCTTGGGAATGCAGTGCATTTTGCATAAACAAGTGGTCTTACATGCTCAGTCATTAAGATACATTTTAAAGGGTTTCAAGACAACTTTAAAAATCCGGTGCTTCAAGTTTGTGTGGTCATCTGCAAAAATACCTGGTTGAACAAATAAAAGATGGGGGAAATATGATTTAATTTTTGATTGTGCATTTGCAGAAAGCTAATTTTCCTGAGAACTTTGCCATACCAAAATGTTCCTACCTGTTTTGGCTGCACAGCTGAAAAACAACCTACTACCATGTGTACGGTTATTCACAGTGTAGGGGCTACATTTGTTAATATCCTGGGAGTGAGTAAAATTGATATAAGGCTGTCTTAACTCAAATTGTCTTTGTTTTTATTGGATTGCACCTTCGTTTTAGCATCAACTCAATTTTTAGCATTTAATATGACATTAATACAAATAAATCATATAAGACTTGTTCTTAATGGATTTGCAGCATGCATGAATATCACACAAGATAATGTATTTCCAATTCACATTAATCATAAGGGGATAATACATTGGACAATAAGACACATTTTTGACAGGTTTGTGCAAGTTTAGGTTTGCTCAGTCCAGATCTCCTTTTCCTTAAAATCATTCTCTGTCTGATTTATGTTTCAACACTTCCCCAAATACATCACTCCAGCCTCTAAGATTGTTAAATACATTGCTGCAATCCAGCTTACTATTCCAAGAGAATGCTGGTCTGAATGAAATATTAAATTCTGTTTTAGGGCAATTTATGCTTCTAGAAAGGTACATAAAAGCTTTCATTCTTTCTTCATACTTATACCCTATGACTTTTGCCATTTTATGCCCTTTATATGAGAGAAACACAAAATGAATCTACTCAAATCACTTGAGATCTGCTCACCCACACTCATGGCAGCAGTCCTTCTCCAAAACAATACAAAACAACAAAAAACGTAATGAAAAACAAAAACACATTAAAAAAAAATCAAACCTGTTACCTTGTTCTAAGGGGTATCCTCCTGCCAGTCAATTTCAATACCACACACAGGAACCAATTAGTGACAGACCCAAAGCAAAATCCACACTTCTACAGACTGGATTTAGATTTTTTTCTCCTTTATCTTCCTCATCTCTCTGCTATCCAGTCTGTGGCCACTCACAGCATTTAGTTCCTGCCTCCTTTCTCTCCTTTCCATGTTTCCATCTGCAAAATGCAGATACCCAGCCTGATGAGAACTCAAGAAAAGCTTACCCTAGCACCTGAAAGATTTCATCTCACAGCAATTCACCTGGAAGCATTTCTGCTTGTGGATGATAAGGGTGTTGGCTATCATACTGTGTATTTTTCCAGCAGCAGAAAAACTTTTTAACTGAATGTTTAACTGGGCTCTAACTTAGCAGAGACAACAAATATATTAATGAGATCTTATTAATGAGATGAGTCTGTCTCTTATTTTGAGCCCAAATAGTTGTTGTGCTCTCCACATAGCTCTGCTAAGACTATGCAACTTGAATATTGACCTCTTGTTAAAATAGTACACTCTACTTGGAAATTCATGAGGTCCAACATTCTGATTGATTTCCATTTTTCAAGGTCTAGGATTAAGGTTTCTAATTTCTGTCTTTAAATAAAGATGAAATAATGGATGTGTGCATATATTTGAAGAAAAATGACCCAACTGCCAATGTAAGCACAATTCAGATTCCACTGATGAGTAACTGTCAAGAAACCTTGACCACACTGACATCAATACATCAGTGTCAAAATTGTAACTGTAGCTTTAGGCCTCACTTTATTTGTATTTTAGGCTGATATAGACATGAAAGTGCAGCATGCCTTACAGGTTCACAGAAGACATCAAAGTGCAAAGACTCAGCCTTGTCCTTAATACAAATAATACTCCTTTTTTTGTCTTTTTTTTTTTTTTGTGAATTTAAGAGTATTTATATCTATCTATCTATATATATATATATATATTAAATCTCAAAAAATTCCTCTTACATTACTGTTGTGACTGAAGGATCATCACTGGATTTCGGACTATTAAATCAGAAACGTGGTAAACAAAACGGGAAGGGTAAGAATCATGTATCTCATTTGAGGCAATTATTTCATTAGTCCAGGAAGGAGGAACACAACAGAACCAATTGTCAATCAATGTCTTCCATATCTGTGTTTTTTAAAATTAAAATCCTTGCCATAAAAACTGAGTATATTTCACATCTACTGAACGGCAGTCATACAGACCAAGACAAAGAAGTTTCCTAGCGCTCTAAAACAATCAATGTCCATATAAATTAGTTTGTGATCCATATTACTCAACTGTATCATTTTATTTTATTGAGCACATTAATGTGAAATAAAGACCCACATGTTCATTGTACACTGCCTGAAAGCTCTTCCAGCAAAGAAATAAAAAGTAATTAGAAGAATAGCTGACTAAAAGGATTAAAAATTTTATTGAGACCGCTGGCTTTTATAAAGCCTGCATTAAATTTATTTGTTTGAATGTTTTGCTCACCTTCTTCCATTTTTCAGATAGAAACGGAATGAATGTATCAGTTTTGTAAGCATGATTAACCCTATATTATTGTCAGAAAGAAAGGCAGAAGTATAATACATAAGGCAGCAAAATAGGCTATCATAAAATACTGTCCCAGGACTATATCATACCAATCTAAGTGAGTCAACAGC
Source organism: Pyrgilauda ruficollis (assembly GCF_017590135.1). Taxonomy (NCBI): domain Eukaryota; kingdom Metazoa; phylum Chordata; class Aves; order Passeriformes; family Passeridae; genus Pyrgilauda; species Pyrgilauda ruficollis. The sequence goes on along the minus strand of NW_024524934.1, from coordinate 9,127,418 downwards.
AAACAAGAAAGTATGCCTTGGATGTTTGATCTATCCTTTTCTAATTAAGATGGAGGTGACCTCATTCTTGTTTCCACACACACATGAAATTATTCTAATTTCAGAGTCAAGCAATGATCTCACAAGAGCCAAGAAATGATTGCTTTGGCTTGATATATCCAGGTCAGTACACTTTAAATCTACATGATATGTTACTACATTATTCATTTTTTAAAAAATATTTAATGTTCCTTTCATTGATTTGCTATTATGTCAGCAATGTTATGGTGTGATAATATTATTCAATAAATTCATATCTCTTCCTGGAGATATTTTAATTTTTTTATAGATATTTTACCTATTCTCTGTTCCTGGTTTGATTCTGGCAATACAACCCTTGAGAGCTTCGGACCAAGTTGCAAAAAATTTTCCCTTATACCATTAATTGTAGTGGAGTTTTGCCATTTCTTACCACTACCTCTGTCAACCCTCCTCTTCCCAGTGAGAAACAAAGCCAGTGATGTTTAGTTCTTTCTAAATTCCATTCTACAGAGGGTTTTTCCCATGAAAATTCTCCACCTTTCCAATGAAGATAGGCCTGTACATTTTAAATCAGCACACAATGAGCATACTGGTCAGAGAAGGGTTAAGATATAGCAGTATATCTTTTTTTCACTCTGGAAGAAGAGAAGGTTACACCGACCCTGGCACTGGTATTACTGTAATAAACTCTGTTCTTCCTTGCATTCTAGCTGAGAAAGCCTATTATAATCATCAATCAAATCTCCCAAGGAACATGGAAAGCAGATGCACCATTGCATCTACTTCACAAAAGAATAACTGAGGAAAAATGGTTTTCCTAAGGTCCGAGAGGCCATAACAGAGCTGGCAATTATCCCACAATTTCCAGTCTTTAAATACAGAAATTATCTTCTACACTGCACAAGGAAAGGGAGGAAAGCAGTGTGGAAAAGATCTTCTTCCTAAAAACAGGAATCTTTCTTTGGATTAAGGATTAGGAAAGACATTAGAAGCAATGTCCATCTTGGAGATGTATTTGTTTCCATGAAGAATAGGCCAGGAGTATCTAGTCCTCATTACTGATAAGAAATCTTCATCAAGGATTGCAGATGCTTGTTGACTTTTGCCCTAGCAGTCCCAATTTTCTCATTTCAGTTCGAATCAGCTGCTGTACTGCCAAGAAAACAGAATCACAGCTCTATTAGTTACAGTAGGGGGGAAAAAAAACAACCCCAAAAAAAAGGTCAACACAGAAAACCTTGCACAATGAAGCATTTTGAAATGCTATTTCTTATTGTCCCATTCGGAGCTAACAGTATCAGAAAGATTTAGAGAGCTGAGGGAACAGGAAGAAGTAGGTGCTGCTTTTAAATGCTTTTTTGAACACAGTGTTGTAATTGGAATCAACAGTATAGTCCAGCAATTCTGTCTCACTGATACAAAACATGTGCGGTAATATCCTTCTCCAGAAGGACCAGATGTCCAAGGCAGTCAAGGATTAGCAAGACATTGGCCCAGTCTGGTTCTTTATCTCAATTTGCCCAACCTATTGTGCAGCAGCCATTCTCCAGCATAGCCCTAGCACCTGGAGACCTGCAGCAATTGTTAATAAAAACTCCTAATGGCTGATATGGATTGAGGAAGAAGCTTCTTTCTACATTTCCATCTTTTTTTGTTGATCACTGGGATTATACAGGGACCCTTGATGGTAGCAGTCTCTTTTCCATACAAGCGCCACATCAAAATCAGAGCTGTTCACGTTGACAGATTGTGGGACGTGGTTAATCACTGGTGAGGACTTTGATTTCAATGAGCTGTCCTTTAAATGGTCTGGCCAGAGAGGTTTAAAACACTGTGATTGCTGACACCTTCCCTGTGCTGACAATTATCGTCCACTCAGCCAAACGCAGCAAATAAGCCACTAATGTACCACAGTTACAGCAGAGAGCTTTGTTAGCATGTTTTTAATAGTGGGATTCAAGTAAGAGCTTCAGATAACATTTGCCACTCATTCCAATAACCCACCACTCTCCCTTTCTTACTTGGAGCCTTATTTATGCATGTTGGTTGTGGCATAACCCATGGATGGGACTTTTGCAGCTTGAAAATGAGATACTGTCACACATGTCACAGAAGATCAAATGAAGCTTTCCAATATACTGCCCCAGAGGTATTAACTTCTTAGAGTGGCTCTCCTTTTCCCAAAGGATTGAAATAATCTGCCCAGAAAGCATGAGTCTGGCAGTCAGCTCCGACTGTTTTAGTAGAAGACTGGGGGAGCTTCTGGTATTATTTAATAACTGTAGCTCCTGGCAAGGGTTTAATATGCACATTTAAGCACTGTATTTAGCTCTGTTTGTCTGCATGCTAGATTGGATCTGTGGGGCACTGAAATACTGCACAAAATGCAGTTATGTTCCCTGTGAGAATTTCTCACTTGCTCTGGGTCCAGCCTTAACTAAGAATCGTTATTTTTTCACCTGAGGGAGGTTCTCCTTTGCAAAGCTAACAATTTTATAGTTATAAATAAAGAAACAGAAATAATCAGTGGTCCAAGTAATACAACAGCAATAGACCCTTTAACTATCAAAATGTCATCTGAAGCCTGCTGTTTTCTCTACTTCTGGCTCCACAGGGCTATAATTTATTTTAGAAATTTGGTTACAATAGATGAGAGTGGAGGATTCTTGAACCAAGCCAACTGAAACATTTTCAAACAGCAATCCTAGAGATTATTCCACAGACCACATATGGCAAAGAGAACAGTAAGATGAAAGACAAAAAAATCCAGTAACAAAGGGTTTGCCTCTATGAAGCAATTTGTCTCTACATTTAATGACTTTAGGTGTGATATAAGTTATGGCTTGGAGTTCAGCAGAATCTAATGTTATGAAGGAATTCTGTACACAGCTATTCCTGTGGTAAGATTGCCCATTTTTTTCACTGAGTATTGAGTCTTGCAACAAAAGGAAACACTTTTACCTTAAAATGCTCCCAAGAGAATTTTATATCACACCTCCAACCTGATTTAGAAATGCAGAGCAATATGTTTTCTGCATAAAACAGTATATCGAAGGTCTAACAGCAAGAATAAACCTGATGCAGATGGTAACTGGAGTTGTCAGGAAATATTCCATTCCTGCACAAATGGGTAAAAGATTACTATAGTCACCTCTGCCTTCTATGCCCACTTCTTACATGTGCACACAAACACAGAAAAAGTGCTGTTGAGGTCTGCTTCAGACAGCTGTAATAAATCAGCAAAACCCACCAGTCCTTCCAGCTTCAGACAGGTTGATAAACAACTGCTGATCCAGGAGTGTCATGGAAAGTGTTCTGTGTATTAGAAACCACAATGAAGAGCAAATTTGATATTGGCCCGTTGGTATGCTGTGTCATAGATTTTGAATAGGTCAAAATACTCAAAATAACATGTTGCTCACATGCTAAATAAGGTAGATTCATAGAATTGCTTTTGACCTCTAGCAGAGCAGAGCTCATAATCACCTCACTATGGGGAAGATGTCAGTAGGTCTGGGCTAAGAAGGTTTATGACAGCTCAAGGGAGCACAGCAGCAAAAGCAGTCCCAGGTCCAGCATGTATTCAAAAAATGACCTTACCCTGTGCAGCCAAAGGAGGCACCTCTGCAATGCATTCCTTAACATCCCACTGCACAGGAGGCCACAGCAAGCTGACAGAGGGTCCTCCAGCATCTTTACTTTCTGGAGGCAGCCAGAGAAGACCAAACACTTGTTCTGAGACCTCCAAACAAGAAGGAAAAACAAACTAAAAACAAACAAAACCAAAATAAATAATTTTAAAAAGAAAAAAAAGCAAAGTTGCAACTCAACTCCACTCTCATTTTCCTCCTCTTGTACACTAGCGTTAAAGAGAAATGCTAGAAGAAAGAAATTAGCTGGCCCTGTAAATTGCATACCAATAAACACAAGTAAATAATTTTTGTTACCCAGAAGTGTGGAAAAGTGTGTGCATACTGATTTGAAGTGAAGAAAAATGATGACTTTTATGTCATTTAAGTTTCTTTAACAGTCTTCATACCTGAAAGTTGCACAAAAATGCATACCAATAAAAAATTATGTCCCTGCTCTCCACTTAATGGCATCCTTACAGGTATTGTCAAGCTCCATGTCATTACCTTCAGATTTTAAAACCAGCCTTAACTAAAAAGCTTCCAGACATTAATTTTAGAGAAAATTGGTCTTACTCATATATAGTTAGTTGCAAATGTAAAAGAAAACATTCACTCTTTTCTTTATGAACTGAGAGCATCTGGATTATTTTATCCTCCTGTCATTGGCTGGCTGTGATATGGTTGAATACATGAGTGTGGGGAGTGCCAAAAATTAATTCAATTTTAGAACTTGATTTATATTAACAAACTTGAAGAAAAAAAAAAGTAACATAAATCATTATTACCATTCTCCATTCCTTATTTTAATAAATGAAATGTCATGCATCTTTTACTTAATTTGTTAGAGAGGTTGTAAGTCTTTCTGATTCAAATAATTACACTGTAGTTTTGAGATTCTGTTGTAACCTGAGACTGGTTGATAAAATATGTGCTTTGAAAGGGTTAACTTGTGGAACACACTATAAAAGGCAGCAGTAAAAACTGTGACATTGTTCAAAAGGAGAGTGGCACTAAGAAGGGGGTGAAAAATAAGTAAACAAACCACTATAGGGCGGAATCACAAACTTACAAAGACCTTAAAGGAGAACTGACCTCCTTGATTCTAGAATGCAAATATGTTATTCTAATTAAATTACACCCTTACCTTAATATTTATAACTCTGTTTGACTTATTTCATCCCAAATATGGATTTTATTGATTGAATAGCATCAGTCATAATTCTCTCTGCTTCTCTTTGTGTTTTATACCTTCTGTGCACTGATCTTCCATCTTGACCAAAGTGCTTTTTCCATCAAAATAAACATGTCTGTTCCTCAGCTAATCTGAAGGCAACTTTTAAATGTTTAGCCCACAAGATTAATCCACGGGCATATTAGTTATGTTGTTTGAACCACAAAATAAAAACCCAGAAAAACTGAAAATTTTTTCTCTTATTTTTCTGACACAGACAAGCAACCAGATCTAACATGTTCTGTTTGCAATTTTCACCAAAGAGTTGCTAAGGCAATTTTCTTGGCAATGAAAATTCAAGAAAGTAAAACACAAATCTGCTGAAGGTCAGATTTATTGTTAACCTTGTTCAATCTTGTTTCCAAAATACAGACTTTCTAACTTTATATCAGCAACAGGCAATTCCTGTAAGGGGAGGAAAAAAACAAACAAACAAAAAAAAAAAAAAAACCAGCAAGAATGTAAGAGTTTCCAGAGTTTGTGAAAATGTATGACAATTTGTGGAATTCTTTCCCATGGAAAAGAATGTACAGTTGGGAATGGACTTTGAACACACAGCAACATTTGAATGTAGGCATCCTTGTGCCATGGCAAATCATGAATGTTTAACCATTAGGCACTGAGAAATATTTTGCTCCATAGTCAATTTTGACTTAGTAAAGAAATCATCAAATAGACATGATTATGAAGTTTGTGTACAGAGACACCAGCTTAGATGATCAAAGAAACCAGCCTGCCACATACAGAGTCAGTTCCTGCCCTCACTGATTCCTGATTTTCTGCCTCTGTGACAGGAATTGCCAACTTCTTTCACTAACAGGAATCTACATCATTTCAGTGAAAGCTGGTATAGAAACTGGCTTTAATCTCTCAAAAATCCTGCATTGGTGTTTTCCAGATCAGATATAGGCTGCTTATTTGACATCTTCCACTTGTCTGTTCCCACCAACTCTAATAGAATCCTACCAGGCTCCTGTCATTGTTCCCTGCCCACAATGCCTGTTGTTATGTACCTATTAAGCTGCCTTAGCTCCCTTAAAATGCCATCTGACCCAGAAAGCAGCAAAGGTAAGATTTTTCTCTTTCTCAGAAGGTCTTTTATTGACCTGCAACAAAAGGATTTGGGAAGAGAATAACTGAAGAGTGAAAGCTAAGTATTAGACCTCAGATTATGCGAGGTATTTGGGCATGAGAATTTCCTTTTTATTGAGATGAGACTGTGTGAGATGCTCACTCACTTCATGATAGCCTCATTCCTAATTTATTGAATGGTTGACTTAGTTAGTTTTGTAAGTCACACCAATGGCAAAAAACTATCACATACTCAACAGCAGCAAAGAGTCAAATAGGAACATTCCAAGTGACTCAGCCAAGGGTAGGCAGAGGTTGTATGTAGCTCACTGCAAGCCAGAAACATAAGGAACTTAAGAAAATAGCAGGCAAGAAAATAATAGTATCCTGAAGACCAAATGATAAGTCATAGGAATCTGAGAGGAAATACTGAAAAATCAGTCAGAAAAGAAAAATCTTTGGCTGAATTATTAAAATTCCAGAATTTTTAAGGACAGCAGAATTTTTTTTTTTCCCTGGGATATTCTGGAAAGAAGAAAAGAAAACTCAGAATGGAAAAAAAAACCAAGCAGGAGAACCCCAGCATCACTGAGTAATCAATTTCTTATTTGAAATTCTTTTCCCACCAAAAACCAAAACAACATCATTAAAGGGGTTTTTTATCACTTTTGGACATTAGTCACAAATCAGGTAAGAATCCAGGAACAGATTTTTCTTGATCACCAGAAAACAGTGTAAGTGCTTGCAGGTCAGTGGCAGTGGGCTTTGGATGTGTAGAGTGTATGGGAAAACATTCTGTCCCAACAAGTCCATGAGAGAATGAAGGAAAGACAGAAGATTCTCATATATACTCATTTATATTTTATCCTCATAGTTCAAATATTTTTATCTTATCATTGTGAATATCTCCAGAGCTGCAGGCATTTTTTGCCAGGAATGAACAATCAAATTCAGTTTATATAACGGTATCTTGAAAGTTAGCTCAATCAATGACTGTCAAGCAGTTTTTTGTCAAGAATAACTTCAGAAGATGTAGCTATTTCATGTCTGATGGGGATTTGATTTGTTTATTCAAACTTTTCACTTGTTTATTCAAACATTTCTCCATAACCTAAAACTAACATTCCCCAAATTCAGATAAAATCCCTATTACACTAGTATTTCTGAATCATCCATTGCCAAGAATTGCTAGAAATCTCATTTTAAAAATATTTTTTCCTATTATGCTCCACCTACTTTTTTCAATCAACTGTATGGAGAACATTCAGCAAATAAGGCAATGGCCTGGAAATGCATAGCCTCAAAAGATGCATCACTAGCTGCTTTTACAGCTTAGTTCTGCTCCCAGTTTTTAAAAGAAGGCATGTGTTGTCCTAGTGTTTTGCTCTGGGCACCTACACTGAGTACAGGGACTTGCAGGGCTCTCACTTTGCAGCTGTTTTGCTCATAAAACACCAGTTTTTCAGAGTGACTCATTAGTAACAAACCCTCTACAAATAAAAGTCAAGGGGAAGAAACACAGGTAAACAGACACAGGTAAGAGCGCACAGCAGCATATCATGGAGTGTTTTGCTAGGCATAAACTTAATTTGTACACACAAACAAATGTGTGTTCAGAAAAACTAGCATTATACACATAGATCCCTTTTCCAAAATCAGTGCCTATTTAAAGCAAAATTGGTATGATCTGCACATGAAAACCACAAATTTCGTACCACTCTGAATTGGTGTCGTCACAGTGTGACTGAATTGATTTTTGTATTTAGATGCTGCTTTTGCCAGCAGTGGCTTTTGTCAATTCTTCCCATTTGTATCAAGTATGACTTCTTCCAAAACAGGCCTGTGGTTCTGGTCTTCATTTTAGCTAAAGCTGCAGTGATCCTTGGAGCTACATGCCCTTCAGTTCTGAGTTTAATTTCTAATCAAAAGCTGAAGGCGTTATGGCTGACTCTGAGAGCTGAATCCAATCCACATGATTTTAGTGTGTTCTGACTTAAGATTCTAGTTTTTTGGTCTATTTTCTTCCACCTTGTGCCAAAGCTTTGACAAATTGACAAATTGACAAATATCAGGGACACACCGAGGCTCCACACATGGACGAAAACCAAGGACAGATGGGAGAAGGAGTTTCAGTACAAATTAGTGAGCAAAAACTAATGCTTAATAAAATAAAAACAATTTATTTATAGTATCAGTTTGGGGGTTTTTTATCTCAAATTTATGTACATCACAAGACGCAGTTTATAATTTTCTCTTCATTTACAGTTTTCAGTTTTTACATTAATTAGTAAAAAACAGCTCAACATTGTTGTTTTGTTTTGTTTTTAAAGACAACCTTAAAGTTGACCCAAGTCACTGACACATGAATCCATGAGATCTAACCTCATAAATGCTGCATAAGACATATTAAGGTTCTGTGTACATTCCAAACCATTTATATGAACATAATAAACGTGTGTGCATTTTGCATATGGAACAAAAAAATATAAAAATTTAGGTCTTTCACAATGGCCACTTACTGAAGGAGGCTGATTATAACAGAGATATTTCAAAGAATAAGGAGAAAGCAGAAAAAAAACCCCAGAAACAAACAAACAAACAAAACAATAAAGAACCAAAAACCAAAACACAAACAAACAAATAAAAAAAAAATTTAAAATATTAAAAAAAAACAAAACAAAACAAACAAAAAAAAAAAACCTGAAGGCATCTGTGCTTTTCAGAGTTCTTTTTAGATATTTTCCCTCTTTGGACAATGAACTGAGTTGAGCATTTGAAATTACATTGCTCATCTTCTAGCTCCCACCCAATGATTCTATCAAAGGAGGCAGATACTTCATACTGTCCATAAAAAAAATAATATCTACTCACATGGAAAAATCTCTCTCTTCCTATTTCCCTGCATATATAGAATTACCTAATTCACCATTTCCTTTTTTTTAACAGCCCCTCTAATGTCATATCCAAGCAAATCAAGAAAGGCTATAAGAATCACTCTTTGCTCCTTCCCAGCTTGTAAGAGGCACAAGGTAACTCACTGGTAGCACACTTAACTTTGGTTTGCATGACAAACTCTGTAGTGAGGCTGCTCAGAGAAGGAAACTCAAATAATTTAAGACACTGAATTTGTATGAGGGAGCAGGGAGAGAAGTGGCTCACTGAAATTTGAAAAATCAAGTGCCGTGACAGCTGCTGCTGCTGTAACACTCTTGCAAACCCCAGATTGCCATGAGGTTATTCAGGGCATCTGCACTGAATTTCCTGGGTTACTGTAACACATTACAAGGATGTGCTTTGATGTGTCCCACATAAATGTCCTCACCACCACACCCTCTTCCTTTCCCTCCCCTCTCCAGCGACTCCTGGCCCTAGGACCCTGCAGTCCACAGCAATGTTATGCTGCATGCCTTCCTGCTCACATGAGCAGCAGTTGTTAGAGAAATGGATCCAAAAGAAACAGTCAATAAAAACAGAAACAGCTGTAACAATTTTACATGGCATGGTTTTGATTTCTGAGTATATCCTCTGCACACATGTTTTCTTTTTCCCTTTTCTTCTACCTTTCCCAAGTAACAGGGTATGGTGTTGTGGAAAAACAGCCATTAGGAAGGGAACAATGCAGCAAGAAATTCTTCCCACAGATTTTATCATTTGAAAAATGGAGCTACTTAGATTTTTTTTAAAAATTTTTAAAGAAGTGGTAAAAAGGGAAATAGATGGCTAGAGAGAAGAGATATAATTAGTGGGCAGAATGAAAGAGGACTATGTTCTACAGGCAGCTGTAGATTTTTTTCCAGAAGAGGTCTTTTTTGTTTTAAACCCAGTGTCTCTACATTCTGCCTCACTTACACCCTTCAGCTGAAGGGCAGGTTGTAGCTGTTGGCATTTGGACAACATTTTTGATGTGAGAAGTATCTAAACTGACTTTAATGAGAGATTGTGCATCACTTCTGTGTTATTTGCAGCAAAACAAAGAGCCTTAGGGTCACCTTACTTAGTTCAGACAATAAACAGTGGCATCTAGGCCAGAAGCCACAATTACACCCCCAATAAAAGGGCTCTTGAGATTATCATTCTCCACTGAATATAGCAAGAGCCCAGATCACCTGAGCCTTTATCACACTGTATTAGCTGATCTGGAGGAATAGAAAGTATAGGTGTGATCCAAGTAGATAATTTTACAAATGTATTTAGTCAACACAAGACTCCTTAAGAAGGAAGTAATAGGCTTCAAAGATATCTATGAAATACTTTAAAAATCTGGCAATTATTGATACTTTTCAGCCTAGGAAGGCATGGCTCTGTCATAGAAGACAGGGTGATTTCTGGATCAGTTGCCATAGACAGGATAGACTATTGGTGGCACAGATTTCAACTCACAGCAGACATTTCAGAAAGTACCCAGAAAACCTGTTCATCTCTCTAACTGCACTGCAGACATATCAAAAAACTTCATGACTGTCTTCATCTGACATCACATTGCATAGGGAACTCACAGGTTTTAACAAGATCAACTCACAAACTCCTTCCTTTATTCTACCCACAATTTCAGTTGCCCAGACCAGAAATTTAAAATAGAATAAAAAGACAAATCCCAAATAGTTAACTGTATTTTGAGGTTTGTAAGCAAAGAGAAAAAAACATGTGATTGAAGCTTTTTAGGTGACTTGCTTAAAGATTTTAATGGAAGGGGAAAAAACAGTGAACAATGGTATGATGATACATACCAGTTTTCCTTAATTTCTTCTCCAAAGAAACAAAATATCTAAATGCAGTTCCTCACTCTTAAATCCACAATCCTCCACAGACCTCCACACCCTAAACAGTGTCACAGAGCATTCTATGAGGACTTTAAAATTACCACTAAAATACTAACCAGCAAAGGTATATCATTTTCCAGCAGAGTAGACACATTATATTACCCTGAAAATGTATTTTGACATGCAAATATGGCCATATCTTTCAGCCTTACCATCACGGTAGAGGAGGGTCCTTCAAATTCACACTCTCAACCAGTGACACAAATGTCCTTAACACAGACCCCCAAAATACAATTTTCTGTTTTAACCCTTGGGCTTCAGAGGAAGAGAAATTAAAATATCATCTCTTTTTAGTTATGAAGCTTTTTAATCTTAGCAAAAATGCCTAGGAGAAAAATGCAAAGCTCAAATTTTGGCAGCAATTTCTAAGTCTATACAAATTTTAGTTTACAGGCATGGGCAGGAGCAGTTAGTTACAACAGAAGGTAGCTAATAAGCCCAAGAACAATCTAGTTCATTGCAATGATTTCTTGGTGACTTCAAAATTCTGTGGGAGAGCATGCTGCGCACAATGTAGTTTAAGATTGCATAAGTAATCGAAAAATATGGTCTAAACCTCTGTGGTAGGAGGTGTCACAGGAGCAGCTTTGCTTTCAGGTTGCATTACACCTTTTCCATTTCTTTTCCACTTAAAATCCAGTGTGTTCAAGAGAACAAAAGACAAAGAACAAACCCACTCTTTTCAACTCTTTCCGTATGGGCCAATTTAATCTTTCAACAAACATTGGAATTCTTATTTTAGCCCCACTTCCAGCAGTATAATTGAGAACTGTGCACTAGGCTAAAAAACATAAGAACACCAGAATCTGCCTATAGATAATTAACTAACTTAGATAGATCTGAATAAAACAGGAGTTGTGCCAGCATTTCCAAAACCTGAAGTAAACATTAGGTGATATTTTTTAAACCAGAAGTGTCCCTGTTTTGTTTCTTACTTCCAAGATTTTTTCAGCTGTGTCACTGAAGCCAAATATGGTGTCTCTCAATAAATCGGTCATATTTCAGGCTCTTATAATTGCATTACATTACTTCATCTTTCCTTAAAAATAATAATGAAGTGGACTATTTTCTGCTCAAACCATTTGCACATAGCTAATGGGTTCAATATGTCTGCACTCTGTTGCTATACCCGAGGTGTTCAACAATACAATGTTTAGAGAGCATGAACAACTCACATGCTAAAAGTGATATTCCCTCTCAGGTACCCCCTGGTCACCCAGCTACCAGTTACAAATGCTGTGACATTCACAGAAAGATTGAGGGATAATACTGGCATTTCAGCCAAGTGCTTCTTTTCTCAGTGGAATGTGTCCCACGGGCCAGGCTGTGTGAAGGCTTTGGCCAGGTGTTGAGCCATGTTATGCTGGCCTCTGGCTGTTTTGATGTAGTAAATTATTTTATTGACTAACTCACATATTAAGCAATTAAACAGTAATATTTAATAGCACAGAAGAAATTTTAAGTAGGTAGTAAGGATTACTTAAAACTAACCTGGAATACAAACCCCTTAAAGCTTAAGTGCTTTGCTGATGCAACTGTCAGGCACAACCTGCTCGTTCACAAAGGTCAAAACAGAGAAGTGATTGCAAGGATCCCTGGAGTTCCCTTGAACTCTGTTGTCATATCCAGGGCTGTCCACAGCATACCAGAGCTCATATTTGCCAGATGCCATTGTTGCCACACAACAGAAAAAGCAGCTTCTGATTGCTTGTGCTCTGATTTAAAGCCACCTCAGACCTCCCCAACACAAGCATGCGAAGCTTGCTTGTGAGGAACTGGAAGAAGAACTGGGCTGCAGGTTGCTGCAAAACACAGGCAGTGCATAAGCAATTCAGATCTGAAGAGATGTCCCAAGGACAGAACCTAAGCTTGGACTGTGCTATCCTGTATATCTGGGGGCGGGGGGAGAGGTGCTTTTGCAAGTAGCTACAGCATTCTCTTTCTTTCTTTTTTTTTTTTTTTTTTTTCAGGATTGTTGCATGAATTTGATGGCATGAGATAGAGGACAAATTGTTAGAACAGAAATTGTCACATATACTGCAGTTACTAAGAGCAAAGAACTTCTGTTCTGCACTCTACACATAATACAGCAGTTTTGGTTTTAGATCTTTGTGGAGAAACATCTCCGCAGACAGTCATAAATTTAACATCCCATGCTTGGGGCATAGTGGAAATGCAGCCCTCAGGAGGCCACTACCCCAAACTTTTGTTACTCTGAGTTTATTGCCAACATGTGTTGACAAATGCTGACACAATACCTAGGCTGTCCTTTGAAACATATAAAACACATCTCTAGAGCAGGTAACACTAGAGGCTTTAGAAGATAGCGCAGGGATCAGGGATGCCTTTCAGTTCTGGCAAGCCATCATCCATGTGACTGTTTTGTTTAGCATCTACTAACATAGTGTGGCTTTTCTCTGCACAGCACACAGGCCAGAGTCCAGTATTAGCCATAAATTCTCAGGTACATTAAATGAGCAGATCTCAGCTCAGTGATGAATGAGTATGGCAGTAATGAATAAGTATGGTGTTTTCTTGCACACCATGTTCAGCAATGCATGATGGTGCAGTCTGTGCTCATTCTCTGGTCCTGGTTTGATATCTTCTAAATGACTGCTAGCCATCCAGTTCAAGTTAGCAATTAAAGATACATGTCTATCAGAAGGAGGAAGCAAGAGAAGTCTCCACAGAACTCAACACATTATGAACAATATCTCAAAAAAGTATGATATATTTTCCACTGGGTTTACCTCATGAAAGCAGAAGTTAACTAAAGCTTCCTCAGATGAGATATCCAGTTCAAGAGAGAAAACAAATACCACAAAATGAAGCTGTGATTGCAGAATAGATAAGCATACATTTGTGTAAGTATTATTCTGGCTCAACTATAACATTGAAGATGTGACCTTTGGTATGAGCGAGTAATCATACACACAGGCTTCAGCAGCTCTTCCATTTTGCCCATTTTGAAACCTACAGTAACACTCTGAATCCACTATGAACGTAGCTAGTTCATGCTCGTCACATCCCCAGTCTGCAGTCAGCACCACTTCCTTTTTGAAAGCTTATTTTCAGGGCTGCAGGGAGAGGATTTTAGTCACTATGCCTTTTTCATACCTCTCTTAATCCTTCTGATCAAACCACAAGAAAATAATTTTAATAAAACTGCTGTAGCCCCAGTCATTGAAAACTGAGTGGCTTTTTAAGCACGTGCAATTTCTTAGACTGTTAAACAAAGATAAATGCTTCACAGTAAATATTTATATTTAGGTAAAATCACATTCTGCAAATGGATTCCTGAGGCCATCAAATAACAGAGGTTGAAAAAAACAGCCTGATGGCTCACGTGTGTTTGTAAAAACATACTCTTTTCACATAAGAATCTAATAAGAATGTGAAAGACAGCTCTGTGCATATTCCCACAAAAGTAACAGCGGCAGGAGAAAAGGGAGATGCTCATCCCTCTCAGGCAGGGTCCCCCTGATCTTTAGACTGCTTGTGACCTCCAGCAAAACCCGAGCAGATGATTTCACTGCTGCTGCTTTACATCAGACGGAATCATCCAGCGCAGCACTGGATGACTGTGTCTTAGAGGGCTATCAAGGAGTGACATTTTGGAAGGACAGTTCAAAGTACCTGAAAGAGGATTTCAAATATCTCAATAAAAACCTTGAGAAATACTCATTAGAGAGGGAGACTTTTAAGGAAAGGTCCAGGAGCTGCTGTGAGAAAGTCTCATTTTCAGCTGCACGAGACTTGGCATGTCTTAGCTCAGCTGCACTCCTATAACTTTCACTGCCAAAGATAATAAATAATTAGTATTCATTCTGCCTAAAATGTTAGAGAAATCTGCTATTCAACAAGATTCCCTTCAAAACCATTCAGAAAGGAATGACCAATGGGGCAAAAAACTATATTTCAAGTCATGATCACATTCTTCCAGAGGGCTAGGTGATCTTGTCCCTCTGACAGTGAGAACATTTTCTTTTCTCATGGCCAAACAGAATTTCTGAAATACATTTACTGAAGCACTTTTACTAAATTGCCCAAGATCATCTACTGCCCTGGTTCCTGACAGCATTCCCTCCATTAGGTATCATATTGGCACAAACCTGTTTTCCTTCAGGGCAAGGTGTAAGGTTCATCGATTCATTCAGGTTTATGCCAGCAGAATGAATGCAAAGCCTTGACTGTTAGTTACTTATACAAAGAAGGTAGGGTGTGAATTTACAAGCTACCGTGTGAGTTCACACCATGCTGGCTGTTCCCTGCGTGTGTACTTTTACATGCAACTGAGGAAGGCACTTGATACAAAAGAACCCTCAGTGTGCCCTCTCAGCATCCACAGGAGGTTTCAGTGCAGAGTCATTTCACAAAACACAATGTCATTTCACATTTTAGCTGGTAATTTAGGCAAACCTTTGCACTGTGGATTTGTCTGATTTCCAAGAAAGCATTGATTGGTCAGCAGTCAAAACAATTCTCGTGAAACCACAACAGAAATAAAGCTGCACAAAAGAAGGTATTGCTTCCTGCGGAAGAGGTTTTACTGCGACTTCTGTGAGCCAGAGAGAAGTTTGATAAGAGGATCCATGTTTACCCTGAAAGAATTTCTTACCAAGGCTGTTGACATAGAAACCAAGAAAGAAAGAAGGATAAGTAAGAGAAACTTGCAACTGCCTATTCCCATAAGCACTTTGTTTGTCTCTCATGACCAATGGGTAAAATGTAAACTTATGAATTTTGTAAGAATGTATAAAAAGAATGCATGTAATAATAAAACCAGGTTTGACACCTTCTGGAAATGGAGTGTGTCACTTTGTATTGTCTCTGTCTCAACTACCACAGCTTCCCAAATAAAAAATTATAATTTTTGTGGTTATATGTGTACCTAGGAGTATACACATATGTGCCACTGTTAGGAGTGACATTAATTTGTCTTCCATACAACTTTTATTTAAAAATCAATTCTTCTGGTTTGCATACTTCAGTGGTATAAAAATATCTGGAATTTCTTCTCACTTGAATAAAAACATTTCTTTGCTTAAGAAAAGTGCATATTCCAAGAAACAGCAAGCTGATACTCAGGATCTCAAATTCATATTCAGCCTTCTGTGACCTCAGAACAATTAACTTGTTTAGTATATCTTAAAACATGCAGGTGCCTGTGTACGTTTTTTATCAGGGGCCCACCTGATGTAACTTAACAGCATTGCATCTGCTTCAACAATAGCCTGACAATTTTCATACATAAGAGTATGAATGGCCTAATTTCCCAGAGAGGGAATAGTAAGGTAAGACATGTATGCTTTTCATGACAACATTTTCTTGCTAGAGCACAAGTAAAAAAGTTTGGTCTTTAAAGCAGATTCCATCAAGAAAAAAACATCATCTCCCACTCCCAGTTAATTAATTTTAAATTCTTAGTAGGTCAATATCTACTTCAGGGTCTTCCAAGCGCATGTTGTCTCATCTCTGTTTGTCTTCAAAATTATGAACTCCTCAGGGTATTCTCTTTGCTTCTCTCTGTCTTGTTCAGTGATGATCACGTCATCAGAGATTAGCAAATAATTCTTACTATTAGTAAAAATAAATAATATGTGGCAAGATGTTCTCACACATGCTTTTTGCCATGTGAAGCATGACATGAGAGAAGATGGCTTGGAACAACTTGGCAAGAAGCAGATTTTTCAGGATATTGAAAGGTCAGGTCCCCAGAGAAAGAACACTTCAACACACAATCAACACACTTTGGGCAAGCAATTCTGACGTAAGCTGCTCAGTTGGGAAGAGGGATACTCCTTGGTTCCCCAGAACTCTGCAGTAGGCTGGGCTTCCCTCTCTCTTCTCTGTCTGTAACAAGACAGCCAGGGTAACTAAAGTGCAGTGAAGTAAAATAAACAGATCTGCAAAGTGCTGAGTCCAGTCATTTTCATCAGGAGAATCTGCGGGGCTCTGAGGCTTTACTTGGGATTGTAATTAACACCTGACTGCAGCATGTTTATGAACAAAGTTAAGGAGGGAGAAAGAGAGAGAGAGAGATATTTCAGCCTTGGACTGAATGGTCTTGAGTTGGCTCAACTTTTATGGGCTAATTTGGCAGTGGCTGTGATTGAGTACAACACTGAAATGAAAAGGAGCTTGGGGCTTCTTGCCACCTCCTCCTCCTCCCTCCCTGAGCTAGCTCCTACTACAAAGCATGTGTTTCCAATTAACACTGGATAAGAGTCAATTGATGTCTGGATTTTCATTCAAATATTTATTCTTCTATGATATTATTAGCATTATTTTCCAGTTAGGTGTACCTTACTTCTATCTCAGATTATCTTCATTTCTTATAATCACATTTCAGCCTCAGGTTTTTGGAGAAATGTTCTATCTTCCCCTCACCTGAAGCTGTACCCTATAGCTAATTCTTTCTCTTTGTTTGTAGATAAAAACCTACAAGTTCTTACTGAATTAGAAAGAAAAATCTCCCACTGACATTAGCAATGAGTCTAACAACAAAAACTGAGAACATCCTGGTTTCCATTATGTTCACCTCAGAATGGCTGCATGAGGACACCCACTATATTCTCCGGGAAAATTGATGTTTGTGTTTTCCTCTTTGTTTTTGACTGACCTTAACTCAGCTAAGGAAACTCAATTCACAACAAGATCTACTTCTATATTAGTCTTAGGACAGAATTTGGATTTTTGCTTCAAGGATCACCAAAATGGAGTTTAAACTTCAGACCCCTGCTATTTTACCATCACTCTTATATTTTAAAACACAGAAACCTGCTATGATTAACAGATCAATTTCCACTATCCTCAATATTTCCTTTCAAGAAGATCCTTTGGTGAACAGCCTGTTGTGTGAGATGTCCTAATATATTAATCTCTTTTTGACAATTTTACTGGTTTTGTGTTACTAATAAAAACAAGCTATTTTCCAAAGAAGCTATGCCAAAAGGCTGTAAAATTACAAAAATTCTCTGCCCTTCTTCTCAGCAATTCTTAATCCTGGTATATATGGCACAGGTGAGTCATATTGTCAAATGAATCAAAATTCTTACTTTCATACAACAGAGACAGAGAGTGTAAAACACTTTGTGCTATGCAGCAGTAATAAAACCAAACAAATGAGAAAATAAATGCCCTAATAATTTAACCAAATGAGTTTTTTGCTTAGCCTTTTTCTAAGTCACTAGAATTTCTAGGAATTTGGTCAAATGACTGAAAATATAATCAGGATGATGGTAAACAGACCATCTATTTTACAAACATCTCTTTGGGCAATCAGTCAAACTCCAGCATAATGCATTCTGTTTCAAAAGTCTCACATGGATTGCTTGTGGCATTTTAATGCCCATCAGCCACAGAACTTGGTCTGAGAAGCAGTTAGGGAACCATTTTCCTGGGGCCTGGTAAAAGGCTACTTATCTATTTGTTATAATTAGTGAGAGCTTCAATCTGGAAGATAGTTACTGTAAATTTAGCAAAAGCATGTTAGGTAAGTCCACTGTATCATAGCCACACAATATTAACCAATTTTGCTGTTACTTTTTTTTTTTTTTCCTAAATATGGATTTCTTTCACTGAATGTACTGAGGCAAGCACATACTAGGAGACCAGATCTTTAGAAGTTAAAGTGGAATTTCCCATGATGAGCAAATCCACATGAATCTCTCACACTTGTAAAGTCCTTAGACGTCTCTTTGGGATTACTTTTGGCACCAGACTATATCAGAGGCAGATGTGGTAATAATTAGTTTCAAAGGTATGAAGCACAGTGGTGTGGGTGCCCCCACCACACCTCCCATTCAAACATCCATGAGAAGGCTGATTTTGATGTGTGTATTGCTACCTTAGCTGACAGTCTAAAGTCCCACCAGGCACCTGGAGTCATTCCCTCGGCCTGCAGGGGAGCGTGTCTTCCTTACTTCCCACCACACAGCTTCTCAGAAATCAGCCAAGTTTTCCAGCCTTCACTGCCAACATATTTTATCCTGTAATTCAGTCATCAAAATCACAGTTGGAGTCAAAGTCAGTGTCCCCATGCAGATTTTGTATATGTGTGTATACAAATTTTGTCAGGCCTTAGTGACAAGGTAGCAGCACGAATATCACATCCTTGGTGCCTTGCTTAAGGAGAGGTGGGGGGATTTTAATTTTTTTTAATTGTGTGGGGTTTTGTTTGTTTGTTTTTTCTATCTCCTTAGTATTCTTGGGAACAGAAATGCATTGTGAATGAACCCAGTACCCTCTTCTTCTGCAATTTTCCATAAACAAAACTGTAAGCATATATTACACTCTACCCTAAGTGCTGCTCCCTGTGGAACTGATCATTCTTGGGCAAGATGAGAAATACCTGGAAAAAAGTGCTTGTTTGTAAACTTTCTGATCAATCTTTTGAGTTATCCATGTGTTCCCATTACAACATCCTCCAACAGTCACCACTTTGCTATATTGTCTAAGGAACACAGTGCACCCTCAAACCTGACTCTCTTCAGGAGAAGGTGACACCCTTAAGTGACAATTCTGTGCTTCACAGATCAAGAACTCATAACCTCTTTGCAAGTAACATACAATTCATCTTTTCTTTCTTGGGCAGAGTGACTTAAGCCTGTTATGAGAGCTATGGATTTAAGAATACAATGAGTACCTTCATGTGGAAATTTGGCTGTGTGGACTGAAATCTGCTTTCATCAGTGTAACTCGTTAGAACCTTCAAAATGTCTCTCCTGTTTATGAAACCTACAACATAAAAAAACCCAAAAAACCCTCAGAAACATTAGACAAAGTTACTATTTTCTTATTCATCATTCATATTTTGCCTTTAAGCTTACAGAAAGTGGCACTGAAAAAGTAAGAAAAAATCATGACATACAATCAAGAGTGGCTTAAGCCCTAGTTCCTCAGGCTTAGAAGTGTGGTTAATTTTACACATAACCACATTCTCATTGATGTTTCTCCACCTAAGTTAAATCAAGAAGATATTTGTGATCCTAAGTTTCAGCATTTGACAGGACCAAATGAGTCTGGTACTGTAACTTTACTTTCCCAGCTTCCCCCTTAGTCCAGGACTCTCTTTTTGTACTCTGTGGAATTTGGAACAGATCTCCTCTGATGGTGGACCAGAGCCTTTATTTGTTTATGGGATGACAGATAACCAGACAACAGTAGTTGGAACAATAGTGGAAATGCCATCAAGAAATTGAACTTCTATTTTCAATTAAAATAAATTGAACTTGCTAGCCATTTTTGGATCAAATCCAATTGATTCCCTCTACATTAATGAAAAGGAAATAGAAAATTGCATTTATCCATCTACCTCTTTCACATTATTTTCACTGGTTACTTTAGCAGTAGAAAATGTCAAGAATGGCAGAGGAAGAGGTGGGCATACAGCCCTCTCTGCTCCACACAGCAGTAAGTAAAGTCAAGAAGTGAGGCAGGAAACAACCAGGTGCATGTCACAGCCTCCCACTCCTCAGCCTGAGTCATCGCAGAGCTGCCTTGAGTGCTGTGTCTCAGTCCCAGTGCTCAGCTGAGGTATCAGGCTTCATCTGCTCAGCCTGCTCCAGGAGCAGAGGAGCAGGGCTGGTGCTGGCCCTCTACCAGCCAGCGCACACCGCAGTCATGGCACAGACCCAGGCCTGCCCTCTCTGGGTACATCTTCATGGTTTCAAAATATAAACATGCCACAGCAAACAACAGAATTGTCTCCTCAATATCCATACACAGCTCAAGAACGTTAAAACTATTCCAGCCTCCTCATCTGTTCCCTTCTGGGAGTAGGAATAAATGAGGCATACATTAGATTATGTCTGACTAGTTACATTGCCAAGGGTTTGGAGACTACAAGTGCCTAGCAAAGCTCAAGTACATGATGATACTCCTTGGAAAAGTGAGGCTTTCTCAAGGTCTCTGCTGACTCTTTCCATTTACCTCACACTTACCTTAAATACTACAGGAGCAGAGGGAACTCTGCCCTTCCTACAAGGCACTCAATATGTGAAGAGATCATGCCCATAGATAGTCAGCATCTAAACCACACATAAATTCTCAGAACATAATCAATACTTTATGCCCTGAAGCAATTGTGTAAGCCAGGACAGACTTTGGAAAATTAGAATAATAAGCTGACTGTGAGTAGCTCCACTAAATAAGAAAGCAGCTGCATTTGTGCATCTATCTCTAGGGTTTTGCATACAGACACCATTTTCTGACATATGGGAGGGAAATGTGAATTCTACACTTGCCACATATAGGGTCCCAATCAGATCTAACATCAATACTTGATTTGAGTCCAATTTATTTGGGATTTGAATAAATTATTATTTTCAAAAAAACACAACTGAATGTCAGACAGCAGCACCAAAAGATGTATGGAAATGTATATGTTATTATGGTGAGAAGGAAAGTAATTTTCCTATGAGACCTCGTCTGCAGGGAAAAAAGTTACTCTGTGTATTTACAAAAGGAAAAATGGGACAGGAGAATGGTATTCTTTGGCTAATTGCAGCATACATCTGGGAAATTTAAAAGAACTAAAAGCTGTTCAGCATCTTGAAAAAACAAAAAATATGTTTCCCAGGTTACTAGCCTACTAAAAAAAAAGCAGGCACAAAAATTAACTCGGACCCTACACAGCTCCATGATTATCTGCGCTGGGTTGAAAGGGCTGAGTGGAAGTTCAAAATTATAAAGAATGTAAAATAAAAGGGAGAAGGGAAAACTAGAGAAAAAAAAAAAAAAAAAGAAAAATTCTGTTGCAAAAGAATTCCCAGTAGCTCCTGTACACACATATTTCCCTCACCTAGTTAAGGTGATACAGGCTTTCTGGTGATACAGCCACAGTCTCCCTTCCATCTCAGTTGTCATTGATCTGAGGTTTTTGCCCATTGTCAGATGGCACATGCCATGTGTCAGAAATTGGTGTTTTTTTAGACTAAATTAAAAAAAACTTGAGTCCACCCAAGAGGCATCCTGCCCCAGCTGCACTTCTGCTCTGTTGTACCCTCTGTTCCAACCACACTGGAGACAATAAAAAGACTGAGGATGAACAGACGCATTATTTTTTAATTGAAACCATATGTATCATGTAAAATGCTCAGGACAGAAGCAGGATTTATAAATATCAGCTGAAATCAGGCTCATAGTGCAAGTGCCAATATTTACATTTCTGTTGCTTAACATTGTTTGGATTGGAAATTATAGCAGTTTTCTGATTAACTACCTGCAGGCATGCACCAGTTTGACCTTTTGCATGCTAAATTGCATGCACTAAATTAAATTTTCCTCTCCCTCTCTCTTACTGAGATAAATAAGGCCAGTTACATGACTCAGGCTGCCCTTTCCTCCTGCCATTCCATATGCAAAGTCAATCCTAGCCAGTTAATCCTCTAATATAAGAGCAGACTTCTGTATTTTTGTAAGTGATTAGAAGGATTTTGTTTCTTTTAAGTAGCTGTGGGTCAATAATTTGTATGCAGAAAGAGGAGCTAGTAACATCAAAATAACATAAGTTTCCTAATAACAGTTTTGTGTGAGTACTTCAGAGGTGAGTGAGCAGTGTTCATTTTCAACTCTTTATAAATTTGAGGAAACAATATCATCAGCTACAATGACTGCTCAGCATACTTCTCCAGATAAAGCAGAGCCAAAGGAAAAAAAAAAAAAAAAAAGAGAAGAAAATACTACATTTAGCAGGTAAACAGTTGTCCTATTGTACAGGTAATAGGTTAGGATCTCTTAAATCAAATCTAGTTATTCACATTTTCAAACACTAGTGACTAATTTGAGAAATATTTAAATTTTGTCATTACTCAGACATTCTCATTATATCCTCAATTGAAATTATGCAGATCAGGGACAACTTTGCTGAAATCAGATCAAGTTATTCTGAGACCAACCACACATACTTAGTAGTACTTATTCCTCAGAGAATCATAAGGAAATATAATCAATTTTCAGACCACACTGCTGAATTAACAAAGACAAATACTACTGCAAAAATAACAACACAGGCTGTTGAAAACCAAAACCTTTCCTTTATTTCAGTGGGAACTAGGAAAGGTTTGTGCTCCACTTTATCCTGTGATGAAATAAGAAAGTTTAGTTGCTACACAAAACCAGGAAAGGGACTCAGTGTTTTGTACAGCAAGAGATACATCACTTCAGAGAGGAAACAATTTCTGTGCAAAGGCAATTCCAGACCCTGGCTTTGAATATGTAGAATAGGCAGCGGTCATAATTTCCTAATAGAGCACATAATGTCTGAGTTTGTACAATGAAAGCTTATCAAGCTTATATTCTCTGGCATAACATGGCCCAGAGAAAGCACAGATCTTTTTTTGGCCCAGCCATGGACAACTCAGCACCAAACTCCTCGCTGTTGTCAGCTCTGGAGGTGACTGGCTAAGCCTCAGCTGACTGCAGTGATCTACCATCAGTTGTGTAGTCAGAATGAAACTTTACAAGGAAAAACACTCCCAACAGAGACTCTTTCGCTCAAATCAATCAGCTCAGGATCTTTCAAAGCTTTTAGTAGAATAGATTCTTTGGAGAAATGGATGGCAAACACAATTCACTATCACTCAGAGAAACTGTTGTCACAAACACTTCTCCCTTTTATAATAACAAATAAAACAACAATATGCTTGCACCTTATCACAACTGTTTTCCCAGAGAATTGTTGATCGGAAAGCATTTATGTGTTTGCTGATGTTTTGATTAAGGTTCTGTTGGTTGGGTTTTTTTAAATTTCTAGTTAAATACTTTCTCTTTATTTTTTATTTTTTTCTAAAGGATTGAGATGGCCTAACTTTATCCTACACTTTCACTTCCTTTTCCACACAGGTTGTCCCAGTGAGAAACAGAAGAGGCAGCATGAGGTGAGCAAATATTTCTCCTACAGCTACAAATCACAGTTTGAAAATTTCAGCTCTGCTTACCTGATATAAACAGAAGCAGATGGCAAATCCTATATTTACTATGACTGTATTAGGATTTATAGGACATAACTATTTGCTTATAACAGTCACTGTTAAATTTTACTGGCTCTTTTTATTAGTATGTATCTGTGGGGTAAAAAGCATTCTAAACTGATCAAAAGAAAGCAATTATCATGCAAGAGGATGTTTTGAACTGCAAGAATAGTTGCCATTTTTTACATGGACACTGCCTTTTTTTCAAAAACATAATGGCATATATGATCACCTCTTTGTCAAGTCAAGATGCATAGGTATAAATTTTCATGATCCCTGAAGTACCACCTATACAGAGGTAGTTTTTCTCTGTATTGTTTTGCAAAGACATCCCTAATATATCTGCTGTGAGAAAATAAACTATTTTTCTTAATTTGGCAAATCTGAGAACAAAGCCAATGAAAAGTGTCATATTCTCACTAAATACTGCACAAAGCTCACATGTCTTGGCTATGACTTGTACCTCCTACATCCTACAAAATGGTTTGGCCCAAGAGTATACTGCACGATTATAAGAGCCAAGCCAGGTCCTGTAGAGATTGTGAAGTCAAAGATAAATGATTCTTCTCTCTGTTTGCAAGTTATTCTCAAAAGAAAAAATTAAAGTGATTGCTTAATTTCTGTTTAGTTTCCCTACTACAGTACATGTTCATAAGTATTCTTTTTTGTTAACCATTATATTTTTAGAGATAGGTTTCATCTATTGCATATAAACATACGTTAATTTTTTATCAGCCATGGGTCCCCATAGATACCACAATGAACCAAGATCTAGAGAACCAAAACTCAGACACTGTGTACAGCAAGGATAATTTCTAGGAAATATCAATACTGAAAATATAAAAGAAGTTGCACTTCTCAAGGTCATATCCTCTGACCTCAAGTTCAAAGATTACACAAAACTGACCCTGCTGTGCCTTGTAAGCTTCAGGCAAAAGGACCAGAAGGCAAAGAGACTAACCATGCCCCAGCAAAAATAATTTTGAAAGGCAAATAATTTAGCCAAACTGATGCTAATCAGCATAGCTGTTAAAATTAACCTGGGAAATTCTGGTAGATAGGCATCATAATTTCTTTAGCCCATAGGTCAGTGTTCACGTCATTCTCCTCTCTGTTATACCAAGAAACAATGAAATCTGTCTTTTAACTCATTTCCAGTTTTGCAGGAGTTATTTCTAGATCAATATACCAGAATCATACTGAGCGAAGATCTTTGACTTGTCTTTGACTTGTTCTCACAGATATCTGTAGGTGTGTATATGTGTGCACTAAGTAAAGCCACAGAGAGTTTTATAACCATATTATTGTATCTGTTTTTTTATGTACACACAGTGCATTAAATTTGAATTCTGCTGTTCAGTGCTTTGCAATACCCAAAATTTCAGTTTGCAAACATTAAAGGTGCACTTGTTTCTATAAAACAAGTTAACAGAACATTAAGAAGCTAATTAAAAATAATATATTTTCCTTTATATTCTGATTTCATTACTCCTGAAATATGTTACAGCTATGTGGTACATACCTTTGTGCCTGTTAGGTATATCTAAACCATTTCTAGATCTCGAAAAAGAGTTCTGTCAGGGGCCTGGGGCGCATGGTTATCCCAGGAACCACCCAGGAGCAGCCTCTGAGTGGGTAAGAGAAACACACAAATCTTAACATTGAGGCAGGATGCACACATTTTTTTCATTCTAGAGCTCTCTCCACCCACTGCTCTTCACATATGCTTGCACTTCTGACCTGAGCCTCCAGCAGTGTTTGTGGAATTCGTACTGTATGCCACAATGTGACTGTGTTACTGTATTTCCCAACAAGGTTATTGCCAAGTGTAGTTCTTATGTCTTTCCTGACTTTTTTCTTCTTGTTTCCTTTTTTTTTTTTTTGACACATTGTATCCTTTTGCAATGGAAATATTAAATTTCTTGAGTTCTGCTTCGCTTAATTTTAGTTAATTAGCCACGAGTGAGGCAAGCATCCTTTACATCGCTCTCATGGACCCTAGGCTCAAAGTCAAAAGAGCTTTAGCCTCTTGAATAATACCTTGATTACTCAATAGCTCCAGCAGCTGAGAGATTTGCTTCTACAGTTGGATTCTGATAATTCTACAAGGAAACTGAAACTGAATAAGCAGAGGATGGCATCTTGGGCCCATGGGACTAAATGACAAAATGTTCATTGCTCCAAAGAGCCAGAAACTTTAGTTTAGGCTTCCAAGACAGCACAGAAAATGTGAACAGTTTTTCCACCACCAGTTTTCCCCTTTCCTTTTTCCCAGTTTTCTTCCACTTAAATTGTTTAAAATTGGAAGCAGAGATATTTCCCTCTGTGGCACCAAGATATATACATGAAAATATTACACCAAAAGCATCCACATAATATTTCCATTCCCAAGCACTGGCAAACGCTATTCTGTTCTGGAACTGAATGTGAAAAGGTATAACCTTTCCTGCAGGTAACTTTACTCCTGAGCAAAGGTGGCCAGAACTGGGTTGAGGGATTAGCGCCATAGGTCAATTAACTTGTGCTGTCTTTATGATAAAAGGAAGGCTCACAGAGCTATCTGCCTGTACTCAGATTTCCAAGATGAATGCCCACTTTTTGCCTGTGCCTAATGATGGCTTGAGATGCAAGTAAAGCAAAAATCTGGAAGAGAACATATATAGAGTTCCTTCTACTTTCTTACTTCTAATAATGTCTTACCTTTACTTTTCCTCAACTGGCCTACCAGAAGAATGAGGATAATCCTGCCCACGTCCTAGGAATATTAAGAGCATGACTCCAAACAAGGTCATAATCTCTGGGTGCTGAACTCTCCACCAGCACCCAGTGCATGTGATCCTCAGGTTAAATACTTTTCAGTTTTAATTAGCAATATAAAGGGTGATACAGAAGAGAAATTGGTCAATTTCTCTGCACATAGAGAACCAGAGCAGAAACTTGTGAAGTAACCTGCATAGGAACATAAAGAAGAGTCAGAAATTTAACCTAGATCTCTAGGAAATCAGTTCTTTACCATGGAGCATATCGCTGGGAGAAATAACCTTTATCTTTATTGCATGCTCTTGGCATAAGACTGAACTAGCAGAAAAACTCACATTTGTTCTGAAAAAGAAGGACAGAGCACATAAACTCTCTTTCAAGAGCTGTAAGCTGCCAAGTGAAGAGCAAAAATGCAGAATTAGCTTGTGAATTAATGTTATCACTGTGCTAAAAAAATTAATCCTATGCCATTTGAAACTTTTTTCCCAGGCAAATTTTTTATCCCTTGCAGATGGATCTTGGGCAATTAGGGGCTGAGTTAATAAGCTCCAAAGTAGTAAAATTCCAATTGCAGAGCCAGGTATATGAGGTGATCGTAGGAGTTAATAAGCCAGAGGACAAGCTATACTGCCAAGTGTAACCTTTGACAGGAGGGTCAGAAGTCACAGGGCAAACCTAGAAACAGACCAACTCTTTAAATTTTCTTACTGGGTTACAGGAGTGAACTCTGCCTGTTATGTGTGGTTTTGACTGGAAACAAAAATCTTCAGTTTTGCTTAAGCTGCAATGACTGCTTCAACTCCTGTCATAGACAGATATTAAGATGCGATAAGAAACCCCTCATTTAAGCTACAAGGTTGGCCATGTCAAAGGAGAATTAACAGAAGAAAGAAGAAACAGATGTTATTTTTCACCAGTTATAAAACTGAGGCTTTCATACACATTCTTATATTAGTCCTTAAAGGCCAGCATCCTTCACTTTCTATAAACATTTAATGAAAACTTGGCAAGAGAGTAACTTTAATCTCAAATACCTGGTTATGCATAAACACATCTACACCATGTTTTCAAGTCTACAATTAAGGCCTAACAAGCTGAAATTAAATTTGTTTAGAATTAAAAACAAAGTACCAGAATTATTACTGCTATAATACTTGCATCTCCAAAAGGACAACAGATATAGCCTCACCTGAGTCACAGAGCTAGCCAGAGCACTGGAAATTACCAACATTTTTCATGAAAATGACTGCAAATTAACTCAGAACAAGAATATTCACTCATGTAACTGACAGCTAATTTTAGAATAATGAATGCATTTAAGAGTAACACAGTTTTTAATTGCAAACTTAAGAAGGCAAAATAAGCAACATGCTGAATAAATTGTTCATTCTGAAAGATTCATCCAAATCTAATAACTATCTGTCTCTACAAATATTGTAATACGGCATAATCAGTCAGTATAAAAACAGCAGGAGGAACGGAGCCACAAAAAATTAAGCTATATTGCTGCTGTTTCAGTACCAAAGGACAGACTTCATAACTCTCTAACAATCCCTTCTAGCTTCAGATGCTTCTACAAAAGCAGAATTTAAACTGCATTTTTCTGCCTTGCATCATGGCTGAGACCCACAAGCTCAAATTAACTCCGACCTTAAAGGCAAAATGAGATGCTTATTCTCTCCTCCTCTCATTTTTACCCCTCTTTTCTTTGGAAATCCAGAACCAGAGGCGTGGGGGGAAGTCGCTGACTCAAATTGCTGTGTGAGCAAAACCCACAGGCTCCACGTTGCTGCTATATATGGGCTGGGGGGAAAGATTACGGACCTGTCTCAAAAGAGCCGCCAACCATCACGTTTGAGAGCTCCTCTCAGGCGTCCTCAGCCTAAACATTTTATGGGTTGGGGGTCGCAGGTCACCAACTGTCAAAACAGAGCACAAGTCACACTGCGCACCCGCGAGGAAACTGAGCAGACGGCAGAGCCAGAGTTCAGGGGCCGCGCTGCTCAACACGCACCACAAATGGCGAAGCTGCCCTTAAAAAGTAACAGGCTTCCCCCCCTAAATCTTTCTGATTTTTACAAGTAGAGCTCAAAGTTATGTGGACGTGAGTTTTAAAAGATCAATGCACATGTGGAATTAGACTATTCTAAATGTCTTTTTATTTTTTTAAATGGTGGAAAACAACCACCAAACTTTGAACTTCCAAATTTAACCAGCAGCAAACTCCAAAGCACCAGGTGGTTTCATAAACCCAAAGGTTCATAAATCTTTTCTTTAAAGTTTCCAATTTCAAAAAAGATCTTGTTCTCTTTGTGGTTATTTTTCAATTTTTCTCCCTCCCTCCCCCTTCTTTCCTGCCTTTGGGCGGATGACCTGCCAACCCCTGACAGTCTTTTAAGCTCGCTGTGCTGGCTCCTGCTGATGCTGCCGGAGACAGGCTGCACACTCATGGGGCAGCGAGCTGTGGGCATGACTTCATCCACCCAGAGGAACGCTGGGAAAGGGGCTGCACATGGGAACCGTGCTTTCTATTTTTAAACACTGCCTGTCGCGTAGCTCAGGAGTGCAAAGAGTTCAAGCGTTCAGTGAATCTGTTCTCGCCACCTCTTGGGCCTTTAAAGGACTAATAGTTCTGGTAATCGAGGCAGTGTAGTCATCAGTCTCCTCAATCTACAGCCCACGGGCTACATACAGTCCATGGGAGCAATTCATCTGTCCTGTGGGGTAATTTGGGAGACTGCCAGGTGCAGAAAGGGAGATCAGGGTTGGATGAATCACCAGTGGCTTGTGTTTAGTGTGGACCAAGGTGTCTTCATGAATGATGATGCATGGGAATAAACTTCTGCTACAACCACAGCAAATCTCTTGCCTTGTACCTTTGCTTCCGCTGCATGAAAAATGCCACTGAGAAAGGCAGCTGTCAGGCATAGCATGAGGTCCTCTTGTGGCCAGAACCAGCTGGTGGCTGTTATGCTTGTGGGAGCAAAGGTAGGTTTTACCTACGCATGTATACAGCGAAGCACGTAAGCAGTACACTCCCAGGAGGCACCAAACTTTGTGTCGTTTCTATGAGGTGAGAAAAGCAGAGCTGCCATAAACAGCCCTTCTCCAATGTTAAAAGAAATCAACAAAAAGGCCAGATAGTGGTCTTTTAGGTACTGCTCTGTAATCAGGAGACACACAGTCCTCTAATCTTCTTAAACTGACAGAATATAAAACAGCAAGAGTGGAAGAAATGGCCTTAGATTTCTGGCTTCTTTCTTTGCTTCCTAATTACACTCTAAGATCAACCCACTTTAACACATGCCTCAAATTATGCAATAACAAAATCATTCAGGTTGGAAGGGCCTCAGACGTCACCTAGTCAATCCCCCGACAGCAGCCTGCTCCCTCTGCTCTACACATTCCCCCGCAGAACAGGAGCATGGAGAGAGAGCTGCAGAAACAGGTGTGGAACCATTAACTCACTTGTTGTACCTAAGTCAGACAGATGGGAATCTTTAGCCCATTACCACTTCTCTTCTTTAGAAACAGCACCCAACACATGGCTCAGTAGAGACATCACACATAACCACTTAACTGTCTCGTAGATTTGGGTGAGGGTAGGTTGTTAAGTCTTCAGACAAGTGATGGGTAAGAGTGCTGTCTGATCAGATTCAGTACACAAAATATTATAGCTCCTTAGAGATGGCTTGGTTAATAGCAAATTTCCTATGAAGCCCTCAGGTAAATATCACCCACTTCTGTTGCTGAAGCTAATGATGCAAAAATGTTGCAGAATGTGATCAAGGCCACAGAGGAATACCAGTATCAGAGCTGGGATTACACTGCACAAGCTTGGTCTAAATGATCCAACTCCTTCTGGGGTTCAGATTATTCAATCCTGCGGCTCCTGTCCATGTTAGCTCATGAGGTATGGCCCTGGCCCACAGAGCGGAAGCTGGGTGAAGCAGTGAAACCACTGCAAGACACCAGCAAGATACCAGCAAGAGTTACCCAAGCCTTTCTGTCAATCCTTCAGAGAGGCAGTACTCTTCCCTCTGGAATAAGTGTTCCTCACTTTTCATTGCAGCTTCCTTTCATCCGCTTTCATCCCATGTCTTTACCCTCCTCACATATACAAACATACACATGCTTTGCCAGAAAATCAAAGAAAACTATCTCTCTTTTTAAAAAAAGAGAAACAAGAAGAGCTTTCGTGTTTCTCATGTTTTATGCTGTTGTAACTGCATTTGATATAGTCTCATGAGCAGGCCTTCCAATAATAATGACTAAATCTACTTTTATTTTGTAGGATATTTAGGAGCTATTTGGAACTGTAACCACAGTTATAAAGACAGCTCTCACCACATACATGTGGTATTATTTACTCAACCTCCTGATTCATTAAATGGATTTCCAACTCCTAAGAAGTTTATTATTATTCCTCTGTGGCTTCTTCATATTGATTATAATTTCAAAATTCTCTGCTGGAAATCAATGAGTATCCACTAAATTAGGTGACAGTTGATGGGTATAAAATGGAAACACTGCAACTATTTGCTGTCTACAGCCATCAAAGTAATTAAGGTGATTCCATCTCTCCTCACTCCCTCTTTAGAGCTAGATCTGGTTCTGTAAGGAAAACAACAGGAGGGCAGACAACTAGTAGACAAGCTAGATAGCAATGGCAAACATGGCATCTAAAATCTTCCAGAAGAGTGGCTAGCATGACAAAGAAGCTATTATTTTGTGCCATAGCTCCTCCAAAACCTGGGTCCAGTCTTGCCTTATGTAAGGAGTATTCCAGTATTTCTCTCTTGAGCTTCTGTCTCTGAGAATTGTGTAGAGAAACAGCTCTCAGACTAAACAAAAGAGGTGATTTAGGGCTCATAAGCATAAAACAACACTGTCACAAATGAGTTGAAATGACAGACTCCTCAGTGAAACAAGTCATCCTCCAGCTGTCATAGCAAGGTCAGAACATCAGGTTCCTCTGGATTCAGTGTTACTCACCCACAGTTAAAAACAATTGATAGATACAATTTTATGTTGCTCTTTTCTCTGAATGGTCAAATTCCAAAATGAATGTGAAATCTGGATTTGGCAGTAGGGATTCATGGCTGTGCTAGTAACTTAAATACGTCTAGCCCAGATGGCCCTTAAGCCTATTGGGAAAATATTCCTAACTGCAGCAAGCCAGTTTCCAGAGTCCCCTGAGCAGAACTGCACACCAGTATTTTGCATCAACTAATCTTTTTAAATATATGAAAATATCTAATCTCTATCTTTTCACCCATAAATAGACTCTAGTAATTTATATATAAATAGCTCCATATCCATCCCTTCTCATTCCACCAGATGCTGTGATAAAAGATCTGAGCAGAATCTCAGAATGCAGGCTGGATCTTGGTGGAACTAGGCTTAGATATGAGACTCATTGTTTTCCAGAATTATCCAGCAACCTGGTTGACACCCTGAGGGAATGATATGTAACTCCTCTTTATTAAAAGCCTTTTCAAAAAACTATCAGAGTAGCTGGTAGCAAATAACTTCAAGGGAATGTGTCATGTAATTCTTGTCCTGCCAAAAAAATATATACATTATTAACAATGAAATCTACTTGGCTGATAACATTTTTGAAAGTTACTAGCAATGAGATCGATAACTATTCTCATTTTTGCTAAATCCCTACCTGGATTTTGCCAAGCTTAAAATAACAACAAGGATAAGGCAACAGTATCCTTCCAATAGCTAAAATTCTGAACAAAATTCACAAATTAAAATGAGTTAAGAAGTCTTTTCCAGACAGAAGTAAGTTTTATAAGTTTTATGTTCTCAAACAGTTTATCAAAGTGACAGTTAAATAACTTCCCTATTACCTGCCATGTTCATGCAAGCAATATTCATTAGCAACAAGCTTATAAATAAGGCAAAAGAACTACTTGTCTCTTTATAATTGTATCTTTGCCAAACCCTACCAGTGTTCAAAACAGTAAATGTCTTTGCTATTCAAAATAAGGATCTGAAACGTAATTCTTCTCTAAATCTATAGGGGTACATTTGGTACAGAGGAGCTGTACCAAACTTCATCCCACAGACTGCATTAATTCAGCATAATGTCAAACTATCCCAGGGAAGACCATGGCATTTCTCTAACTCTGGCCATAGGATCATGTATGCTAAGTGCATGACCTATTGAGAAAAATAGTCCAATTCACTTGACAATGTGCTAAGATCACTTGGTCTTCCATTAGCACAAAGTACTCTATGAAAGGAGGCTGAGACCAGCCAAATCACCCATTCCATTGCTTGCATGGAATCTTACTCTGTCAAAGGCATTGCAAATCAACATGGACTGTGGCCTTCTAACTGTTCCTGAATCTTTTACTGGGTCTGTCACCTATTACGTGCAGCAAGCTTGTGAATTGGGTTTGCATGCACACATGCTTGTGTGGGAGGTTTCTAGTGTGAATGTGACTAGATGTGTCTGTGAAACAAATTTCTGGACTGATGTAGAC
Source organism: Pyrgilauda ruficollis (assembly GCF_017590135.1). Classification (NCBI taxonomy): domain Eukaryota; kingdom Metazoa; phylum Chordata; class Aves; order Passeriformes; family Passeridae; genus Pyrgilauda; species Pyrgilauda ruficollis. Next base: position 9,094,409 of record NW_024524934.1, on the reverse strand, counting down.
CATTTGGACAGGGCAAAATGAGGTATGTGTGTGAGTTGTATGATGCAAGTATGGGCATCATTACATCTAGATACATGGAGACAGGTGGCAGACTAATGGATTTTGGGAGGTCAAACAACCTTTCGTTTTTCCTGTGATGTCACAGTAGGGCACAAATAGAACATATATAACAGCTAAGAAAGGAAAACCAAAGCCAGTACAGATTAAATAGGACTATGTGATGTGTGGATGATCCTGAAGGAATGAAAAGAGAGATGCTGAACAGAGCATAATTTTATGTGCAGTTTATGCACATGACCTTTGTATACAGACAAGTCACAGTCCATCAGGGTTACAGAAATAGTCATAGTTCCGAAGGTATTAGAAGATACAATATTAAAATTCTTCCTGCAGAAATATCAACATGTGCCCTACTGATTTTATTCCAAACCTCTTGAACTCATCCCACAATACCTCAGATCTATCACAAAACAGAAACACTAGGGACATCTCCCCATAGAAAACAGAACAAACAGAAACACCAGCAGTATATTTTTTCTGAAGGGTTTTATGCTATATTCTTTTTTTCTTCCACAGTCATTTTGAGGCATGTGTGTGTAATGCAGTCCTGGACAATGTGATAGCAAGTGTCTCTGCTTTTATTCAGAGGCTAACAGCCCTTTCTGAACTGATGTTCTTAGGAAAAAGCCTTCAGACTAACCATACTCCTCCACAAAATCTCCCGTGGAGAGCACTGAGCACTCACATGGGCCTTTCAGATATATTAGGTCTATCTCTTGCTGATTGGTCCTTTTACTCATCTTTTTTAAAAACCTTCCAGGTTTTATTTCAGAAGGCAAAAAGCAATTTGAAATTCTCTCCAGATGTCAAGGATTTTTGTTGTCTTTTTTTCCTCCTCACAGATTCATGTTCTGAAAAGAAGAAAATAGAGAAAGAAAGAAAGAAAGAAAGAAAGAAAGAAAGAAAGAAAGAAAGAAAGAAAGAAAGAAAGAAAGAAAGAAAGAAAGAAGATAAGGAGAATTTTTTTAAGCCTTTAAAAGATATGAGGAATCTAAACTAAAAACCTTTTTGCAGTGAATGGTGGCTGGAGGGAATGTATAAGAATAGTCAGTTACTGCTGGCATGTTTACAGGCTTTGAAGGTTCTTCATATCTAGCTGAGTGAGAATGGTTAAGAGCAGCTCTACCTCACACTAAGATTTTATGGGATTAATGAAGTCTTTATTAAACCAAATACCTGCAGGTTCTGTTACTGCCAGTGTAGTTCCAAATCCTTCATACTTGTTCATACAAGGTAGAGAGTAAAATTGGAGCACTGTAAAAATGACTGGCCACTTTGCCTTTCTAGTCTTGTGATAATCACTCTTTCTAATAAATAAAAGGGTTTGTTTCTACTGACACTGCTTAAAGTGAAAAGGGTATGAGTTTTTGTCTGTTTGTTTGTTTGTTTTGTTTTGTTTTCTTAATATTTTTAACAGCCACAGATTTATGACCAATGTAGGAATGAAGGTTTTGTGGAAGATAAACTGACTACAACAGGAAGAATATTCGAGCTACATTAACTGATTTACCTAAAGATGATTTTTTCTCCAGAACAAGTCTGGTGTAAACTAAAAAAAAACCCTCCTACTGTCTTTTTATCCCCATTTAACTATTTGGAATCACCATCTCACAGCCATGTGCAAATAATGGATCCAGCTACAGGATATGTCTACACATGAACTCAAGAGCCATAATGGCAAAATGTGCTGCAAACTCATACCACACTGCTTTAATTTTGCAAACCAACATGAAATACCCTTTTGTTTCCCTGTTATAAAGATGAGTAATAATATTCAAAAAAACTGAGGTATTCTTTCTTCTATCATCATTAATTGTAACCTGGCTCTCTTTCTCCTATATATTACTGAAATATTTTTTTTTTATTCTAAGATTTAGAGTATATTAGAAATCTTTAATACTATAATTGTGTCCTTCACAGCAAAAGTGAATGCAAAAATGTACTATTTTGATATAGGTCACTCCACCACTTTTTAAAGATTGGCTAAAAACTCATAAGTTTGAGGAGGTTAAGAGTATACATGCTCAGAAAAGCAGAAATTTTTGTACAGAATTTGTGTTAGGCTGCTGGTGTTTTTTTAAGGAAAGAATATAATAATTTTAATAAAACTTCTGTCCTTTAATTAGAATTACTTTTAGTATATACATTGTTTTTAATGAGCTACTTCTGTCTAGCACATTAATTTTTATAAACTATATAAACAAGATAATTTTATTCACTAAACAATTTTATCTTTTCTGGTGTCTAGAAGGAGGAATGGTATGATGTGTTTCACAGCTACAAAGCCAAACACTCCTGAAATATGCTCCACAGGGAATATTAGCCCCAAGCTTTGAAACCACAGCCAAATCAGAAAATCTGTAAGGAGAAAGTGACGCAAAGCTTGTGCTGCACTCCACTCCCTCCTATTGGGTTGCTGTAATGTTTTTTGATTTTTTTCCCAAGGAAGACTGTAACAATATGAAAAAGTCTTTGAGCCTTGGGAAGACCTGTGTTTGAAGAGTGGCTCAAATAGTGATTTTATAATCACACTTCAAAAGCTTAAGTAAAATACATAGACAAAACAGGCAACTATTCCTTTATTTCTTCCTGTTTACACAAAAATCCATGGCCAATGAAATAAGTTGCAGGGTTTATTTGACATTCCTACTCCTGCCCAGCCATGAAGCTGCACTGTGTCAGCCACTTACAATGACCAGGCGCTTCTGAAAATGGCAGTGTCATGACATTTCCATGGTGACTTTGGCCTCAGCTCCACAAATCCCACAAGATCAGGTTACAGACTTAGGACTTAGGAAATGAGTAAGAAAGCACTAAAGGAGAAAAGCTGTGATTATATGCAAATATATTCATTAGAGAAGAGATTTAACAGAAATACACCTTCAATATTTTTAATGAATTTTTAAATAATTAATTTTATTTATAAAAATATGCTGCAGGTGTGCAATTTAATGTATCTGACCTTTTAAGGACTGGTTAGAAATGTTAGCTACCAAAAAGTTTTCTTGTTTATATTTTTTTGTATTTCTGTTTTAAAATGTTTCCCTTAAAACTTCATCTGTTCTCACTTTTATTGACAATGATTTATTTTTTCTTTGCTTTATTTCTTCATGTCCAATATAGCCGTCAGCTATAAGTTTTGAAGTTATAAGCAAATCCTGCCAGACACCCTGGAATAGGTGACAACCTCTGCACAGGACATAACAGGGCCCATGCCTGCTATATATATCTGTACAAATTTCCATGCATTTTTTACCTTGTAACAGAATTTCTTTTAATAGCACAAAATATATAGTCACTGGATAACTACTTTCCCATTTTTCCCTCAAACAAAACAGTTTTAGGAAGTAGGTGAATGCATTTTATTAAAATAATTTCACACGTCTTCCAAAAAAATCTATGTCAATATTAATTTCTAGCCTGGGTTCAATAAATATGTCAAGCTTAACTAAAATATTTTTAAAATGAGATGGAAGAGAAAAAATATTCTAGTGAGATCCTAAGTAAGATTTGAGGCTCTAAATTTCCTCTGGGGTAGGAGGTGTCCAATACAAATATACCTCTTCCCTTCAGGGTTTGCTGGGGTTTGTATATTTGGGGAGTTTTTTATGTATTGTGTTTAAAGATAGAAGCAAACACATGAAGAAAAGAAAATGTGATAGGTTTTGAAATCACTCAGAGAAAACTCTGATGTTGAATGCTTCCTTAAAGACAAGCAAGTAACGGTCACATTGTTTCAGTATTATTTCCATTCCATTATGAAGCAGAGGATTTTGAGCAGTAATATGTATTCTTTCCTCTGATAAATGCATAGCTAAAAGTAAGATCCTCCCAAAGAAGCAAAATCAGCATAGATCTCTGCCTGTTATTTTGCTTTCAGCTAATACCCCATCCCCCAAGAAAAATTCTGCTGACCTTTTACTTTCCATTCGATCCTGACATATATATCAGAAATTATTGGACCAATGAGCATTTCATACACATTTCACATCAGGAGGAAAAATGCATCTTTACAAAATGCACTTCTAAAGGATAGGACAAATCTGCCATTTGCCATTTTGTGTTACTAACCATTACTAAAATCAAACACTGCATGCTAAAACAGAAGCATGCTTACCATGATCTCTGGAAATACCTTCCTATTCAAATGTGCTCAAAATCTCTGTACACACTTCAGTGCTCTTTTCAATGTATTTGCAATTGAAAAAAAATCCTCTTACTTTTACAGACTCTAGTTCCACAAAGCACTTAAGGAAATATTTTTCCAGTGATGCATTTATGCATAGAATTAAAAATATGCAAATATTTAAACCAAGCTCTATTTCTCCTATTCCTCACTCACTGGCAGGAAAATTCCAGTCTTCTGATGGTAATTTTACTGTTTATTACTTTTTGTTAGAAGTGTGTTACACAAATATAATACTAAAACCAAATATAATACTAGAACCAAATAATATCCCAGCCCACCAGTGAATTCCACTGTGGCATGTCCACCCTAAGTAAAATCCTGCAACTCGTTCTACTTTATCCTGAAGAATGATTAGCTGAAATCTGGACCTTATGGAAAATAACCTGATTATAGCATATTGTAGCTATGATTGTAGCTGAACATTGTCAAGTGAAACAAATCCTACATAAAAGCTAATATATGGGAAAACAAGTAAAAACCATAGGAACTATTTAAATCTTTAGGTCTTCAGTCTTTGGAGTTCTGATGTTCAATGTGCCTCAGAATCAAGCACTTTTTCTTGAGGCTCAGGAAGAACTAAAACAGTGATGTTTTCACAGCAGTGTCTTATAAGTCAAAGTGTGCAAATACTTACATCCTCATTTGAACTGAATTGTATTCCACAGCTTCAGAAATTAGGCCAGCTATGGCACAACAGGTTATTCCACCACCCCAGAAATAGAACAAAACTCAAACTGGGTAGACAGAAGAAGCTGTCACAACTAGTCAAAACATCAGTGATAAAGCAATGGTCCCAGGAACCCACTCTAAAGATTTTTTTGGAGGGTGGAGACTCCCCTTCACTTTCAAAATCCCTAGTTTTCACCACTGAAAAAGGAAAATTGGATTTAAGGTATTGGGTAAATAATATTGCAAGCACAAGACATTAAATGTTGAGCCAGCATAGGCTCAGCCTTCCACTTCATATTCATACAAAAAGTTTTGTAGTGCATCTCTGTCTGCAGTTTTGTAGTGCATCTGCATCTAGCAGATGTCAGATCCTTATCATCGAGCCTCCAAGAGCCAGATAAATCTGGTGTCAAGTATCAAGCCAGAACAAGTACTGTAATGTGGTCTCCCGATAATTCAGCTGAAGTGCCACAATGCAGTTATGTGTGATCCAGATCAAATTTATGCTGCCAAGTTATTTGATAATACACAGATACAGCATTAGTGAGCACTGAGCCACAGGCTTCAAACTACAAGTATCAGGAGCAATATACACTAGCCTGCTTTTACTCCATTCTTTCCAAAGTCCCCTGTGCTTTTGCTATCATTAGCTGGAATTCTATTTGGGATTCGCACCTAATATTTCATGGTGTACTTAGATGTATGGCATCATAATGGCAATGTTGATAAATTATTTTTTGCCATTTATTTTTATGTCTTCTGAAATTTTATGAAACCACGTTAGTATGTGAATTAAATGTAAACCAAAAATCTCCCAAATATTTCCACCTTTTTTTCCTCCATATGGAATTATTTTCCTTTATGTTCTTATCTATTTTTTACCAGCCTTCATGCTGAGATCACACTAAGAAAGGACTCAATCTCTATTTTGCTGGTTTTGCTGAGACAAAAAGAATGCTTTTAGAATTCTCCTGTTCCCTATATGAAGAAGATGGGAGAAGAAAGAGCCCTTGTTTAACAGCATCCTAGAAAATAATGTTCTTAAATTTTGCATAAAAGTTTTATGGACCTTATAGGAAGTAATCATAAAAGACAAAATATTTTTCATTTAAAACTATCTACATTGAAAAAAATATTCTGTTTATTTTCCTCTTCCAAATATATTTTCCACAAGTTTGGATGGGGCTTTGAGCAACCTGGTCTAGTGAAAGGTGCCTCTCTCCATGGCAGGGGCTTTGGAATAAGATGAACTTTAAGGTCCCTTCCAAACCATTCCACAGTTTTATGATTTTATGAAAATTTAATGTGATCTGAGCAGCACATTTAGGTTGGATCCAAATAAAACAGTTTCACAACTTTTCAAAGCCAACCACTAAGTAAAGTTGAGAAGACAATTTAGCAAATATTCTATAAAAGAAAGACAAGACCCCAAGGTGCTTCTCCACAGAGATGCTTTCCACAATATCCACTACTCTCCCCTGATCTATCCAGGTAGTTTGTTCATCATAGAAGGCAATTTGGTTGGCCAAGCATGATTTGCCTTTAGTGTAGCCATGCTGACTACTCCTGATCATATTCTTGTCCTCCATATGGGCAAAGATGGCTTCTGGAATGAGGCACTCCATCACCTTTCCAGGGATTGAGGTGAGGCTGACTGTCTGGTAATTCCCTGGGTCCCCTTACATGCCCTTTTTGGAAACCAGAGTGACACTTCCTGTTTTTTCAGTCCTCAGGAACCTCTACTGAGTGCCACCAGTTTTCTAAGGTGATTGTGAGTGGCCTTGCTATGGTGCCTATCAATTCTCTCAGCACTTGTGGATAAATCCTAGCAGGGCCCATGGACTTGAGGATATCAAGTTTACCTGGGTGTTTTCTAGCCCAATCCTCCTTGACCAAGGGAAAGTCTCTCTCCCAACACTCCTCTACCCTGGTCTCCCAGGTCAGAGATTCCTGCAGGCTGGTCTTGTCCCAGTGCAAAGGCAGCATTCAGCAGTTCTGCCTTCTCTGCTTCCTCTGTTACCAGGGTGTCCCTTCCATTTGGTAACAGGCCCACATTATCCTTAGCTTTCCTCTGTTATTCATTTATTTGAAAAAGCCCTTCTTGTTCTTCTTGACATCCTTTGCCAGATTTAATTACAGAGACACCTTTACTTTCTTTGTATTTCTTATTACATGTGCAAAACAAGAACACAAGGGCACATAATATTTTTTTTTTTTTTTTTTTTTTTTTTTTTTTTTTTTTTTTTTAATGTGCATCCAAAGATTCAATTATTTAGATCACATACAGGAATGTTTTTCAGGACATTCATCTTTGCATGATCTGCATTTGGGGATCATCTTTTAAAAACATAACAAAAATATGATATTTCAAACTTCTGCATCAACTAATGTTCTGCTAATAAAGACAGATATTTCTAAGTAAAAGTCAAGATCAAGTGATGTTACCAGTCTTCAATTAAACTACTTAAGTATTCTGCAAAGAGCTATTCTATTAGAAAAGATTGTTCATTCTTCTGCATTAGTCATCAATCATGCACAAAACTTTGCATATCTCAAAAACCTTATTTAAAGTAAAATGGAATTGGGATATTTGATCTTTCAGTACTGATCAATACTTCTTAATCAAGATGCCACAGTCTAATTCATGGTTTGAAACCTGATATGAGATGGAAAGATAAGGTTATTGAGAAATGAGCACTAAATATTGTTATCTGTGATATTGATACATCACATGTAATGCCTATGAAGCATGAATAATGAGCTAAAGCCTATATAATAAAGCCTGCCTATAGTAAGTCCTGCTTGTGGTATATTATTTACACTGGGTGGAAACAACTGCTCATTTTATTTCCAGAAAAGAAGATAAAAGGAATGTGATAATTTTAAAACAAAAATTATATATATACATATATATATATATATATATATATATATATATATATATATATGTATATATATAATTTCTAAGGCAGAAGTAAAAGACCTAGGGAGATGGAAACATGCTGCTAATCAGAGCTCTGCTTTGTAGTTCCTCATGTTGTTCCAGAGGCTTTTTCCTCAGTAATGGTAACTGTCCAGCTAGTTACAGTGCTGTCTTGAGTTATTGTTAAAATTAGGGAATTAGGTGGTTATTGGAGGCTAGAATGAAGTTTCTTTACATGATTCAGAGAATAATCAGAGACAATGGGATGCCATATTCTATGTCTTTGGAGTATATAAAGCCAGGTCACTTTCAAAAGGCAGAAGGAAGCATTTTCAGCTACTTTCAAGTTTTTATTCAGCTTTTAAATAGGACAAAATTCCTGATTTAAAAAAGAAAATTAACATTTTAATCTATTTATTTCTGGTTATTGTAACTCTTCCTCTCTTTTTTTCTCTCCTCTTTTTTTTCTTCTTTGGTACTAGCAAAAAATTATGTTCTTCACTTTAAGTGCAGGTCTGGGAATCAGAAATTTTATTTTATTTTTTCCCCTCAAGACTTCCTGTGTAGACACAAATAAACTTAACCTCTATATCAGTTCTCACACCTGGTAAAAGAACTTCACCTTTATACTTACCTACTTTATAGAGAAAGTCTTCTCTCCTGCCTATGATTCTTTATTGCTGACAATTTTAATTTTAATCCACTCATGATTGTAGAGTATTTGAGGATGAAAGGTGGAAGAGAAAATTAAATTTTATTATTTTGTGGTAAAATATTTTAAATAAAATGTCATGCTACTGCATTTCAAATAAACCACTCTCTTGTGATCTACATTTAAGGTGCTTGTCTACATTTACACAGCGAGAGGCAGGTATCCTCCAAGCTAAGTCATATGAGGATACTGACTTCAGCTGGTGCCATCAGGCCTCAGAGAAGCCTTCCTGTCTGAAAACAGAGAAGACAGACTAGGGAGTTTACCTGTTGCCTTTGTTATCTAGTCCCCAATATTAATTAACTCAGTGCCTTATTTTGGCCCCAGTACCAAACCCTCAAAATGCCAAGAAAAGGAGACTAGTGAATGAAAGAGCAACAGGTGGGTTGAGAAATGTTCATTCATCTAATTCACAGGACTCTTCTAATGTAAGATACCAGGATTTTTCAGTCTCACCTGTAATCTTATCGGGACAGGTTTTCAAATGAAGCTGAATTAAATGAAGCTCATAAGCCATTAACCGCAGTTTAGAAGACAGCAGTTTTTTCTACCATCCATGCTAGAGTTTTTGCTGTGGCCCCATTCTAATATTGTTGCCTTCATCAAATTGCCACTTTTCTTCCTGCAGAAAACAACTGCTTCATATACTCAGCAGAACTTCAACTTCCAGTAAAGGGTGCAGCCTCTAGGCAGAACAAACTGTTCTAGCAAAAATCCTAGAACTTAGCAAAGGTAGACCATCTGTTACTGATTCTGGTTTATTGTTGAAGTATCTTTTTTCCCAAGGAATGCCTTCCCTAAATGCTTAGCCTTTCTTCTCCCTTGTTCATCATTATGTCAAGAATCCTGAAATAAGGATTCTGTGTTGCATGTGTACCCATTCCACAGGTATGGAACAAGTTGTCTAAAGGCAAGAAAATTCATTAACACTGTATACCTTATTCATCATGATCATCTAATTTGGAAAGTTTCTCCATGGGTAAATGGACCTGAGAAGCAGATGAAAGGTTACATATTTGCTAACATATTCATGCACATGAGCCTCACACAAGAAGAAAACAGGGCCAACCTGCTCAGGCTGGTTTGTAGCTTACCACAGATGCATCAGAACGGAGAACAAACCTCACTGCTGACGACAGCACGTGTTTTGCATGTGGTGGAAATGCCCATCTTTTACGCAGGGGTTTTTGAGTATATGAAATAATTTCATGGTTTTGTGGAGGTTGGGTTTGTTTTTTTAAACAATGCTAACTTATTCATGAGACATTTCAGATTAAGCAGTAAACATATACCTTCTACTCTTCAATTCTTCTACATTTTTCCCCTTTTTTAATATGAAAACTCATCCTATTTCTCTAAACATCTCTCAGACAGAGGATCAGTTATACCAAGGTTTGTGCTGTGTAATATATCTTTTAGCCGAACATGAATGTCATATCTATAAACTTACATATAGTGACCTGTCTTTCCAGGACCCTCAGTTCCCTTTACTGTGGATAAATTTCTGTTCAATTTCTCTCAATGGGGATACTGTAAACTACTCTTTCCCTCCCACAAATAGTCAGAATTGTAATGTAAGCAAGCTTAGATGGCAGAAGCAACAAGGACAGGTGAGAAGACTATCATGGGGAGTGGGAACAGCAGGCTAGAAACGCTGAGAATATCTGTCTCAGAACTGGAGATTTCCAAGCTCAATGACATTTTCACCCCATTCAGGGCAAAATATTGGCACTCTCTTCATTCAATCATACTTGGGATCTCACAGCTCAACCTATTAATGAAATTCCCCTCACAGTTAAAATTAAAAAAAAAATACTGAATATGAATGTGGAAGAAAGGCAATTTGATGTTTGTAATTATCGAGGCAAACTCCACAACCTGCTGAATGTATGCAAAATGGACCCTGGATGGTGTATATAAAAGTGGTATGTTCGGAGAATAGCAGCAAGTATTGAGGTGTCTTTCTGGTAAAGAAAGTCATCATCCAGGATGCTGACCATGAGCACCAGGGGGGCTTCACTGAAAGGTAAGAATTTTGACATTCACCTGCTGATAATTTTTATATTTCATTTATATTGAATTAGGAGGCATCTGAAACGTAACAGATCTAGAAACTGTGGTCTTCCAGCCACATAATTTTCCAGAAAGTGCAAAACCTGAAGAAGGGAGCTTGATGTCTTTGTCTTCTAAGAGTACTTTTGCATTGAGCGATGTCAAAAAATTGGCTTAAGGGATGTCACACCATGAAAGTTTGGATCTGGACTGGTTTGCTGCACCACTCAGAAGGCTATAACTAGATGTCTTTACCCACAAATCTAGAGATGATGTGGTAATTTTGAAATTAATATTTTCAAAACGTTCATCGACTTTACAAGCCAACAAATCTCAGGTTTTCACAAAGTTATTCCTTAGAGTACTTTCCTAAATGCAGCATCCAGCATGTACCTTGCTTATGGGGGAGGAGGAAGGTTTGCTTCAATATTGTGTAAATACACCTTTTTTGAATGTAGACCTATAAAGAAACTTATCACGTTACATCCTTAGGGATAATTTTGCTGATTTATGAAGCACACTTTAATTGAGCATTTTAAATAAGTCTAGTGAACCAATATAAGTAACAGGTCAATTTCCAAAAGTAAAAGTCTCAGAGCAAGTACATTCATTTACCAAATATTTTAATTATTTGCCATTGTTTTTCTCTGTGTATTTTATTTCACTGAATAAAAAACCTAATTCTGCTAAGTTAACATGAAAATTTTAAGCAGATGATGTTTTGTGCTTTAGATAATGAGAAGTCCTCTATATCAGTTTCAGAAGCTCTGGAAAAAAGAAAAAAACCTATCACTGATTTCTTAGAAGTAGGAAACTTAGGGTTAAACTCTTAAAAGCAAAGAAGCACAGCTGCTGGAAATTTTTTTAAGGAACTCCCAGGACAATCACAACCCTAAGAGTGACCTAACCACCTCCCACAAAAATTAATTTTAACTCCAAATGTTTTCAAAGGAGAAAAGGACCTCTGGGAGGAGGGAAAGGAAAAAAAAAAAAAAAAAGAAAGAAAAAAAGACCAATCTATTTTCCAAACTTATATATCTGTGCAAATATAACTATGTCTCTATATTTGCACTGTGAAGAATTTTGATTTGTTTTTTCTTCTGTTTATCACTCTGTTATAAAGTCAGACACGTTGTAAGAGACTTCAGAATGCACTGTACACTACAGCACAGGTTACATTGTCTCCTCACACTCTGTAACTGGCTCTGCTATACTATCAGAATGACAGACGGGAGAAAGGATAAAGGAATTATACAGAATTACAGTATGTCTGTCCTCCACTGCTGGAGCATCCAGTACAGGGGGTACTCTGAGCTGTGTGACAGCACAACCCAAATCACCCAGCATCTGGCTCTGACAGCTGCTTCTAAATACACCTGCAAGTCAGTGTGAGCCCATTTCACCGTGTTTTAAACTTGAACAGGTTTGTTGCTGGTGGCCCTTCTGGTGTCCCACATGCTTCTGACAAAGGAAGGAGTGACCTCTTTGCCAATCTGCCCCAAAGGATCTGTCAATTGCCAGCTTTCCCTTGAGGAGCTTTTTGACCGAGCAGTTAAGCTTTCACACTACATCCACTTCCTGTCTTCGGAAATGTTCAATGAATTTGTAAGTAGCCTTTTCCTGAGGACAAGAAAATATAAAATTGCAATTTAATACTTTTTAATCACAAACATATGTTAACATATAATAAGTAAACAGTATGACTACCGTCTGGTGAAAGTTCCAATGGTGACCAAATTGGTATATAGCCCTGAATGTTGCTAAGATCCCCAGCACTTCTATTAAAAGATACCATTTTCCCATCATTCTTCATCTGTGGAACATTTGTTTTTTGCTGGGTGCCAGTTCCACTCCAGAGACTCACCAAAAACTTTTGACCTTTACAGCATAAAAGCAGCGATAAAAGCTATGGAACAACGATTAGCTAGCGCAGTGCTTGAGCTGAAGTTCTTACCTTTCTGTCTCAATAACACCTGTCCATGCTGATCTGCAGGATGAACGTTACGCCCAGGGCCGGGGTTTCATTGCAAAAGCTGTCAACAGCTGCCACACTGCATCTTTAACCACTCCTGAAGATAAGGAGCAGGCTCAGCAGATTCATGTAAGTCCCACTTCCAGTGTAATTCTGTGTAAGACAGAGCAGGGGAAGGCAGGGAAGGAGGGTTGCAGAATAGTGAGGCATCTTTCAGAGTGAGAGGGAGATCAACTCAATGAGAATTAAAAAGCCAGGAAGAGGAAAGCACCAAAAAGCCAAAGTTGATTTAATATTTGCAGATGCTAAGTTGCAAGCCATACAGCATATATAAGTACCAGTGACTTTCATCATCCCTTCCTTTCCTGTTTCCTTTCCATTTAATCACTGCGTCTTAATTCCAATAAAAATACTACCTCATGGAGCAATGCCAGTTACCATGTTTGTGTAGTGCTGAGAACACTACAACCTTTAAACATTATCTTAAAACATCTTATACACAGTTAATGTATTTACAAACATAAAACACATTGCTGTATGTAGACAGAGGTAAATAGTTTTCCAGTAACTCAAAACACTAGCATTACTGAAAAAAACTTTGAATATTCTTTCTGTTACAATTAGGCTAAAGTGATCATATCATCATCCAAATGCAAAGACTCTAGTGTGAAAATCTGCAAAATATGTGTAAATAGAAACACACTTCATGCATACATCATTTATAATAATTATGAACTTCAGTGAAGATCTCATTCAGCCTACACTCACAGATAAGCTTTGAAAATTCTCTAGCGATAAAAATAAGCAGAGCTGTAAAAATGGGGCTGTTCCAGAGCAAAATCTCTATGAGTTTCATGGTGGTGGTGATATCTTTGATATCTCACACTATCACCAGCTTCTCACTGTGTCATTTAGAAATTCTAGTGGGAGTAATAGAATTCACAGCCCTGGGTTGTGCATCTAGCAAAGAAGAAAAGGTTCAATACTGCCATGAACTTAACCATAGGCTCGATGAATTCCTATTGCCCACAAGAAAGGACAATTTTTAAAGCCAGAGAGCTACTGCTGGAAGCACTGTTGTTCAAAGGGGAGGACAGATGAGTTATGTAGAGGCAATAACAGCTATTTGGTGGTTTACCATATTGTGCACCTTCCAGTCAGTACTAGATTTAAGAAAAATTATAAAAATAATCAGTGGATTTTAAAATGTTTATCAAAAATCAGATAAGGAGCTCTGGGTTTGCTTTCACAGAGATGAGACATAGTTATGCTTGCTAGTTTTTAATGCTGAGAGTATTCAATTATATTTTTTACCGCAGAATGGCTCACACAAGTATTGTAGAATATGATGACACCAATGACAAACTTTGAAAATGCAATTCCAAAGAGGTATCTAAGACAGGGTTATAGGGCACATTCAGTGATAGGTCCTGGAGTAAGTTCCTAAATCACAATGTCTGAGGACACTGCTCAAAATGCCTTCTAATTTTACCAGACTTTAGCTTTCTTCTTCTAATGACGTTCCTTTACTATGGGTGTGCAGCATGAAGACCTACTGAATTTAATACTGGGAGTTCTGCGTTCCTGGAATGATCCCCTGATCCATCTGGCCTCTGAAGTACAAAGAATCAAAGAAGCTCCAGAAACCATTCTCTCGAAGGCTGTGGAGATTGAAGAACAAAACAAGCGACTTCTAGAAGGAATGGAGAAAATAGTTGGGCGGGTAAGTAGGTCCTTAACACTCTTCCAGCCAGCTGCTTTAAGGAAGACACGTACATTGATAGGCTCTTCCTACCTGGAATATGAAAGGAAACAACAGATGTGAAGATAAAAAAGGGAGACAAAGTAGTCAAGTCTGAGAACTTTTCAGCTTTCTTCTTTCATATTTCTTCTGCTACCTTGCAATTTCTAAAGAGACAATGTGATATGATTGATATGTGACAATGTGATGTGATATGTCATAGAATAACCCATGACACTCCTAGTTATGATTCAGGGGAAGATGTAATCATCAGGACCAACTATGGTCATTTTATCTTTGAGTATTTTCAATTTGCAATCCTGATTGTTTAAGGATACATCCCCCTTTTTTCCATATGCACCTACATATATATATATATATATATATATATATATATATATATATATACACATATATATATGTTTCAGAATATTTATATGCAACTGTATACAAATAGGTATTATGCAGAGGTCTTGGAAACAGATAATGTGTTTAAAACAGCTCTGGAAATCTGGGCTATTGCTAAGATGTGGCATACAAAGTAACCCTGATTTCTTTCATTTCTCTTTTCACACCACACTGATTCCTCTGGACTCTGTGTCTGACTTGGCTCCCCCTATACTTGTGAATTTAGACAACAAGGCTGTTGTCTCACAAAACCCATACTAGAATAGCTCTTGTTGCCACTAATTGATTGAAAGCTTTCCTGAACAAAACCAGCTCTCGCTTGTTTATTTTTAAGGGGGCCTCTGTTAGTCGGTGAATTTATCATTCTGTCAGCGAGTTAGATGTTGACAAGAGGTTCTTACTTCACTGGTCTGAGCAGCTGAACAGCACGAAGAGTGCCTCCATCACTGTATCCACCACTTTCCACTAGATCACTCACAGTCTCTCAGTTAGCTGTCTCTTCACTCAGAAACCTTATACCATCCAGGCTGCAAATACATTTATCAGCGTAATCAAATACATTTCTATCACACATCCATGTGTAAAAAGGGCACAGCTGAGGGTCCAAGATAAGAGTAAGAAGTCAGGTGCTGCTCCAGTTGCCCTGTCACCACCTTCTCATTCACATTATTTACAGAAAGAGATAAGACTAGCTCATTCATTAGTGTCAAACCATATTTTTAAGTCTTTGTGGGTCTATTTTTTTTGCCTTTTGCTTAAACTGAATGATAGCAGCTCCACAGATACTCTCCTATATGTCTTTTCGAAGTATGACTTGTGTGAAATAAGGATGGTGCACAAGAACCACCAGGCACAGACTTCCTTCCTGCTACAAAAGGTAGATTTATGTGATAAGAGAAAATTAATGATTGTCTTCAAACAAGGAGACCTAAACCAGTCTTCACCTGAGATACTAACTCACTACATGTGTTCCCACATGTAGCTTTCTAACATTTCTAACATTAGAAGTCATTTTATCACTCAGTTTTTTTTTTTTTTTTTTTTTTTTTTTTTTTTTTTTTTTATGGAGCCGGCACTTCTGAATATGTATTATTGAGAGATTTTTCTGATAAGGGCTGAGACTAATCTGTTTGTTGCACATGAACAACTTCTAAGAACAAGTTTTAACGAAGTTTTGAAAGTGGAGCGAGCCAAAGAGAGATGTCCCTGATGAGTCCAAGCATGAAGGAAGGATTGATTTCTCTGCAAAGTCAGGTTTCCCTGAATACTGGTTAATACACTACTTCTCTTAAAACACTACTGAAACAGGCTTTTCACGTTTTAGGAAAATAAACTGAAAAATCTGACAAATTCCTTCAAAATCTGAATGAAGATATAGAACATTGTACAGAATAATGTGAGCCACTACAGAAAGCACATTAGAAGCCATACATTAACATTCTTCAAGGACAGTATTTTACATTCTGCCTTCTACATCCAGTCAGGCTCACTATCATTTATTATTAATACCACTTTGTGTATTTAGGTTCACTCTGGGGAGGTCGAAAATGACATTTACACTCCGTGGGACGGACTTCCATCCCTGCAGCTTGCTGATGAGGACTCCAGACTCTTTGCCTTTTACAACCTGCTGCACTGCCTCCGCCGAGATTCCCACAAAATCGACAACTATCTCAAGGTTTTGAAGTGCCGCCTAATCCATGACAACAATTGTTGAGTAGTCATGGGCCTGATCATGTACTGAAGTCATTCATCGTGTGTTCTTGATGTTTTGCCACTTTATGAAAATCACACACTGTGCAGAATCTCTATCATCAGTAACTTTTAGGCATGTTTGTATGAATTCTGGCTGCAACAATTAGCACCACTCGTGTTGGTGCTTTAAAATATTACCAACTACTTGTATAACAAGAATACACTTTTCTGTCTAATCTCCTCCCCTAGTAGTATTTCAGTGAAGAACATGTGATGCAGATACAAATAAAAATGTTCTTAAGTCCAAAAGCATGTAACACTTGGTGGTATCAGTGAATAAAAAATAGATGGCATGGTGTATACCTTTAAGAGTAGCTTCTTTTTTGGGATCTTAATCTCCAGCTATTGATGACAGGACTTCTTACTTACATTGGTCTTTACACCCTCTCAAAAAAGAGAGGAAACAAAAAGCAGGGGCATAAAAAGGCAGATTAATCTCACTAAATTATCCTAACGAGAATTTTTGGTCTGAAATCCACTCTGCTTTTATCAACTCTTTTATTTGGTAGAAAATCTGTCAGAGCAGGGGAGATAAAGGTTAAGAAATCCATCCTGGCTAACACAGCCTTTGATTTCCCATAAAATTCATGGAGAGAAGAGACACATCCAGTATTTTAAGAACAGAGATACAGATATATTTACATCTATACTGATAAGAAAAGGCATTTCCAAGGGAAGGTTCATTATATTTGAGGTAACTATCTGAGGGCAAAGGGATCAACTGGTTTCAGTAGGTCTCAAAAAGCAAT
This sequence comes from Pyrgilauda ruficollis, assembly GCF_017590135.1. Lineage (NCBI taxonomy): Eukaryota > Metazoa > Chordata > Aves > Passeriformes > Passeridae > Pyrgilauda > Pyrgilauda ruficollis. Next base: position 9,077,179 of record NW_024524934.1, on the reverse strand, counting down.
GATGGGCATTCCTATCATATCCACCTACTTTTCACATTCTTCCCAAGCAATTTGGTGGTTGCAGTTACCTGGAGAATTTTGAACACATAAAAAGGCACCAGCTGAGCTGAGGTGTCTTTTGTGCTAAACCAAATGTGTCTCCATTCACTTTCAGTGGAGTCAAAAAGTTTTTAGGGCAGTCATTTGAAAACACTATGGTAACACATAGAAAATTTGTAAAGATCAAAACAATTGACTACTTTTGAAAAAATCTGGCTTACGGTCACAGCAAGTAAGAAGGGAAATTGCAACAGAAGTCATTGACTGTAGACCGTACCTATATGTTGTCTTTCTAAGCAATAAATAAACTCAGCCTTGGCTTCATCACACAGTTTTAGCAAACAGGAGCTTAATTTCGAATCAGCTCCTCATGGAGCTGGCTTCCCACTAGACAAGCATGCTGCATTGCTCCAGGTTGGAGCCAGCTCAGAGGAAGAGTGAAGCACCAGAGAAGATTGGTTTGAGGGCTTAAGCCTTCACTACCATAACAGAAGAAGCACAGCCATAAATTGGCATTGACATAAGAGATTAGACAATACCAACTGCTAGGAAGGTCTCATTTTAGCCATTTCTCCAAGAACACGATGATATTTGCATTTCTAATTGTGTGTACATATATATAATGGCCTCTTAATCTCTTCATGTTTTCAATTATTGATTGCCTCAGGCTTTTTCTGGATAAGTATACACTAAGTCAAATTTTAATCTATTAAAAAATCACCTTTACAGTAAGCAAATTCCTTGTAGGACAGTCACAATTGACATGTTTCTTAAGCACTGAAATGCACAAAACCTGGGCCATCTGCAACAGCAGTTTAACAACACACAGCTGTACAGCACAGTCGAGGAAGAAAATGGGTAAAATTTGCCTGGCAAAATGCAAGTGTCCCAACTAGAATTTAAAATGGTTTTAATATTCTGGTTTTTGTTATAATGCCAATGGAGGGGAGAAAAAGAAACATTTTAAAGGAAAGGAAAAAAAAGGAAAAAGAAAAAGAAAATATGTCCTTTGTAATTATCATAAGTGCTTAGAATTACAGTGTGAGTTCTTATTGAAAAGAAAACATGAATAATGGGACTAGTCTGTATTGAGCTGGAAAAACAATTATGCCTCACTGAACAAACTCCTACCTCAGAATCTCTTTAGAATTCAAAAGCAACTTGATTAATAGGGTAGACATTCATAATTTTACACTTATATGACTAGATCTAAAACAATTACTTTCATTAACAGCTTAACAATTACAGTGCTAAAACAACAGTTTAAAACTTGCATGCACTGGCTTTATATGGCCTATTTTAGCAGAATTATGAGTTTTTTAATTTCATAAGAAAAGATACAAGAGGATGACAAAAAAATCTAAACAACTGCAAAGCTATCTGTTTTGCAGCTGCTTAACTAAAGTAGCGTTAAAAAGTGATCTGGTTAATATTCTGAGTCATCACAGCCGTCACAGAGACAGAGAGACATAGAGGCCCATGAACACATTCGGAGCTACACCTTCCTGTGAAGTGCCCTGCCATGGACATATCCTTCAGACCCCGGATGTTCAAGCCACAATTCAATTGGAAAATCTATTTCTTAGAGCTGCTGGTAGGAAAAACACATACTTACCTTAATATTAATAGATAGATACTAGCAAAAATGTCTTCACTGTGAGGGTGGTGAGGCACTGGCAAAGACTGCCCAGAGATGTTGTGAATGCCCCATCCCTGGCAGTGTTCTAGGCCAGGCTGGGCTCTGAGCAACCTGGTCTAGCAAAAAGTGTCCCTGACCACAAGGGGATCAGCTCTTTATCTAAAAATTATCTTTAAGGGACCTTCCAAACCAGGTTATTTCTATGACACTACGACTCTAACATTTTGTTAATTAGTGCATGTTTGTAACTCCTGAGCAACTATTGTCTTTTGTCCAACAAGAAATTAAATAGCCAAACTCTTGCATTATATAAAACTGAACTTAAAACAAGCATGCGCTTTCTAAGTAAAAGAAACTGATATCTATAAGCATTTTTTTTCCAAGTGTATTAATTTCTGGCTACTTCACAAAATAGCTAGTTTTCTAATTATTATTTATTCAATGCCCAAATTGGCCATATTAAAAATTTGTTCTTATCTTTACTTCTGGTCATTTAAGATTGCATGGTGACAGGAATGGAAAGAAAAGGTCCACTTAGCTGAAATATAGGTTCTGTTCTCTTTTAAAATTATATTCATGCTCCCATAGATGGCACTAAATTTAAGATAACACTTAGTGACATGAAATCTAAGTGGCAGGAAGTTTAAGCCTATGCTAATGCGCTGAGAGCATTTATCACTGAACTCAACAGAGCAGCATAGATACACAAAATAGAAATCTGACTTGCTATTGATGTGTGTTTCTAGACTCTAGGATGATAGGCAAACACTAGAGCAAACAGAATATTTTGAGGATGATTTTAAAGCCAATAAGGGAAGATTTTATTGACAGTGTATGTCATTTGGAATCAGCTGCTTAACTAATAATGTGATAATCTTTCTATCATCCTTTTTTTTCCTCTTTTTCATTTGAGACCCTACAAAAAGCCTCCAGTGTTTTGTCTATAGCATGGCAACTCATCTGTACAATAGAGTTGACCTTTAAAATATAATTTTAAAGACAATCCACAATTCTGATAACAAGGGATAGACAGTGTAGAAACCACACATCATCTAAATTTAATTTCTGAACAACAGAAAATCTCTGAGGGGTACATTTTAAAACATTTAAGATTCTGCTTATTATAAATGAAATTTATACAAACAACCAATTTTGTCAGAAATGTAAACTCAGTAATCATACTTACATTTATATCCATACACTAAAAAAATCCAGCAGTACAACCATGCATGGGAATAACATCACAGGCATACAAGTTCTCACTGAAATTACTGGGTTTGCTGATCTGTAAAGCTATTAACATATATGACTATTTCTGTCACAAGTTCTTAATGACTTGCAAATTACTTTGCTAAATCTTGAAGTCTGATGTTGGCCCTCAATACTCAATTCAACTGAAATTTAAGATTGACTACACACAGATTTATATTAAGCACTAAAACAGGTTTAAAAACAACAGTTTTAAAATGTAATGAAGCTCTTTTGAAGTTCTTCATGTTCATATCCATCTTAAGGAATGAAGCTAAATTCAGCATCAGTCTTGGAAAGCAGTAGAAGTGTCAGCCATGGTTCTCCAACTTTTTTTTCTCCAAACAACTCAATGACTACCAGATAGCATTTTAAAAATATCTATTATTATTATTATTGGGATTTTAAAGCTGTATTCAGATATATCCCCCATAACTAAATACTAAAAAATTTTTTAAAACTTGCATTTTGTCATGGTGATTTTTTGTTTCCTTTCACACATTCAGCTACAGAGAGTAATAAAAATGGACAAGCAATGGTGCCTAATGTCCTCTGAATTATATCTTTTTTCTCATACAGTGAAAGCCGCACAAACTGTTCTTATTTTTGGTGAAAAAAGTAAGAATTCAGAGACTTCTCCCATTTGACTTTTGGAACATACAAAAAATGCAAGGCCATTTTGAAGGACACAGAGCCCACATTCCAATCTACAATTTTAATGTGCATTGAGGGAAGTAAAAGACCATGTTTCTTACATTGTCCCTAATTCTTTTTCATGCCCTTTTGATCACCCACAAATCCCATGCTAACATTCTTGCGGTTTAGGAAGACATGTCTTGGACAGAACCCTTTTCTGCAAATTCTTATATTTTCAATATTCTCAATATTTTCATTTTTAAAAAAATTATAACATAGTAGACAAAATTTGTTAAAGAACACTTTTACCACAAATTCTTCACTAAATTTCATCAAGTCAGCTACCAGAAAGTGTTTTGCCAAGCATAAAAATGAACAGTATTTACTGACAATATTTAATAATAGTAGTCCCTCAAAAACAGAATTTTCTTATCAAACATCACCACACTAATTATGGGAACAGTTTTTCTTTTTTTTAATAAATGATAGGGTTCATTACACTGAAGAGCTCAGGTCACTTATTAATTCACAAGTGACAGTGTGAGTCATCAAAAATGCTAAGAGTGCTCACTCTAATATATCAAAGAAGCTGAAAGTTCGTACCTTTTGTACCATATAACACATTTCACACAGGAGTTTGCAAACACTGAATGGACAACATGCATATGTCTAAATAACTAACTCTAAAATTATTCCCATTCAATAATGGAGTATCTTTCTCTATCAATATGACTACCTCTCTCCAGCATTCACTGTCAAATAAGAATACTATATATTTAACATTATTGCCAGAATTGCTAAACCCTCACTCATCATCCAAGTCACTGTTACTGTACGCTAAGGCAGAAGAAAAAAGGAGCCCTTCCCAACAAGGTCCTGCTCTGTTTGTTTATAATTCAAACAAGAAGGAAAGTATGGTACACAACATTAGCTTGTCTCTCTGCTGGTGTTTTCACTCTTTTGCTGAGGTAGAAATAGCTCCTGAAATATATATACAGATATTATTGTGCTTACCTTTACTGACTTCATGTTTGAAAGCATTGTGCATGGTCTGCAGGATTAGGCCAATAATCACACATGACAATAGGCTCTTTCTTTAGCCAGATGATTGAAATAACAATAATCTTCCTCAGGACCCAGTCTTGGGAGATTTCCAGCCCGATTTCACGGATAAAAATAGTTCATATAGCACAAAAAACTTTCCAAGCTTTTGATGATTATCCAAGCTTAACTAAAGCCTCAGAATCTTTTGGATGTTCCAACATCCTGGATCTACAGCACATGTACTATAACTTAATATGACAAAGGGTATTTGAATTGATTGGATTTGCATGGTATCTTTATGAGACCCATGCAATAGAGACCATGGATCCTCATGTCAATGTTAATGCAATAAGCAGCATTTCTTTAAAGTGGTTTTTTTTTTGTGTTATTTGCAAGGAATTTGTTCTTCTGTGTCCCTATCACATAAAAGTGAGAAAAAAAAAAAAAAAAAGGATTCTGTTCTTTATCATCTCGTACTAGAAAATACCTCATGGTATTAGCAAATACCCTCATGCTCTCAAGAGCCATGTGATGGAAGAAAGTGCAATGCACAGGCTGAGTTTATTGAGAGATTAGCTTTTGATGTATGGGCTCATATAAAATGTAAAGCAAAAGGATCAGAAACGGTTTTCAAGAAGGTTAGGATACCCATTTATTTTTATTTTCATTTTCACTTGAGATTCCATATAAGTGAAAGAAATGCTTAGATGAATATAAGACAAAGAGACTAATACCAAAATAAGTATTGAAGCTTTTAATACAGTGTTAGATAATAACACTGTTTCACAAGATGTTTTTGGTCCTCTAGAAAACCCTTCCTGTGCATGTGATAACTCTGAAAAAAAAAAAAAAAAAAAGCTATGCTAACGCTGTGAGAGGGAAAAGGTACCTGTGTAATTATTTATACTCTGCACATCACCTTAATATCATGCCATGCCATAACTGGTATAGCCTTTTTGGCAAAGACATTATGAATACTGTCTTGGCCTAAATTAAGGGTAATATATATTTTATCGTCATGGCATAAATCTCACCAGGGCAAAGAGCAGAGCAAAGCTGCAGAATGGTAGTACATGTACTTCATGTTTGGAGAGATGGTCAAGAAACACCTCCAAAGCATGCACTGAATCATAGAGTCACTAAATTGTCTGGGTTGGAAGGATCATCTTGTCAACCCCCCTACAATGGACTGGGACATTCTCTAGATCAGGCTGCTCAATGTCTCATTCAACCTGACCTTGAACACTTGTGATAATGGAGAATCTACAGCTTCTCTAAGCAATGTTTCAGCATCTCACCACCTTATTTTTAAATTTTCCTCCTTTCATTCCATCTAAATCTACCCTCTTTCAGTCTAAAACTCTGGTCCTTTGTCACTACAGGACAAGACACCCCTTTATATATACATAGACGACAATAAGTTCTCCCTGGAACTCTCTGTTCTTCAATCTAAACAGCCCCATCTTTCACAGCCTTTCTTCATAGGAGAGGTGCTCCAGCCAGCAGATCACTTTTGTGAACCTCCTCTGGATCAGCTCTAACAGTACTTGTACTGGGCACCCAAAAACTGGACCGAGTCCTCCAGGTGGCATCTCACAAGGGCAGAGTAGAGTGGACAGAATCATTTCTCTCAACCTGATACCGAAACTACCTTTGATGAAGACTGTGATTGATTTTCTGGGTTAAAAGTGCACATTGCCAGCTCATATTCATTTTTTTCACCACCAGTAGCCCCAAGTCCTTCTGTACAGGGCTGCCCTAAATCCATTCTTCCCCCAGCCTGGATTGACGCTGGGGATTGCCATGACCCGGGAGCTGGACTTTGCACTTGGGCTTGTTGAACCTCCTGAGGTTTTCATGGGCTCATTTCTCAAGCCTATCAAGGTCCCTCTGGATGGCATTCCTTCCCTCCAGCAAATCAAAAGATGAAAAGTGGTTTTTCATGCCTCAGAGATGAAAGATAATTTTGTTTGAGTTACAACCTTAAAATCAATCAGCAATATTTCTATTACATATACTTAATTGCAGCTGGGAAAACTGCATTTAAATTTACTCTCCAACAAAATAGATTTATATATTGGGAGGAGGTGGCACTTATAAGGTTATTTTGAAAGCAGAAACTTATTTTATACTAATCCATATACATAATCTGTAAACTGATCCTTTTCTTTGTTGTTGCTGGTTTTTGTTAAATGTAAAGTATATCACATTTCAACTGTACATATTGAAGGCATAAGGAAAATGTAACACATATGCACCTCTTTCCTAGAGCTAGTTTCAAGCAGGTAGATATTTCCAAAAAGATCACAAAGTTAAGAAAAGAGAAAAGCGTAAGTTTTTTTTTTTTTTAACATTTACCCCCCCCTTTAAGGAAAAAAAAAAAAAAAAAAAAAGAAAGAAGAGAGCAATTTTTCACATGCAATGACTGTATAGTAGGAAAGCTGACATTTAGCAAAGAAAAGTCCTTTCATTTGGTTTCAGTTTTTACTTCCTCACAAATACAGAGACATTCTTAAGTCAAGCCAATCAAGCAATGTTTCAGGATTTCTTAGCATGTGTAGATTGAAATCCATTCTGGATTCACATTTTTCAGCAAGAAAATGAAGATTTTCAGTGGAATTACAGTTTCAGTAGATAATCACCATACTTTCTCTCATGAGAAAATTTCCATCAAACCACCATTTTAACAACAGTTCAAGAAATATTGCTCAGTGGGAAAAGAGAGTGAGAAAACATTAAGTATGAGCTATGCAAAAGCTTTTGAGAAATGAAATGTTGTACAAAGTATATCAATACACAGTTCAAGATGAAAATATAAATAGCAACAAAAAGTGTTATGAACATTAGAGGATTCATTGTCATGAATTTTGAAAAACAAACCTTTTTCTGGAGTTCAAAAAGAGCCACAATTCAGCTAAGTAATACAGACATACACGTAACATCCGACAAACAGCTGATCCAGTAACCCTGTGGGTAAAAAAGAGAGACTGACCTAAACCTTATCTCTTTGTCTGCCTTCTACAAAGCAGAAATACACAAGGATTCCATCAAAGAAAAGTGGATTTTATTTTTCTCTCTAGATATGCTTTTTCTCTTTAGAAATTAGCAGATACTTCTCTATTTGCATATAGTTATATGGGGTTGTAAGTTTTTAAGATTTCTCCAGCAAGTGCCTTCAGATGGCGTATTTCTTTGAAGGCAAACCCAATTTCAAACAAAAACTGAACACTCCATTTCCACCCCACTGGATATTTTTAAAGAGCTTCCCTTTTTATCATCATCAAACTTAAATCCTCATGGAATTAAACTCAAAATCTGAAATACTGCTTTAAGCAGCCATTGCAAGGTACTGAAAAACAGAAACAATGAAGGATTAAGCCCACTTTACTACATCTCCAGGGCCTGAAGAAAAGGCATCTCTGCAGCTCTGTGCCAGCACTGGGCATTTTTCAGTGAAGAGCACAAGGCTGAGCACAGTCCATCAGTCCGTGCAGTGCGCATCGTCCCTACAATACACCACAGCCACCCTCACTTCCAGCACTATGGCTGGAACTGCACACTGTGGGCCTAGGCAAGCGGGCAACAGGGAGGAGGGCTGAGGCAGGATGCCTGGGGTGAAAGGGAGTCCATCATTTACCCTGGCAGCTATGGGGACAGAGATGCTGGTGGCCAAGGCATCCCATTCCCTGCAAGGGTTATTGGGGAGCTTGGGCCTCTTGCTGCTGCCCCCAGGGCATGTGGTGCAGGCTGAGGGGTGTTGGGAGCTGGAGCAGGGGGGAGGATTTTCCATCAGGCTACATGGATCCATGCACACATAAACATTATTGTAAATAGGGGGGGGGCGGGGACCAACAGCAGTGCTGCCCGGCTGTCTAATTCAGAACGTTCAGCGGTTTTTTGTGGGGTTTGCTGTGGCTTTTCTTTTCATGAAACTGACAAAATCTGGCAACAATGCACTATGTAAAAAAGTGACATTTTGACTCTAAGGAAGGAATTATTTGCAATTTGTTTTGAGCAGAAGCTTAGCTCGTGTCAGATGTGAACCTCCAGACAATCATTAGTTTAAACTGCCTGCTATGTGTTTAAAAATTTCAGTCAATTTAGAGCTGATCTGAATTGCAAATGGGATGGTAATAAGCCATTAGGGAATAACATATCTCTCTCACACACTTGCAACCCTCTGCTTTAACGGGCCTTGACTGTATTCCAATATGAAAATGCCACTTCAGTCATGCGCTTTGACAAAAACATGGAAGTGTCCAGACTTGTAGAGTGGCACTCAGGAGGAGAAGACCAGGAGTGGCCACAGGAGTGAAGGAACAGATGCAGCCCCTACAGTGAACAAGAGGCAGCAGTCAGTTTTCCACAGAACAGACAGTGTGTCTTGCTGATGGCACAGTAAAACACAGGGCTGGTATACCACTAGCACTTGGTGATTTGGATTTCTGAGGATCTGAGGCATTTTTCGTCCTCCATGAAGCCATTTTGAATGAGTGTAGGCTGTGCACTGCAGTATTGCATTTTATTTAAATGATATGCCCTGTCTCACTCCTCTGTAATGTATGGTATATCCTAAGCCTGTGGTCCTGCCCTGAACCATCCTGTATCTGTCATCTCATTGGTCCAAGTCTGATTCCACGCCCACTTCAATTCCCCTCTTAAACTGTACTAGAGAAATCAGTCGCTCTCTTAGCCTTTTTCCCTCATCTTAGCCTTTCCCCTCTCTTAGCCTTCCTCCCGTCTTGCCCCTTCCCTCCGCTAGGTTCCCCCTCCTTCCCCTTCCCCCTTTCTCCCTCAGTAGCCATGCTGTTCCCGGGGATGGGACCCCCAATAAACCCTCATCAATCAGCACCCTCAGAAGCCGTGTGGAGTCTCCTTGCCTGCTGCTGCTGCCAGCCAGCTCACAGCCCTCTGGGGACTCCTCAAAACGAACTACATCAGTGCACCACCCAAGATTTTCTAAACAAAGTTACCTGTATTTCCTCAAAACTGGCTGCCTAACAACCTCTGGTGTTCAATGAGTGAAAAGATATATTTTTTTAATTCTTGATCTTTCAGTTCTGTCTTTCAGTTCAAGACAGAACTTTGCAATACACAAATCCATTGATTAAGAAATCTGCACAATTAAAAATGAGTAAATATCATACCGTAAATGATAGCATTTAATAAACAATACTGAAGTAATTAAATAAATTAATATACTATCCAAATTATTTTTTCCTACCAAAGAACATCTTAAATCACCTATTGATGTTTTGTGTGTTTCATAGGTAGAAAAACTGTCTTTCACAGCCTTATAGCCACTCTTGTGTAGCTATATTTTTTTTTACACTACTTCCCAAAACCACATATGAAACTCATTATTTTGTGGTTTCTTGAGTCTGCAGTTGAGGCTGGCTCCATGTCCCACAATATCAGCTGATAAGCAAACTACTCTCTACATTCAAGCAGATTCCCATGCAGGAATAATGAAGGGATAAATGCAGCTCTGATCTGCGTCTGTAGAAGTTGAATGCTGGCATCTCAGTATCAACCAGACCAATAGATGTTCCCACATCACAGGATATTGTTGCAGCCCTAGAGATGAAGAGTTTCCAAATAGAATTCTGGGACTCCGTTGGCTGCCTGAAGCTACATGACTAAATACAGGTCCTGGAGACTTCCTTTCTAGAAAAGCTCTTTGTTGAGTGGGGACTAACCTGGCACAACCTGGCACAACTGGCCACAGAGACTCTGCAGAGTCTCATCTCTCAGGAGGTCCAGCTGCCACAAACACCATGGTGTTAGCACACTCGCTGGACTGGGTTTCTGCAGACCATGCCTTCATTCTCAGGAGAGCATTAAAGTGGATATTCCATTGATTCCCTTACAGCGCATCCACTGAATCCCCTCTGCTTTTCAGAGATGACACCTTAAAATTGATGGCTGCAGGTGAATGTGGATATTACACTGTATCACAGCTTTTCTAGAAGGTTCATGTCAGCTCTCTCCAGGTAGCAATATGCTGGAAAGGGAATTGTTTGCACAGTGCCTTTATGGAACTGCCACGCAGTGGGAAATAAATGGCCATGGACAAATAGGTCAGTGTTAGAGTGCTGAGCCAGAGACTTTAAATAAGTAGGAGGAATCCAAGAAAGGGAACTACAACTCAGGTAAAACTGTGAGTGCAGATGAAGAGTACAGAAGCTTGATTAACCAGCTTCCCACACAGGACTGGAAAAAGCCTCTCTGTCTGAGTCTCTCTGACTCAAACTGTACTTGCTAGAACACATCTGAACCAACCATAACATGGCCTAATTCTATTGACAGAGTCTTCCAAAACTTAGTGTTTATCTATATTTATACACGTGCAGATATACTCATGTATAACTTATTGAAAAAAAATTCTATTCCACAAGTATTATAAACAAAATGACAAAAATTTAATATTAAAAATTTCATATTAGAAGTCTGGAGCAATATGAAGTTTCTGACAGGGAAAACCTGAGGTTTTGGGTTGAATCACTTCTTCAAGATAGGTACACCTAAAAATACTTGAGAATGCAAACTTTGAAGACCATTCAGCACCAGCAAAAGACTTCCAAACTCTTTGTTTCCTGGGAACACAGTAGACTAATCATGTCCCTGAAAGCCACATGAAGTAAATTAATCCTTTCCAATTATCTTTGCAAGCTATGTTTGGGATAACAATTCCCTACTTTCATATGTACACATGTGGAGCTTCCCTTCATTTTAGTGAGATAAATGACGTTTCCAATTTGGATCTTTGAAAAGGTCTGACATTCAGTATTTATTATTACAGCAAAGATTAAGAACAGTCCTACTGAACTCTAATATTTAAAGACTTAATCCTTTCAGAAGTGATATTATGGCACAGGACAATTAATATATTCCCAGAAGTATATCTTTCAAGCAAAAAATTTCCTGTGATAAATACAGCAAAGATTAAAGATGGTATTATATGTTAATTCAGATGGAAATGGAGCAGTTAAATGTTTCCAAATCTATACTCTAGCTATTACAATTTTCCCAGCATTTGCAATGTAATTAAAAAAAAAAATTAAAATCTAGTTTTTCTACTATATTTGGTTTAAGCAAGACAGCACACAGAATAAAATAGCTAGAATCTAGCAAAATATTATAAGTTTAAAATAGTATAAAATCCATTTCTTTAGTGAATTTTGGCAGTTCTGTATTTTAATGTCCTTAGATGAGGTATTCAATATTCACTTCATCAACTACTCTTGAAAAGTATGTAAATGCCAAAGTGCATGCCCTAACCTTATTTTAGTTTTCACATACAAATTGTTTAATTGCAATTAATGGGATCTTGTATATACAAATTATCCCTTGAACATACACCTGCATAATCTGGTAGTTCTAAGGTATATAAGGAAACTGTTGAGATTTAGGTGTCTTCCTCTTTTACATTTGAAAACTAAGTTCCTGTATTGAGGGTTCTTATCCTTATTTGACATGTGACACAGGCCAAAGATCTGCAGTTGTATTTACTGAACGTAAACCAACACAAACAGGGAAAGGGAAAGATATGAGCAACCAGGGAGATGTGATTTCTTGGACTTTTAAGCATGTGTATGTGTGATAGTCGTCTGCTTTTTGTGTCATATATTTGGCTATCTAAATATTACTTTTCATATGACGTAGTCCTGAGAGCATGGTAGAAATTAACACATATCAGTTATGAAAAAATAGTCATGTGAATGGAATCTGAAAGAAAAACAATTATCTCTCAGCTGCAACTGAACATGACCTAAGCACAGAGTAATATTTTGGTTTGGTTAAAATAAGAATGCTATAGGAATCAAAGGCTCACACCTGGATTTCTTCCTTGTGTGAATTCCCCTGTTGACCTCAGAAGGAGGGGTAATATGCCATAAACAACCATATTTTAATTCCCAAATAATGCCAATATAAGTGCATGACATTCATTCGTATAAAAAAATACAGAGGAGAACATCATTGGCAGTGACAGTGACCTGACTTATTTGAAAGAAGAAAGCAGGAAAGTTTTGTTCTTTGCATCCCAAACTGCCCTGTACCAGCTAACTGTGTCATAGGTTTCAGCAGCAGAGACCAGGCCACAGTCTGCTAAGTAAAAATTGGAGTAAAATAGAGTAGATGCCTCATAGGAAGAAAGCACTTTGCCAGTGCAGAACAGAGTAAAGTGGGGATCAGAATTCTTCCCTCTGAATAGGTAATATTTTTTCTCTCAGTGTTCTCTAAAGATAGCCCAAATATTTTGCAGCTCCCCTGAAGGTTCACAGCAAAGTTACAAAGAAATGTGATGTGGATGGATCCTAGGACTGGATGTATTGCCTATATGAGGTTCTGCACTGAGATTTTTCTCCATCTTGATACTCACCAGGCATTACCTTGGGATTCAACTTCTGCCACTCCGTTGGGCTGATGGCAATGAAATTAACTTGTCACAGAAGATCTAGAAAGGATTTACAGAACCATAGTGCATTCTCTCACGTAAAGCAAGCAAAGACAAAAGCAAGTTTAGGTGATATGCAAATCAAGCCTTCAAAACCCAGCCATTGTGAGTCAGCCACTGCAGATTTCTTTTATATTGAAATACATTTTAATCAAGAAGCTCCAGGTTCAAATTGTGAAAATTCAGTTCTTGACTTTAAATCTCTCTGTACAGTTGTTAATAGATACTGAAGAGGTTCCTTAAGCAGTAGTTCAAACAGCAAACATGCGTCTTCTGGAAATGTATTTGTGTGAAAATACTGGTATGCACTCATTTCATTAGAAAGGCATAATGGCCTTTTCCAAACAGAGGACACATAAAGAAAAGCACCATGCCCTGAGATTAATTCAAATTCTTCCAGAGAGGAGCAATTGCCACCACAATAGACCCAGAAGGAAAACAGAGAAATTTTGGAGGCAAAGTTCCATCTCTTACAGTGTTACTAATTTTGGAGCACCCAACTGCAGTCCATCTAAGCTGCTTCATAGTCCTGTTGCTGAACCTGCTGCAGTAGATAGAATCTGCTCCCACAAAGTTGGAGCTGAATGTGGTATTTCCTGCAAGATCTTATCTATAAACACAGACTTGCACAAATGGAAGAAATCAAGGTAGCTGCTTCCTACAGCCACCAGTCGAATGCAGGAAGGGGAAAATCTGCATAAGGATTGCCTCCTCTATGTGTATCTACAGAATTCAGTCCTGGCCTTCACTTCCCATCTTCCAAACATGGGTTTTATTCAGAGAATTAGGCATAACAGAATGCATGTGGATATGAGACATCATGTGCCTTGAGGCTAGTGGCAGAGGGAGGTGAAGGTAATGACCCCACGTAAAGTGAAGACAATGATGCACATTGTAGTCCATCTCATGCAGACACAAGCTGAGAAGTCCTGTTTCTGTGAGCACAAAAAATCCTGGACAACCTGATCATCTCCTTAAAGAAAAACAGCCCTTTCCCTGATGAAATTTATATAAAATGTTTTATTTATATAAAGTGTTCTATCCTCATTGATACAAAATAGAACATACAGTACAAAATGGACAAAAAAAACACAGAAGAACTGACTTTAAAGCCTAGCAGATCATGCTATGGTAATGTATAGAAAGGAATGCATATGATCCTGAATCACAATATTGTCAAATGACTTGTGAGAAATAGAATGTAGTGTGAAGCAGTAACCTGGTTCCTGGATTTCATTGTGGGAAGTGCTGTCCTCTCTGCTTCATTCACTTTCATGCACTAGTGTGTGGGTGGGACTTGCCGATCTTTATTATTTTTATTTATATTAATGTTTAATTATTCAGCTGACATTTACTTTCATTCTAGTTCATTAATGCACAATATTAAACTGTCTTATTATTGACTTGTTCAAACCTGCAAACTCTCAGTTGTATACAGTTTTTCCCTCAAAGCTATGACATGATTTGAAAGAGATGGGGCATACTTTTTGTAAGACCAGGTCTCATACCTTAAATACGTGTGTGTGTGTGTGTGTGTGTGTGTGTATGAAGGTATAAGCATATATTTTGTTGAAAAATAATATATTTCTTTATAAAATACATATAAAAAGTTTTGTTTGTATTTCACAATGAAATGACAAATTATAAGTTTTGGATTTTACATTCTGCCAAACAACAGATAGATCAGTCCTAACATGTTAGAATTTACAGTAAAATATATATTTTTTTTTTTAATACTTCCATCATGCTGTTGTTTAAAAAATTTTAATCCAAATTAAACAAAACAATCACTATTTATATCCTAGAGAGCTACTTTGCAGTGGTTCTGCTTCTTAGTGATTTGGTAAAATTTATCAGTTTTATTCTCAATTAATTTTTATGTATGGAAGAGGACTTTTTATTCAGACACTGACAGCTCTCTCCTATTCCTTTCCCTCCCTTTCTAAAACTGTAACCTGCAAGAAACAAATGGAATTTCTCCCACAGTTTAGGAGAAGAACGGTGCTTTGTTTCTAATACTGAAAGTTGGTGGGAGATGGGAGTTGTAGGGTTTGGGTTCTTTGATTATGAGTTTGGTTTGGGTTTTTAAAAAATATTTTAACAAAATAAAACCTTTTGCAAATGGTGAAAATCAATTTCCCTGTATCTTTAAGGTCCTACAGCATACTACAATGGTTATAAACCAGCCATTCTGAAGCTGGATTGTGTTTGACAAATAGAATATATCTAGAAAATTGGGAAATACTGCTTGAAATATTAAGGACTATTTCCAAGACAATAGCTCTGAGGACAAGACATCCACTGTAGAGGCAATCAATTTCTCCATGTACCTATGTGCCTTATATGAGTCCAGAAAATACTATTCCCAGATATTAAGGCTCATTTTGTCTTTAATAGCCTCATTAGAACAGGATAAGAATACATCCTCAGAGCAGTAGTAGGAAGGATGGTACTTCTTCAAAATTCAAGGAGGTAAAGGGTGCAATTACAAAGCAGTCATTTATCTCACTGCTGGAGCAGCCAAAGAGGACTGGTGTGAAAAGTACCAAAAAGGATGGGTAAGGCAGTAGGCAAGCAGAAAGACAACAATAGACTGGATCATTCCTATTGAAAAATATGGAGAAGATCACTAGTTCAGTTGTGGTTGTAGATCATGTATCACCAAAGGAAAAGAAGATTGTGGCAACAGATATGTGTCCTAAGGTTTAACTTGGAACACAGATGTCCACTTTGCTGGCATATAAGCCTAATAAACTCTGTCAGGTGATTTATGCAATGCAGAACACAGAAGCATAACTGTCTGTCTGCTGGTACTAAGTCCATTAACATTAGAATTAGATATGTCATCTCTATCCAGTATGCATTATTTTACTCATCATTACACATTTATTCCTTTATCAGATTTTTGTTAAAATGAGCTTTGCTGAAGACAAAAGACCTGAATAATTTGATATGCAATAAATGTGTCCTTGTAGCCTTATTTCCTCAAACAGAGAAAATAATATGGTTAGATTAGCTCAAATGACAATGCACTGTCTTATATAAGGTTCACTAGGTTACAGAGGGAAACATTCATGCACCCTCAAAAGAAAGGGTTCAAAAAAATGACAGAAAGCATAGTTAATTAGTTGACTGGATTGTTCAATTCTTGCATAAAGGCATGAGCTCTGCTTTAGTGAAGAAGCAAGCACTGACAGAAGTTAATGCCTTGGAGAGTCCGCTTTAAACATTTTAGACTCTTGTCAAAATTATAATTGCATTCATATGAGATTTCATATATTTGGTTTTGTAGGGGATGGATCTCATTTTATCTTGTGGGATTTTTTTTAGCTAGAAGAAAGAATTGAATAAGTAGAAAAAACACAAGTGGATGACATGTATCAGGAGCAATTGTGTAGGTGTTGTACAAAACACTTTGCAAAAATGCTACTTGTCTGAAAGGCACTTGTAGTAATAGAGTGGGTCAAAAAATTACAAACAGAAAAAGACAGACAGATGGAAGAACAAAGAAGCAGTGACACAGTTGGCCAGTGTGATGTCAGCATTCTCAGCACATCCCTTGTCTGACAGCTGTCAAAAATTTATTAAACTTCACAGCAAAAGACAGTTTTAAAGAGCCATTCTTTCTGAAATCTAAATATAAAAAAAAAAAAAAAGAAAAGAAAATGAGGTGACAAGCTAAAAATCTTAAATCTGTGAAACATTTAACTTTATTGCTCTGAAATCCTTTACTTCTGAGGGAATAAAAATAAAGAAATTTACTTGGTTTTCAGTTGTCTATATTCCTAGAACCAAACCTCATCAGAAAACACTCCTTATTCATTGATAGACTGTATTGTCTTAATGCAGTTGAAGAAATTCTTGTCTTCACTTCAAATTCCCTAACCCTCCATAAAATTGACATGCCATCCATATAAGAAGAAAGCTCTTTTTCCTCTGAACACATGTTTGCCATCTCCAGGCATGCCAGACATTTGCAGGGTGTCAGCTGTGAAGGAAGCATGAATATGTTCACATGATCAACAGCTGCACTGTGAAAATGCCTATGGGGACATGGAAATATCCTAGACCCCTACCCATCAGCTCTACATGCTGTGAAGTGATTAAAAGAATAAGCCTAAGAGCTACCAGGAAATCAGGAATTTTTGAGGACAGAAAAAAGACAAAAACTACGACATTCAGAATGGATGAAATTCATTCTTATTCAGGATTTTTGTTCCAGAGGTATTCCTAACAGCACCCTCGTTTCAAAATAATTCAAAGCAGCAAAAATCAAACTTAAACATTTCAACAATGGAATTATGAGTCATAACATTGTCTGAAAACGTATCAATAATTTCTCAAGCCATATGCAAAATCACATGCAGGTTTTCTAAAGCTTGTGAACACTTCAAGAGCTATTCCTTCATTTACCAGTCCTGTCACTGCATTCTCTTGTAAAAAGTCCCTCTTCAGTTTTCTTGTAGACCCATTTCAGGTACTGGAAAGCTGCTACAAGATCTCCCTGGAGCTTTCTCTTCTCCATGCTGAACATCCCCAGTTTTCTCAGCCTGCCTTCTACAAGAGGTGCTCCAGACCTCTGATTGTCCTTGTGGCTCTCCTCTGGACTCATTCCAGGAGGGTCTTTGGGGGTCAATGAGATGAACACAGCACTCTGAGTA
Source organism: Pyrgilauda ruficollis (assembly GCF_017590135.1). Lineage (NCBI taxonomy): Eukaryota > Metazoa > Chordata > Aves > Passeriformes > Passeridae > Pyrgilauda > Pyrgilauda ruficollis. The sequence continues at coordinate 9,059,454 of NW_024524934.1, read as the reverse complement.
GGGTCCACAAGAGCAGAGTATTGTGGGAGGATCACTTCCCTTGATCTGCTGCTCACACTGCTTTTGCTGCAGCACAGGACAGTCTTGGCTTTCTGAGCTGGAAGCTCAGGTCATCTTGAGCTTCTCACCATTCAACACCCCTCAGTCCTTCTCCTCAGGGATGGTCTCGATCCATTCTCTAGCTATTGCATTTGCAGGGACCCTTATGGCAGGAAGGAACAATGAATCTGACTCCATGTTCTCAGAAGGCTAATTTATTATTTTATGCTACTATATCATATTAAAGAATACTATACTAAACTATACTAAAGAATACAGAAAGGATACTTACAGAATGTTAAAAAGATAATAATGAAAACTCGTGACTCTCTCCAGAGCCCTGACACAGCTTGGCACTGGTTGGCCATCGAGTCAAAACAATTCACACCAGAAACCAACGAAACAATCACCTGTGGATAAACAATCTCCAAACACATTCCAAAGGAGCAAAACACAGGAGAAGCAAATGAGATAATGTTTGTTTTCCTTTTTCTCGGAGGCTTCTCAGCTTCCCAGGAGAAAAATCCTGGGTGAAGGGATTTTTCCAGAGAATGTGAATGTGACATCCAGCCAGTACTTGCGCTTCTACTTGGGACTGCCCCGACCCAAGGACCTTGTGAACACTTTGAGAGCTATTACTTGGTCTTGTTGAACTTCATGAGGTTTGCAAAGATCCACTTCTTAAAAGCCTGCCAAGGTCCCTCTGGATGGCATCCCTGCTCCATAGAATGTCAACAGCTTGTGTCATCAACACACTTGCAGCGAGAAGGTGCACTCAATCCCACCGTCCATGTTGCCAACAAATATGTTACACAGGAGCACAAATACCTTGGGAAGCCTACTATTGATCTAAATCAGTAATGGGATTCCCTGCAGAATAATGGAAAAACTGGAGGAAGGAGACAGGACGTAAATTAAGAGAAGAATTCATCCTGCAAGCCACTCTTGTCTCACTAGAATTCAGCACCTTAGATTTATGTTTGCTTCCTCTCACTGGTGTGCCTCATTTCTATTGTTCTGTTTCTGCTATTACCCAGCAGGCTTTTGCAAATAAATTGGCTCACCACATTTAATGATACTTCTCTCTTACAAAAGAGTGGCAGCTTGGCGTGTTGCAAGTCACTGTGCTACAAGCACATGGGTGGTGGAGTCATTTTCCACATCCCACAGGTAAGACTGCCACCATAAGCTCAAGACAGTCGAACAAAACACTAATACCACTAACACCTCTGTTCAAATTTTCCCCTGACATTTAAGGGGTCCCTGTCTGAAGCCTAATTTCAGAAGGTTTCCTGAATGGTTGCCCTCCTGTATATCCTTTATACAAGAGTTTTCTAATGTGCATTTTTCCAAGTTGTCTTCTACCTGTCCTCTACCTGGACCCAAAGGCAGTCCTATACACTGAGCTTCAACTGCCATTGAATAAAACCATTCTCTCCTTGAGTGGTCATCCTGAAATGCATGCATACTTTAATATCTCTGCAAAAATATAATTAATGTTTGGACAGATTAATACTAGATTTGTTTATTTGAAAGTATTCCAGTAAATCAAGTGTTCATCATTTTGTTTTTGCTCTCTACTGGTAAAACATTCTGTTATCAACAGGACATATTAAAATTAAGGATTTTCTGGGCTGAAGTCCTTGAGTCTGTTGATTAAAGATTCTATATTTCCTTTCTATTTTTGAGACACTGACCTGCACATATACATTTAAGCATATATTAAAGGCAAAAAAATTCACCCAAGTTCCACTTGATGTTATTATCTAAGCTGTAGAAACCACTTCCTATTCCAGAATTAACCACTAGACTTGAAAAAGTCATCTACATAATAAAAGCATCTCAGACTATCATAAAAAGATCCTCCATTTCAATCTACCTTGAGAAAAATTGGAAATAACTACGAAAAGATTTATCATAGACAACCACTGATGTAAACCACAAACAAATGACAGCAAATGCATCCTGCTTCTCTCTTACATGAGTCCAGAACTGTTCTTTTCATTGTATCTAGCATTGTGTTTATATATGCCTTAAACTTTATATACAAGCTAGACATTGAAAAGAAGATATTACCTCTGCCATAAAAACTTCCAGTCTAAACTGGATACTGGCAAAGCAATGCCGGCAGTTTTGGACCTGAAGGGGAGAAGGAAAGCTTTACACAAAAACTGAAGTGTTGGTCTACTCTAAACAAGTGTCTGGTCTACTCTCATGTTTCTAAAAGCAAGCGATGATCAGGAAAAAGCCATTAGAGACAGGCAGCTCCCTTATTTTCAGGTCCTCTGGAGGTAAGAGGTGTTGAACTTTCTGGAGTGCATAGTGAATGCAACTGTCACATTGAACATTACTGTGGGCCTGTTCTTTATAAACCTGGATACTCTAAAATTTTAAACATCAGTTTTCCAGATTTGCCAGCTGCAGTGAATTCCACAACTTTTTCTGTGTCATTGATTTCTTTTTGTTTGCTTTAGATCCTTCTTTGGCTGGAAAAATCAGAAAAAATATCTGCTGAAAAAGTCTTTAATTTGTGTTGGTAACAATTTAAGACTCTGAAGAAAAAAAAACAAGGAGGAACTGCCTACCTGATAGCAATCAGGAATGGGGAATGAGGTGCAAAAGCAGCAAAAATTTTTCAGGAGGACAGTCAGAAAGGAATTTGGCTCAATGCCACAAATAGCACAAATTCCTCTTTAGGTTTCTACCAATATGAGTGAAATTTTGCTAAAAACAGCAACTTACCTTCACTGAGATAACGTGTAAGAGCTTATTTTATTCATTAGATTGAAAGGAAATAAGATCACTTAATTTCTCTTAAATCTAGTAGCACTGGAATAGCTTGGTTTTATCTACAGAAGTTAAGGTGCCTGTAGACTTTTGAATTAATTTCTTTTGTGCATTTCTGCCAACAGGCACTTTTTCTATGAGATCAGCAGCTTCATCATGAAGTCAGTCTGCCTCACAAACTTTGATCAGAGGAATCTTCACTTATTCTCCCAAAGAAAAAGAAATTTGACTGAAGAAACATCCTTTAATTTCAAATCAAATTACTAAATTGAAGCAAAAGTCTACTCAAAACTGTTCACAGAACTTACTTGCTTTTAGAAAAGGATATTACCATGCATAAGAGGGAAGATGATACAAAGTACAGAAAGGGTTTGGGGTGGATGGGAGCTGTTGCTGAGCAAACAGTGATGTTCTGTCAGTCTAATCATTGTCAATTGTTCTATGTATGGATATGGATAAAGAGAAATGCATTTATGTAGGTCTGGAGAGAATACTGAATGTAAAATTTTATACTGGAAGTATAGAGCGATAAATCCAGAAATAAAATTTAATACCTCTTATATTTCAAGGCAGATTAATTTCACATAGAAAAAAAGATCTGCTGGAAACACCAATATCCCCCCCACACTTATATTCCTTTCCTCTTTGATTTTTTTTTTTAACAAACTCTTTGTAAAAAGGGTAGATGAATGATGGAGTACACTTGGAATTCGACCTTAAAATCAAATAATTAACCCTGACATCTTCAGCTCTTAATAATTATATATATTATAATATATATAATTATTCATTATACTTTTTAACAGATGTTTTTAACAGATGTTTTAGTTATTTTCATTGTTACAATGCAGTAGCTTTTAATCAGATTTACATGATTAAATGCTCTCTTTCTGACACAGACTGCATATCTGTCACAGCCTCATTTAAGCCACATAGCATGAGTAATATCAAAGTAATCAGCAATAGTTTCCACATACCTAGCAACCAATTCTCAAAATTCCCACTGCTGTTTGTATTGAGTAACTAAGAAAATGTATTATTCTGAACATTCCTTTAAATCCTTTTTCAGGGCAGTAAACATTTTCCATAGTTCTCTCCTTCATATTTCCTCCTGTATCTGTCACTTGTCCTTGTGAATATTATGCACACAAGTGGTTTTTTCTTCCTTCTCCCTTGCAGTCCATTGTGCTCTGGATTTTACAGTCTCATTGATGCCCAAATAAATGCAGATCTTCTACCCCTACATGTCACATCAAATCTGAATTCTTTTGTTATCAATGAAGTGTTGATTTGTCTTACCTGTGTTAATTAGCATTTGTGGTCGTGCAATGCCTCACTAAACACAGAGGAGTTCTCTCCAACAGCCAAGTTCTTTCCAGACCGAACTCCTAAACCAACTTCAAGTAAAAGCAGAGATAGAGATGCATACACACACATGCACACATATATCAGTCTTTTCAGTTAGATGATTAATTGCAGGATTCTGTATTACTTCTAAGTAGAATGTTTTGGCTCTGGATCTCAAGAAATCTAATTTCTCTTTGTATTTAAGCCCTCTTTTTTTCTCAGCATAAATGATTGAGAACATTCTTTTAAACCTATAAGATTTTGTTAAGTAATATCTTAAGACTGGTCCTTGTGGTTCTGGTAAGAAAGCTTACACAATTCTGCCTAATTAATATGTATGTCCTAATGAACATCTTTTGGAATGTATGGGGGATGGGTAGTGGTCCATGCAAATATAGGATTGAAGGATCATTAACAACTATTAATGAAATAGTAATCAAAGAGGATGACAATTATTATCTGTATTGGCTTAGGATACATAAAAAAGCAAGATCTCCCATTTAATCACTTTAGAATGTTAAAATACAAAACAAAACAAAACAAAAAAACCCCATACTTTTTGCCCTATATCTGAGATGAAAATAGACTTACTGCTGCAAATATAAGCCCTCTTCAGGCATGTAGGAAACATTAAAGAACCTCAAGAGGAAGTAGTGAGAGTTTTTTTATGGCTGTTTTTTTTAATATAATCCTGGTTTTACTTTTCTGATACTCTCAAGCCTTACTAAAACTTTACTATGATAAAAAGGAGGGCTGTTGAAGCAGGACATGTGCTTTTGGCATGTTCAGAGGTGGTATCTATTTCTGCATCTGGAGTCAGTGCTCTCACTCTACCAGTTTTTATTGCCACATTTACAGGGTATTCCAACAAGGAAAAGGGTGGATGGAGGTAGGTGCTTCAGTAAGGACAACAAAAGGTGGCCTTTATAAAGCAGCATGTATGCTAAGATCCTCTGGGGAGAATCAGGCATTAAAACCAGAAAACGAAAATACCCTCCAGCCCTTCAGACAGAGCAATGAAAACAAACCACTTTCCCTTCACTCAAATATTTAAAATATTAAAACTTTGAAAGTTCTCCAAATGAAATCCAATTATGCTCACAACCAGAGGCTAATTTCCCCAACTCTCTGAGCCACTGATGCTCAACAACCGTCTGAGCGGTTTTGCACTCTAAAATCTAGGGCAGCTGACAGTCAACAGATCTGCTTTGCTGAGAGGATAGAGGATTTGCTGTTAATTTTGTCCAGCTTCTGTTTCCCAGTGCCAGTCAATTTTTTCCAACTCATCCTTGAATTCATATAAAGACTCAAAGCCCTTAGGCCTGATGGATCTATTTTTAGTCTTTTAGATGCAATCCTAACTCAGTCAAAAGGTAGGCATTTTTATGCAATATAGTAATTATTTATAAAATCTTAAATTAATGCAACAATTCTAGCACCCTAAAATGTTGAGATGCTACCTTTGAATGTATTTAGCTTAAATGATCAAAACCTGAGAGCAGCAGTTAGAAAAAGGATATAAAAAATCTGACCTTTACAAAGCAATCCCACACAGAAACTCTCTTTATCCTTGTCTCAGTGACAATCTAGGGCAAAAAGTCAATATACAATCCTTGGAAGGCCAGATGGATGGTGGAGAGGGAAAAGGAAGGAAGAAAGAAAGAAAGGATGAAGGACAGAAATGAAAGTAATTTAATCCCTGGGCCATCAAAGTGTTTCTGGTGCATGTGTAACTTTAGGAACCAGAATAGCTCACTGAGGGACAACATGACAGTGAGAGTTTGCTGCCCATACCTGAAGTCATCAGGCAATCTTCACACTCCTGCTAGTATTGTGTTGGCCACAAATGCCTTGTGCAAGTGTGCTTTTGCCGCAACAGACACACTCTTGTGTCAAAATAAGCTTGAGATCAAGTAAGTACTGTAAGCAGCAGTCAGCAGGTGAGTAAAAGTGTATGATGCCAGTCAACAAGGAATGGATCAACATGCTATATTTTTGCCAAAAGACAGACCGGGCAGTGTGTCTCCCATGTTCTGTCTTTTTTCTTTTTATAAATAAATGTTATTTGTTGCTGGAAATAGTCTCATTTAAGTTAAGCAACTGCAAAACCCATATAGTTGTGAAGCAAAACTTCCCTTTCTCATCCCGACCACTTACATTATGCCCTATTTACTCAAAACTTGAAAAGCCACTAATAATATTTAAACTGTCTCTTGCAAGCTGTAAGCCAGCACAGAGCAGCAGTTCTGACTATTAGGGAACTGCTTGCTATAGTGTAATCTCTCTGTATCTGGTCTCACTTGTGCAAAACTGAAACATTCAAATGACTGTGCTGTGACTATTGAGATAATGCCCATTATGGCAAGGATCTAGGTCACTGGTATTAGAGCTGAGTCATGTTGCCAGCAATAAAAACACTGATGCTCTTTGGGAAAAAAAGCAGCTCTGGTTTCTCCTCTAAATAAGTTTTAAGGCCTGTAGGCAGGAAAGGATGATATAAACATGTTGCACTTCTGCGTGAAGCAACTATCAGGCATTGCAATGTGTTTGTTGTGAAAGTCATATGGTCCTTTGTTTGGGGAAAACAGTACATTGACAGGAGCGACACAATAACTTCAGAATAGATTCTCAGAGTAAATAATAAGGCATGTCACTTAAACTCCTGCATATATGCTAGACTTTGAATAAAAATATCTTTGTTTCATTGGTTTGGAAGTTTCCTCCATTTTTTAAGATCACTCATTCATTTATAGCAAACGATTTTGCTACTTTTTCATTTAATATTCTTTCTTTCTTTCTTTCTTTCTTTCTTTCTTTCTTTGCTCATTCAAATAGCCTCAGCTTTGCACCACACTGAAATAAATTTCTGCTATGGTTTTGAATGTGAACAAAACACACTCAGCTGGTCAAGAATTAATTCAGTGTTGGTGACCAGTGTACAGTTCTACCCAGAACATAAAATTCGCACCTTCCTAGGCATCACAGCTCAGAGCCCAGATTTCTAGAATGAGATCTAATATTCCACATTTTTCCCTAAGCAAAATAAATGTCTTTTTTTTTTTACCGCTCACTAAGAGGGCGTGCATTATATTTCCCCAAGTTCTAAGGGGACCCATCTCAAATTTGGGTTATTTTTCTTGCGTTTTCTTGTTTATACTAAGAGAAAAGCATATCCTCTTTCTATGATAAAAACACACTGCTAAGATTATAAACACAGACAAGGGAAACAGCATACTTGTCGTGTATAATATGACCAAATATAATTCAGAAACAGTACAATTATCCCATGGTGCATACATCAAAATACATCAAAGTTTGAGTATCTTCTGTGTCCCAGAAGTTTATTTAAAAGAGCTTGCAACTAAAATTTTAGGTAGAAAAGAGGCTTGACCTGCCTTTTCAAGCCTAAAGGACACCATTCTGAATTACATTGTGGCTTAATGTTATGTTAGATTTTTTTTTAAATATATTTTCAGGTGCCAGATTTCAAACTGATCTTTTAAGAATAGCAAAGTCAGATCTAGTTTTAAGAGAACCAAGAAGGACCAACAAGAGGACAAGAGGACCAACTGTGAACCAAACTTCACAGTCACTACTGTGATACTTAAACTTCTGAGTTACCTGATTTTTTAATACATGTACTAAACGCATCAAAAACAAGTAGGAAACTGAAATCCAAGCTTTTGTCTTCTTACAATCCCTGTCACTGCACACACTGACAGATTGCAGTAATGGTGAAAACACTTTGCAGGGTCACCCAGATAAAATTATATTAGTGAAGAGAAGCTGAAGAAACTTTTTGATCCTCAAAAAACTACTCAGAATTTATGAAGACTTTTCCCTATTTTTCCCTACACATGGTTAATGCATTACTGAATACTTGCACAAACTTCTTCCAGCTAAGTGGACAATATTAGGAGAATTTCTTCAGTAATATCTTCTTTACCCATAATACACCTCATTCTTATGGACTAAAAAAAAATAAATAAAAAAATAAAAGAGAGAAAGAAAAAAATATTTTCAAATCCAAAACTCAGCACTGACTGACAGTTGCACATACTCCTGCAACAGGACAATGACCAGAGTAAGAAACTCATTATTTTTTCATGTCACAAGAGTTTCATTCTTCATTTAGTACATGAAAATCAAGGGATTATATTTTCATCGTCGTCTCAACATGTACTTTACCTTTGCCAAAGTCAGCTTGAGTATGTATTCTGAGTGGTCCCAAATTTGTCCTGGAGGTAAAACAGAACTGAGCAGGCATATCATTGCAAAGCAGTGGACATCAGTGAGTCAGATGAAGTTCTGGCATAACCTGGCTAGCTAGGGTTCATAAGGGGAGACTTTGCCCATGAGGTTGCCAGAATGAAGGCAACGTGAATGAGAGAGAACAGAAGGCTGCTAGAGCATGTTGTTCAGAGACAGCTGCAGAGGTAGCTCCAAGTACTGACAAATAAGAGTGCCAAATGTACATGTGCAAGTATTTGTCTTGAGTTGGAGAACTGAACTGAACTATTAATGTGCTGTTTGTGTACATACACGTATCTGAAAAACCCATTGCACCCTCTTAATCCCTTTTTAATCTTCAGCACAACAGAAGTTTTCAGCATAACACTCCATGAAATGATAGATAATGAAGAGCAATGCTTCAGATAGTCGGGGGAAAACCCCTGGAACCCCTGGAACTCCAAAAACTTGTTCAGCTAGACAAGTCACACTTAGGCAAAAATTTACAGCAGATACAAGCAGCAGAGAAATTTGCTGAATAACTTATTTCCCTTAACCCAGATGCTTCAAATTCCCACTTTTACATTCAGTGACCTGCCTCAGAGAAGGATCCCCAGCCAATACTAATCAGCAGAATGTCAGTGAAGTTCATGGCTATGTGTCACCCTGATGACCCAACACGGTACAGCCACAGAAACTCAGGCAAATGACTGCTTTCCAGGCAAATTTATCTGAATCATCCTTCTGAACTCTTTCTTTAACTTAAAGTCCTGAAACATTAAAGAACAGAATGCATCAACTTAATTGGAAACAGTTTTGCCGCAACACATCCTGTGTCTGTTCAAGGACTTAGAGAGAGGAAAAGCCCATGCTTTGAAGCATTGTGACAACTTAAGATAAATTTGAGCATTACTTTTCTAACAGAATATAATTGAAAACATACTTCAACACAGATTGTAATGTAACTCTGGTTAGAGATGTGCTCAACCCACAAGTTTCAATCTCAACGTTCTCAAATCTTGAAGAAATCCTAACTCAGACACAAATTGTCTTCTCCAACAGTCTTTAATACTACTGAATTGGGCTCATTACTTATTAAAAATCCAAATGGCTGCTTCTACCACCATTTGTGTGCCTCTTTTCATCACACTAATGCCTAAAGTTCCTATTTCTTTCAATCCCCCTCAAAGATTTGGGTGAAATACCTGTATATTACAGGAGGTAATCCCTCTCCCCAGTGCTTCAGTGTCTAAAGAGACAAAACTGGCAGGCAGTAAGATAAAGAAAGCATTGTTATCTCCATTTTCAGCTGGGAAACCAAGACTTAAAATGACTAAGTCAGAATCCCGAGGGAGGTCAAGGATCAGATTCTCAAATGCTCAATAACCAGCATCAGAGTCAGAGTTCCATAGGAAAAAGAGAGAAGAAAAAAAGAAAGGAGAGGGAGTGGGGGGAGAGGGGGGGAAGGGGAAAATAGCAAAGAAACAAGGAGAAAAAAGTGTCCAAACTCTATAGTTCCTACTTTTGTTGCACATTTTCAAAATATTTCTTTGCAACATCTAGAAGATCTGTCCACTTGAGTATCCATTTGAGTGCTGCAATGGGAAGGTATCTCTCTAGGAAATCTCCCTCTCCAGTTTGGGCACTACTCCCATTTTGTAACGTGGCAGCAAGTGAGTCGCTCAAGGCCACAAAGGAAGTCTCTTGCAGAGCCAGAAATTTGAATCAGCAGCTCCTGTGCCCTAACCACAAGTCTATCCTTCCTCTCACTAACAACACAGTGTATTTCTTTGTTAAGTTGCTTTCTAGTTAGATATAATATAATGGGCCTTTTTCTTTATTCATCCACAATGGTAACATGACATTATGAGATTGGCACTTGTCATTCACAGGGAATGCTATTTTTGCACTTGCCCCCCAAATCACAAATACACTTAGCAGATTTTTGTCTGCAGATGACACTAGAATCTCTTGTATTTTAAAGCTTTTTTTTTTCCAGCAGCACTCACACAGTAAATTGCTCTTTATTAATATTTTTCAGGATATGAGAGGCTGACAGGTTGCAGATCCCAGCGAAAAATAATTATTCCCCTTTACCACGTAACCCCCTGGAAGGGAAAAAACCTTTCTGGTCAAGAAGATCAAAATAACAGCAGCTTCTTCACATAATATCCCTTAGCAGCTGCTGCTACTATGGGAATCCTAAATACTTCAATAATAGGTCAGTCACCACTGGCTACCACTTTACATGTAAGCAGCCTTAAGTGCAAGATGTGTAGAGCACCAAGAGGAAAACCCAAGAGGAACCCCATGTTTTCTTTTTGCTTCTTTTTCTACTTTATTTAGAGAGATACATGTAATACTCACCAATTCAAGCTCTGGAGACTACAGGTGGATATCACTGTGCAAACCAAGAAAATGATAGATATTCACTATATCTGTGCAGACAAATGAATGCATATGAGAAATGTCTGATGTACAGAACTCCATTCAACTCTGAGTTACTATTTTTGTATTTGTCTCATTTGGGATTTTTTTTTTAAATTCAGTTACTTCAAACCCTGCCCTCTTCTACATGACCTTTTTGATCAATAGTCCTTTGTTGTGCTGTGAGGCCTTGGCAGCAAAGGACAGAATGAATACAGCTAATTCTTATCTAATGTTTACCTTCAAACTCTTTGGGTCTTGGCACAGGTTTGAGATATTTGCTTTACTTAGGTTTTATAACTCTAAATGCAGAATATTGCTTGAGAATGTGGTGTCCTCTAGAGATCCCAGAGTTCTCAGCTGACCTTTCCCTCTGCTCCTGCAGTTGCTCCTATCTCTAGCCCACTTTCACCTTTCTTCTTCACCACCTCTGAAATTAGTGGATTACCTCAGCCCCTCTGATACATCTTTTGGCAACTCAATGAAGGTCAGGCTGCCAACTATTTTTATGTGGAAAATGGGCCTCTCCCTGTCTTTTTAAAGTTGGTTTTTTTGGGTTTTTTTTGGTAGAAGGACTCAAAAAGTCTCTTTGTGAGATTCTACATTTGCCTGCCATTTTAAAAACCAACCCCAACCGGTTTTAGTAATTACACTGTCTTCTCACAGGATTTTCACTGACAAAAAATTTGTGGCTGATTTTCAAATGACAAATCATTGTGACACTTTTTATTCTTTTTTTACCCTAAAGAAAGTCTGCTATCCTATATGTGAAGATCTATTATTGTTTCAAACACTGTAATGTAACAGTACATCCCTGGCAGCTCCTAGAGCAAAACCATCAGACATATGGGACTCCCTCTCTTTCCCAGCAGCTTTATCTCAACAAGTACTGCATTTAAGCAAACAGCCTAAAGCACGACTCATGCCCCAGTGAGAGACAACTATTTGAAAACTTTAGGGCCGTATAACTGACCACAGAAAGGGCAAAAGGATCAAAAATGAGCCTAATGTTACAACTGCAGATGCAAAACAAATTAATACTCCCATAGAGGGAAGGCCAGATTTGTCAGACTGCCCAAGCCTCTGCAGAAGGTTTGGCTACTGGAGAAGCAGGGAGACAGCCTAGATCAGGCATAAATATTCTGGCCCTTCGAGTTAGACATATGTGCACTTTAGAAGGTTGCTGGCAGTGGGAAATCCTTGGGCTAAGCATTTCTGTTACCAACCAAGTCTGTCCTTTTGCAAATAGTAATTTACTGTTTTCTCTGAAGTTTTCACTGGATTTGAAACTTCTCTTGGTGTACTTCAGAGGTGCAAAGATAAGATGAAAATAATCATTTTGTGTTGCTTTAGTTTTGTTAAGATGTTTTTATTGGTTTGGTTTTTAATTAGCATGCATTCATATAATGCAAAGTTAGAGCTAATCATTAAAGTTACCTCAAAATGTACTGTGAAATTGTTTGAGATCTTAAACAAAAATCAAAAAATTAACTCAGTCATGCCCTTTTCCCCCTCCCTAACAGCAGCTGCTGAAAAACTGCAAGTTACCAACCATTGAAATGCTACATAAAATGCTCTAAAATAAATCAAAAATTTATATCCAAGTAGATATAACCAAGTGAAACTTTCAGATTCACAATGTGCAGTAACACATTAGTGAGTGACAGATCTATTGCTTATGAAAAGAAAAAAAAAAGAAAAAATCTTTTTACAGTTCAATAGAAAGTTACAATATTTGAGAAATGAATAAGAAGTCATGTAATGGCTTTGCAGCTTTTGAACTTTCACATGTTTCAGATTTTTCTAATGCTTGTGTGGATTAAAGAGATTCACATCTCAATGGCTGGGGCACCTCGCATTTTTTCTGGATCAGGTTTAATGATTTCCACACTGTAGAAACTTCACTTTGTATGAACACACCCTGAATTTAAGGAATTTTTCATACTTAGGTACATGTTTTCCAATATATGTTAGCCCTTTCAAAGGGCACAGTGGCTCATTCGTAAGAGTGAGCAACACCTTCAATTTCACACATCAATACACTGGGGCTTTTCAGCATGCTTTTCTTTCCAGACCCCAAAAATAAATTAAGGAGAGGGGGATGGGATGTAAGGAAATAATAAAATAGAAGTCTACCATGATTTTTTTGCTTCTGTATATTATCTCAATGTGGACCCCAAAATAAGAGGGAGAACTATTTATTTCAGTAATGTGCAAAGTTCTTGGTTTTAAAGCTGCAACTACACCCTTTTCATCTTTTTAAAAGACATTTCAAAGCTGGATTGTGAGACCCAAAGAGAGAGAACATTCTCTGATGTCCATCCAGCTCACAGAAAAAAAAACCTTGCATTTTCCTACTTTGACATAGGATTGAGGAGTGACAAAAATCCATTTCATCCTTTCTAAGGAAATGCATATATGAGGGTTTACATTAAATTATAAACTAGTGGCTATCAGGAAGGCATGGGTACCATCTAGAATCCAGCAATAATCACAGACCTCACAAATCATCATGGATGTTAAGTCTTTATGACTCAATGACAAGATGAACTGAACGTTTAAAAATATTTGCACGCAAAAGGTGTGACAAACTAAGATGTAAACTCTGAAGGGCCTCTGCAGAACTGAATCTGGTGGATGAACAGAGGGGTGTTTTTTTCCTGGTTGTAGACCCGTGGAGGAGGAAAATTTCACAGCTTTAACTGAATTTAATGGTTTCCATCATTATGCAGACCAGGAATACAGCCAAAACTTCTGACTGACTTGCATTTCTTCTAACATGCTCTGCAACAGAAATGTCCAATTCATCCAGAAATCTTCAACTACACAGCAGTGCTATTCCAAAATCTTGGCCGCCTTCTGAATTATTTTGAATGTTTCAAATTCCTGTTATAGTCTATACTAGTATGAGACACCCAGGACTACCTAAGACTAACAAGAAGCCAAGGTTTATGGGGGAAAGCTGATTTAAATAAAGGGCATTGCCTCTCTTTACAGTTGCCAAGTAGCTGAAAACAGCATCAGTTGGGCTGAGCAAAGAAAGGAACGAATTACTGGCAGTACTTGAAACTTTGGAGACTCCCTTTGAAGTGGGAGTGCCCCAGTTAACCCAGCTCTCCAATGTTCCACCAGGGCCAGCATTTCACTCAGCCTTATAGTCCTGATTTCATATGGTCTGCTGTTTGAAAAGACACAACCAAGTTGATCTGCACAGCATTAGCTCCCTGTCCTGCTTCTTAGGAATGCATCATAACATGAATACCTGGTTTGTGAAATCAAACATTATCTGTTCATTTGGGGTCCTTGGCCTGCCATTCGCTTGCTTCTAAAACAAATAGGATTACTCTCATAAAACAAGGGAAAGAAAACATTTCAGAGGAATGGAATCAGATTTAATCTTCATGTCTCATATTCAGCTAAACTCATATCAAATGTGAACAGATAATGCAAATGTAAGCACCAGAGGAGGTTATTCTTAATGTTTGCAAGTAATTCTTCACAATGACAATCACAAAAGTCTTGGCGAGTATCATGTCAAGGAACCAAAGTAAAATTTGAAGGCAAGTGTGTGATTCCCTGACTTTTAGCCTAAAACCCTTGATGGAAAGAAGATCCACAGTCTGTGACATGGTAAATAGGTCACTGAAGTGTGCTGGAACTTCTGCTCCTTTTTAAAAGGGATATATTCAGAAAACTCACAGAGGTGCATAGCATAGATCTGCCATTTCAAGATGAAGAAAGAAAGACTGGAACTTGTGATCTCATCTGCAGTTGCAAACAATTGTAGGTTTTAGTTATTAAGGAGTAATAGAAAGAGATGCTGGAGATAACACACCAACAAATGTAGTTCAGCTAATACAGTGTATATGCGTGTCAGCAGGAATTGCAGCTGAGATCTGTAATACACTGCCATGTGTAGAGGTCACGAGCAGGAGATTTACATCAAGATTCACCAGCCATTTGTTTCAATTGTGACTGTACCAAGTCTGCAGCACCATGCACCACCTCCTGCATCCTGCATGTTTTCTGCAGATGAAATACTGCACAAAAATCTATCTCCAATGTCCTCTACTAACTGCCATTATTTCAAATGTTCAACTTTGAAATATCAAAAACATTTTGACCTCAAAAGAGCCTAATTGCTATATCTGTATATAACAAAGAAAAACAAGGCAAACCCAGACATAACTGACATAGCTGTGGTATACCTGCCTCCATATGAATAATTTCTTTGAATATTGGTGTGAGTACTGTTTATGCAACACTAAAGTGTCAAAAAAAAAAAAGATAAATGAATTCACTGTTAACCTTAATGATGATAACAGCACAAGTGGCTAGAGAACTAGAAAGCATTTCTTGTTTGAAATTGTTGCGTTCTGCCTCCCTCGACATTTCTAAGAGCCCTAGCTTTGTAGGTCAAGACACCAGCCATCTCATTACCCGAGTTTCTGCAGCCTGTTAAGAGACCAGATTCTCCTTGGTATATTTGTTTTGTTCACTGCCTGTTCCCTTTCATTAAAAACTGAAGACATTTTATGATGAAAGCAGGAGAATTCAGAAAAACATTATTATTGAGACTCACTGCAACCCTACTTTACTAGCTCAGGAGGGAAGTGATATCTCCCCATGTTTTTTTCTACTCAAGAGCAAATTTATAGTAAATTACTCAACAAAAAAAGAAACCTTTCAAAGAATTTTCAGAGGAACAGAGGGGGGAAAAAAGTAGAAACAGAAACACCACACTTTGGAGGAAGAGTATAGAAAAAAACACATGTACAGGGGAAAATACAAGAGATGAAAGCCTGGCCCAACTGAATTCCAGAATAAAACAGCCATTGGTTTCAACAGCGTCACGATCTCTCTGTCAAGATCTGAGTCTGGATTTACTTTTGTAGTAGGTGTGGCCTAAGAGCAGGAGGGAAGAATTAGCAATAATTTAAAATATCTCTCTCTGTCTTAAACAGCCCATCATACATTTCATTTTACATGTCTACAAAAGGCACAAGTGGTTATGAAACACAGCTATCTAGGTACACCCCATTTTTCACCACACTATCCTTTTTGCTACCATTCTATCACACATTAATGTGTTTTGGGGTTTTTTTGTCTTTGCTGGTGTTGAATGGGATGATAGCATTAACGCAATGGCTGGTGCTACACACCAGAACTGCCCACGTTTCATCTCAAGCCACTTTCATCATAGAAAAAACAACATCATATATCTAGAGGCGTGTGGTTGCATGCTATATGCTTCAGCGCTGTGTTTGTGTAAGGTATGCTTGTGTCTTGTATACACAAGCACACACTACATGTATGCAGCAATTCTGAGTGCACAGGCACACACATGCATGCATGCAGGAAGAGCAGGAATGTGGGAGCCACGATAGTGCTGCTCCTGGCTGTTACAGGAGCATTTGTTACAGAGTTTGTTTCCATGTTAATGGATCACAGAAAAAAATCTTGTAAGGATTATTTTATTTTGTTAAACATTTGTATTCCCTACTGCATTGCAATAAAAGGAATATGCTAACTGCCAGTCTTTTAAGAAATATGAGACAATTCCTTGTACTTTTGGTTTGAAATTGAAACTGAAACACATTTGCTACAGAAGAACTGATCTGTATGGCCCTGCAGGAGGTGAAGGCTGGGAGTCAACTCACTCCTTGTGGCATGGGAATCTAGATGAGTTGCTCTATATCCTGTATCCTCTGATCATTTTCAGAAAAACAGAAAGTTGCCATAAAATCACAAAATGCTCAGCAAATCCATCACTGGCCAAGACTTTGATGTCAGGAATAGACCCATCAGTACAGCCACCTCACAGCTGCAAATTGAGGCAAGATTCTAGGTATTTTGATGGGGAAAAAAAATTATTGCCTGAATATACTCCCAGTAAATCAGCTTTCATTTAGCCACCCTAGAGCATGAAACTCAGCATAATAGATCTTTCATAGCTCACAGGAGAGGTCACAGTACAAGAATGTTGAAATATACAATCTTTTGTAGGTAAGAAACTTCAAGGTAGGAGGTGTAAGTTGTAGAAAGAATAGAAACCTCAGAGGAGATCATCAGAAAGTGATTAACATGGGTTTTTCAAAACAATGTGCACAACTGACAATATTTTCAGTGCAGACATGTATTTCAAACTCCTGTGGCGTCTTGTTTCTTATGCATTATACACACACACACACAGAGCTTAGATTTTCGGTTTGTTTCATTAACTCCATATTTCTGCTACTCATAATTACCCTAAGTATTATGATCACATCATTCACACATTCAATTGTTTGGAAAAATTCTCATTGACGAGACTTTCAGCAGGGCAAAAATTCAATTTATATTGAATACAATTTCTGGTGTACTATATTTTTTATATTTAATATATCACTTGATGGTTTGTTAAACTGTCTGATATGATGTTTGTTATAAACAATCAGTGTGTTGAAGTCCAGATAAAGAGCAAGGACACAACTCTTTTCCAGGTTGTTGTTCGTTTCTTTTCTTTGAATTCCCTCTTTTTTAGCACGAATATACCAAACACTCAAATTCTTTTTTCTAGAAAATGGGGTACTGCATTATTATAGTATTGCATGCATATTTTGGTTTGCTGAAGCCCAAGTCAGCTAATATCCCAGGTGAACTGGATGAAACTAAAACTGGCTACAACCACAAGGGCAAGAACCTCAAGAGACAACTGTAGACAAAGGCTGTCTGTTGCCTAGCATCCTGCAGCATCCTACAGGAAAGTGGAGCAGGACATCAGATTTTGATCAAGAGAATATTGTTGAGGGAAGTGGAACCACAACTTGCTGGAGTAACCTCCAAGGACAGACAAGGTAAACACAATTACTGAGCATCAAATAGTGCCTCTCCTTGCTTTCACTTCTCTAAATATCTGTCACTCCATGAGACTGTCAGGAAGGAGCAGAGAAGGAAGTGGTGTGAGTTTCAGTAATGAATCAATGCCAGGAAAAAGATATAGGAAATTCAAATCTGTAGGAACTAAATGCTTTACCTCAGCCACAAAATGCATTCAAATTCATGTCTCTGTTTCTGGTTTCATTTTTTTTATACCTTAGCAATAAATTCCAGGGGCCAAGGCAGGACAGCTCTGGGTCCAGGGATGCAGCTAGCTGTCCAGGGAGATGCACAGGCAGCTCACACTCCTCTAAAAGGTACCTCAGATGTGCAAGCTGTTCACACCCCTCTAAAAGGTATCTCATTCATCCAAATATTTGAAATTAAACTGTTTCAGACAAAAATGTGTTCACTACTTTTCAGCACTGAGTCCCATTTTTTATTTTGCAATTCCAAAGGTATGTGGGTCCTTCTCTCCCATCCCCCACTGTCTCATATTTTGAAAATTTCCACTTCTTTGAGTGTGATGTCATGATGCATTGCCATGAATATTTAACTTAAAATTATAAGTACTAAATTGGAACTTCTTTGCCTGGCAAAAGATCACACAGAGGGAAATAGCAGTTTAAACAAAGATCTTCTATAATTAGCGATAATAACAAAGGAAATATTCATGATTACATCAAAGGATTCTTCACTGAGTATTGTTTTTATTTGCTTCCTAAGGGAGCACAGAGTTCTATGAAAAGATAACACTGTTTTAGGCAGATGTAGATAAATAAAAGAAGGCCATCTAGAGATTCTAACTTCAAACCAGGGCCTGAAAAATACTCCGACATCCAGAAGAGTTCTCTAATTGATCTGATTACATGTCAGGCACCATCACTCTGCTAGGTATGCAGTGCTGATAAGCTTGCAATATGTAAACATCTTTTCAGATGAACACGACGCACAACACTGCAGCTACCCTGGGCATCTGTCTCCACATACATAAGGCATAGCCTGGGGATTAATTTCATCCACTAGCATAAAAAGGACTAATTTTTTAAAGTACAGATAGCTAAAAATAGCTAAGAGTAATGTTATGCAATAAAACCTGGTATATGTTTTCCCTTTCCAGATGAAAGAATCTGACATGGCTTCACATAAAAAGAGGTGGCAGGCTGACCAAAACAAAATATATTCATTTCATTCCCTTCCAGAGAGGCAGCATTTTAATCTTCCATACATTAAAGATGCCTGCCCACTATCATATAATTTCAATGGCCTAAACATTAAATTATGACCTCACAACACTTCTGCCCTTCCCTAGAAAAAAAAAAAAAAATAGGTCAAAAATAAATGGAAACAAACTGTTTTCTGCTCCTTTTTATGCATTTGACAGAGAGAGAAAAAAAATGAGGGAGATCAATCTGCATAATACTGAACCGAATCTCTTTAATTCCAGTCAGCTTTTATCATTCAATCACTGAGTCTGTATGTGGAAAAATTCATGCTAATTCCCCCTAGCAACAGCCGCAGCCTATCCGGGGGAGCCCTGCACCAGGCAGCTGCCAGCCAGCAAGAATAACTCTAAGTAGGTCAGCCCTGCATTTCTAAAAATGCCACGGTCTAGTAACCCCACTGTCCCGTCTGTCTGCCCTAGCCCATAATAACCTCGATCGCTGGGTGACACAATGACATACTACCCTGTTAGAGTGCAATCAAATCCCGCTGCATTATTCTGCTGCGAGCATCGCTGCTGGATGAAGGACCCGTCGAGGGGCAGCATTAATCAGGCAGCCATTCATGTCCACTAGCACTTCACTCTGGAGATGGGGCCTGCATTAATGACCAGCTGTTTGAACTAACACAAACAAAATAATGCCTTCCACCCTGTTGGCTGTGCAGAATACACTATTCTAATCAGGCAGGTTATGCTCATCGACTAAACCTCAGATGTAAATTAAACAGCCCCAGACAATGCCAGCTTTTGTAACCTTCTATTAATTAAAGTAAGTATATTTAAATTATACTACACACAATTCAAAGAGCTATTGGTTTAATATACATAGTCACCTCCTCCTACAAATTTGTGTTCACAGTCCAAAAAAAAAAAAAAAATCCAAAGCAAAACCAAACCAAAAACCACCCACCCCCACTGTTTGTATAATACAATCTACCTGTCCTGGTAAATTAAAGAGCAACTACAACAGAGCTGAACTGCAAGTGACTTCTGCTGGGAGCAGGGAACTACACCAGACTGCCAGTAACTGGTCTTTGGAAACAGTGACAGACATGCATGCTGCACGTGGTGGAGGGCTATTGATAAAAGCCCTATAAACCTCTCCCAGCCCTGACACAGAGAAAGGCCAGTTGCAGCAGATTAAACACCCTCTGCAATCTCACTGCTTAAGCACTGCCAAGTTGCCTTCACAGACCTAAAAATAATTGCAGAGGTCAGAAAGCCCCTTGCCAGGATCTGGGCATGTGTCTTTAAGAGCACATCTATCCCTCCCGTTTCCCACAGCCCTGGGGACTTCTGCATGGCTGCAAGATGCTGCAGGAAGCCCTGTCCCTCCCCCCTCATTCTTAACCAGAGAAGCCTTAATATAAACCACACCAGAGCCCAGCCAGTCTCCTCTGGGGTGGTATTTCAGTATCAAATCTGTAATGCCAGAGCAGAATTTCAGCAGGCTTGCTTTCTGTCTAATTGCACCCTTCCTTTTGAACACCTTTGTGCATCTCGCTGGTCTCTTCCTTCAGAGCATGCCTCCATGTCATGCAGCTGTCTGTACAGAACAGAGCTAGGAAAGAAATTTTTAAGGATAAACTGCTCATCTGCATTTTTTCCTGAAGGATTTGCACTTTTGGTGAATGCATGCCATAATTCAGTCTTCACTGCTGCAGAATTCAGCAAACTTGTGCATGTAATCCATCCACATCTGACTTAGGAATACAGCAGATTCATTAATCCATTTTGCTCTTTCTTGTTTGAGCCAGGCTTTTTAACCAGGTTATGAGAGTCTTCTTTTGCTTTGTGGCACACATCTCATAGCAATTCCCGGAGAGATACAGGCACTGACGTAACCATGGGCTCCTAATTACAAGCTGCTGACATTTTGCTCATCTCTGCAGCTTTGAAGCTGCAAGTTCAGAGTCTCTCCTCCTCCCTCCTCGCTTGCTTTAAACTGCCTGAGTTAGAAGCACACAACAGACTCAGAAAGGTATAGGAGTGGAATAAATTCCTTTGCAGAGCCTGCTGCATTGCTAAAGTTGTTTTTCTTTAAGCAAACAGAAAACTACAGTTTTGGAGTAATAAGACTCCTTAGCCCCCAGCACAAGAATGCTATCCAACAGCTGGCTAAATACAATTCGACACACAGGGCTGCCTTTGTAGGCTGGGGAACAAATAGTGGAAGGACCAGACGGGCATCTTGCAGGGTAGCTCACCATGACTATTGGGAAATCCCCTCATACACATTTTAGTATGACATTATGGTCTATGGCTTTGTATAAAAGGGAAAAAAGGAAAGGAAAAAACCCCGTCTTTCTCGATAGGCAGCTGCTAGAGTCCATGCCAAGCCCTGCTAGCTGAGTGCAGTGCTTGTTTTCCCTGGTTCTGCATTGCTCAGATATGGCCAAATGAAATACCTACCAAATGAAATATGCCTGTGCTGTGACAAGTCTACCTGCTCTAAAACCACCCTGAGCAAATTCCACAATAAAAAGTACCCCCAGCTACATTTCACAGGAATCAAGTGCTGAATGCAGACATTGGCTTTTCTCAATATATGAAGAATCCTTTTCAATTAGAAGCTGATTTTGAAAATCTAAGAAAAAAAAAAAAAAGGAAAAATAAAAAGATGCAAGTATAACACTGAATACAAATGCTCAGTTGAGGATTTAGCCATCTGATGACTGTGGTAGCCAGCTGGTCTAGAAGTCATCTGGGATGCATTTATTTTGATTAGATTGATCACGTTTCTATTTACAGTATAGAATTTTTCACCATACTGAATACAGCTGTGTTTATAGAGATTTTAAGATGGAGAAAATGAAACCCTGGTTTCTCTCAGCACAGTGCAGAAGACTCAGTGCTTCAAGGTGTTAAGTGGAAAGGATCTGCTTTCACATTTCTTAAAAGAATACTGCCTACCATCTGTTTTCATAGAGTGCCACCTCAGTCAGGAAATGGATGTAGAGCTAGAGCTGAAAATACAAGCTGCAATCACGTCTGACCCAGCAAACTCACAAACGTCCTCGGTAAATTGGTCAGAAATATCTTTCTTTCATTTCTCTACATGTTCACACACACACAAAAGCATGTACATACACAGATAGATACACACAGAGGGTGAGGCTGCTGTTTTCCCTGGGGATATTCCTACAGCCACCTAACTCATCAGTTCACTCCCTGACAGCACCAGGAATGCTCAAGCTACAATTTACAGTCCCTCCGTCCATACATTGCTTTGTTAATCAAGCCATCCTCTCTGCAGTGAGAATCCACAGAATCAGACAAACGGCACAGAGCGTTTCTTCTTCCTTTGCATTTGCATTCGCTCACTCTCTCCTTCTCCCTTGGCTTTGCCTTAACAGGCAGATGCAACCGATACCTTATTTATCCATCTCCAGCACAACACTGAGGTGAAACCCGACTGCAGCACTGTGACTTCCCCATGTTAATCCTCTGGAGCAGCAGAGGCTGGATTCTTGTTGCTGATGCCCTTGTCGAGCACTGGATTACTTTACATAATATTTCTTTAAGCTTTCACCCACCCTATCCTAGATTAACACCCTTCCTTTCTCCTCCCTCCACCCCGCCACAGAAAACCCCAAAATCATCACATATTGCAACCCTTGGCTTCCAGAACCAATAAAAAAAAAAATCCGCGGCTCCATCGCTCTTCTTCCTTAGCAATGTGCAGACGAGAGAGTTTCGAGTCAGCCAAGCCAGGGCGAAGCGCAGGCAGCAAGACTGCAGCAGCCCCAGCAGCAGCAGAAAGAGCAGCAGCCGCCCAGGTAAATGGAGGGAAAAGCAGGTTCTGTCGAAAGCGGTGCAGCATTGTAGCTGTGAGGAAAGACTGTCTTGCTTCTTCCAAATGGTGCAGCTTTCTGCCTGAAGGAACGGAGAAAAGGGAAGACCCAGAATTAAAAATAAAAGCCAAAACAGTTAAGAAGAAACAATAACTATAAAAAATTGTCATAACTTTATTTTTCTGGGCTTTCAGGCATTTCTGGGAGGCTGCCTCTTTTCCTTTCCCTCTCCAAAGTATCCTATGTTGCTGGATGCTACTGTCCAAGAGTGCGGAGTCACAAAGGCTCACTCTCCAAAGTGCAGTGAGACCAGCATCACATGAGAAACCACATGACGCACCCAAATCGGATGCTGATGGGGGGGGGGGCGGAATATCTCAACCAAAACATGCCCCTCTCTAGTGGTGAGGATGAATTTCCCTTTAAAAAAATAAAAAATATTTTAAAAGGCAGCAGCCCAAAATATAAATATCTCCATATCTATCCATCTTCAATGCCAGTGCTTCAGAAGGCAGGAGAATGCTGTTCCACAGACACTAGCTGGATGGCAGCAATATTACTTCCAGGCTACGTTATTCTAAACTGATTGTACTTAAGTCAATTCCTGAAAAGCATACTCCATGTCTCCCTACATGAACAGACTCAGAAAACCATCTCCATTATCGTTCCCTGCAATCTGTATCCAAACCTGCACTCTGAATAATTTATTTGAGACTAATAAGCCGTTTGCCATGACTACTCCTTTTCCCACTCAGCCCCACACTCAATGAGCGACTACAGTAAGAAACACAGAGGCATTTATCATTTCCTTAACCGGTAATTTTAGTAAATGCACTGTCCACAAAATAATCAGGAAAAAATGAGCAGAAGAGTTTTTTTCCTCTTTTTTCATGTATGGACACAACAGGGCTCTCTCTGTTTTGAGGATGGTGTCAACATTTTCCTCACATTACCAACTCAAAAGCTTTCAGTCCAAGCCAAGAAGCAAACATTCTTGCCTGCCAATTCCTGCAGAGGTGTTGTGCCACCCTGTTTAATGCAGAAACATCTGGACACCTCTGTCAGCCGCCGAATGAGAGCATGCAGCTCTGCAATGCTGTTTACTGTCAGGGCACCAAGCAGTTAACATCCTTGCCTGCTTTACTATCTTGCCTATAGAAGCATGAAACTGAGGGACTGGTTCGCTCGAGAAACAAAAGCAGAGAAGCTGACCTTGATGATCGATGGAATTGCTGATCACAAAGTTATCATCCAACAAACAGTTAGCAGTTTGTAGCTTGTTTTATGCCTAACATTTGTTGAAGTGACAGAGCAGGTGGCACAGAGTCTTCCGTTCCCTTTGTTTGCGAAAGCTGGGCACCACCTCGCAACGCTGCGCTCCCTGGCTCTTTGCACTGAAACTGTACACGGTGTCAGGGAAATATAGGAAGAAAGCTGCTGTGAATCTGCACAGCTGCTTTGCACAGGATCCCATTTCAATCTCTGAAGTTACATAATGGTGATGAAGCACAGAATTCCCCCAGAAGAGATATGCTTAACCTTTACACAGGAAAACGCAATCGGAGCAAAACCCAAGTGCTCTTTTGTGCTGATTTCAACCTTCCCAACTGTTCACGCAATAGCAGATTGCAAAAATTTTCACAAGGCAGTTGTAGCTTGTTCTCATTGGCTCCTCTCAGAGAGAGGTTTTGCAATGGGCTGCACCTAGGAATTGCCTAAATTCCATGTAAAATCCAGTAGTAGCATTCAGCTTCAGCAATGCTGCCAGTGTTTAGGAGAGGCGCAGGAGTGCATGTACAGAAATCACAAGATTACCACAGTCATCTGAGGGCATTTTCACCTGTGAGGTTAATAATTTCAGCACTGGCAAATCTTTGGTGGAAAACAGTAGAGGTATACCCAAACTCTGACTGTAGCTAACCAATATAAAACTGTACTTTCAGATGCTATGTCAGCTAATATGGAGAATCCAGGTTATGGATTACTTTCTCAGTCCAAAATATAAACATTACTGAGGCAGGAACTGAGTCCAGCAAAATATGTATCTTCAGGGCTTTGGATTACAAGATGAGAGCAGCTGTCCTGGTGACTGATCCCATGATTTTTTAACCTACAATAGTTATAATAGCATGGCTCTGAATGGCTTCTAGTCTGTTCTCATTGGTTTCTAAGACAGAGCTGCAGCAGTTTGTAACTCTGTGAGTCAATGATCTTTCCCACTTGATACCAGTAGCTCATTTATCTGTTCTGACTTAGGGATATGTTGAAAGGGTCATCTGGAGGTAACTTAGTGAAACCTCTGGATGTCATCAACAATACATGAGGTCAGGTACAACTTCACCCTGAAAACTCTCAGAGGTGGAGATTCCATAACCTCTTCCAGTGCTGACCTCCCTCCCTGGGCAAATAAATGCTGGAAATTAATGCTCATCCTGCATTTCTTATATAGGCAGCCTTCACTGCACTGCTGAATTGCATGCATTTTCCTCGATCTGGCACTGAAAGCACAGGAGGGCACCAAGGAATGAAGGGACGTTTATATTAATTTAACCAAGTTCAGCTCAAATTAGTAGCACCTCCAAATTGTCACTACATGATTATAATTTTATCTCCAGATGCTTCCATTTCAACTATTAACCAAAGCAATAAAAGGCTAGTGAACACCCTGATAACAATTCCAGTGTTCTACCATGTGTTGCCCATAAGAAACAGGAGAAAACCCAAAGATCCCTTGCATATGAAACCTAAACCACACTCAGAAGTCAGAATCAGGGCTGAACCAACATGGAGGATGTTGGTTTATTCACAATAAGCAAGACATATTTTTTCAATCAGACATGGAAAATGGGCCCTAGAGTATCTATAAATATATATCCAGAACCTTGTGAAAAGCCTCCCATGCAAGCACACAATGTATGTACTTTTAAGGAAAATCCAGAGATACACAGTCATGTTAGATGCCAATGAAGAGGGAGGAAGGGAAAGAGGGAAGAATTGTAAAGATAAAGACCAGGTCATAATTCCCTCAGAAAAGTAGAAAGGTTTAGAGGAAGAAAGGTTTTTTGTGAGAGACAGCCTTATGCACATAGTGCTTGCAAATCTAATTCTTATACTTCAGATAAACTCCCCAATAAGTGCTTTGTTAACAGCATGGGTAACGACCTTTCTTCCCTCTTCAAATCTCTAACATAGGTACTTTACTCTGTTAGATGTTGTTAGCTCTCAGAGTAATTCAGTAGCAGGCTCTAAATTACATGTCTAATATGACTTTCTCAGTTTAGCTCCAGAGAATATTTTCTCCCCTCCAGAGAATGGAGAACTCGGAAGTTGTACAAACAAAACAGCTGAGGGTACAGGTAAGAATTTTGGGTTGAGATCATTACTGTTTGTGTTCACATGAAAGCTTTTGGGCTGAAATACATGGAAAGAACTGGGATTGTTTTGGATGCCGCCTTGACAAGTCATCAATATAAATTTTCCCAGGATTGGTGCCAGGATTTGAAGACCTGTTCTCAAACATTTGATCACAAATCCTGTTCCATATTAGTGCAGCTTTGTGCTGCCTTAGGGATACATGACCTATGCTGGATTTGGTGTAACTGTCCACAGGGGACAGGCTTCAGAGCAAAGATTCAGCAGCTGAGTAGACACTAGATGAACATGAAGAATCAGAGCAATACACAGAGAGCCCAAAACAATCTCATTTCATGAGAGCTCAAAGGCTACTGAATTTTGTGGAGTAATTTTCAGATGCTGTTAAACCAAATACTTCTTTATATGGCTAATTTTCTGCTTGGTACAGTGCTCCAATGAAACATGGATCCCTGCAAGTGTGATGTATTCAACATCACTGAAAACAAAACTTTGGTTTTGGGAAATGAAACATTTAGGGTGTCAGCTTTTCCTTTTGGGAAGAGCTCCACTTTAGGTCTTAGTTCCTGAAGTCAAAGGAAGCAGAATTTCACCTTGATTAAGCATAGCACAGGCACTGCAGAGACTGGGCAGAAAAAACAGAACCAACCATAAATTTAAGTTTTTCCTTGTTATACTCAAAAGCTGCCACCCCTGAGTAGCACTAACAGTGCCACCTAGGAAGCAGGAACTGAAAAATAACAGAAACTTGGAGAAATGCTGTGTTTTCAATTAGAGTAGAATGCCACTAGCACACTTGTGTATATATCAGTAAAATGTGGAGTTGCCAATTTGATGGAAACATATAATCACCAGGAACGGTCCAGTTGAATATTTGATGGTTCTCAGCAAGAATCAGGCTTTGGGGTTCAATTTTAAATGACCTTTCTCTCTGTAATCTGCAGATGGAGAAAGAATTATCATTAGGCTTGAGGTTTTAACCCAAAAGCCAGGAAAAACTTGACGTTTCACTGAACTTGAAACCTCAAAGTGGACCTTAAGCGTGCAAACTCAAATCAAAACAAACATATGTCAGTGAGCAAAAACCACAGACCTTTACATGGGTCTAAGCACTGAGCCATACTGGCTACTGGCGAGGGCATGAAGAGCCCATCACACAAAATACCAGCGGAAGTTTAGTGACCACGGGGCTAGACACACACTGTTTAGAGACACTTAGGTCAATGTCATCTGAGAGCTCAAGTTTCAAAAGCCACTTATCTACATTGTACCTCTTCAGTAAGGTAAGATTTTTTGAGGAGTTTTGTGTGATCACAGCTATTTTGCTGCTTGATGGGTTTCCACAAAGCCATCTCCTTGCTGAGATGTAGGGTGTCTGGAAAGGAGCTCTAACTACCTCCTCATAAAAAAAATACACACTTTAGTTTTCCAAAAGTCAAAAAATAACCATTGTTCCACTTTTTCAATAGAATTTTCAGTAAAATACACTAGAATCTGCCTAGACCATCTAAGTGAATGAATGTGGAAAAAAATAGGAAAATGATGTTTCTGTATTTTCAGCACAGAGATGTTCATGACAAGAAACTGGTAAAGCACCACAGTTCTGCACTTTTGTCTTGCAGTCATCTGAAACCAGAACAATTTATTTGAATTCACTGACTATTCAATACTACTCTTAGAAAAATTTCCCAAATTAATTCAATTTTCTATGGATGTGTGATGGACAGTTTATTGCAATTACCCTCTCAAAGTTTCAGGTATTTCATCACTAGCCACACATGCTTATATTGGCCAGCTCTTTAATCATATTTGAGACCCTGTTTCCAGTATGAATACAAATGCTACCTTTAAAATTTGAGTGATGTTTTCTCTATATTCACCTATGTTTGATTATTGTATGCTGGAAAATGCCTACATACTTTAAAAGACTGAGTCTACGTAACTTAAGCCTTGTCCTGTTGAAAGTCTGCAAACTGTGTGAGAAAGAACACTTCAGCATCAGTCCTGGATGGCAGTAGAAATAGGGCAATCAACTGAGACAGAATGTGGTATATTGATGCAAATGCAGCCAAATGATAAACAACACTGAAAAACATACAAGTTTCTCTGCATTTGTGAGTTTCCTAAGTTTAATATTTCCATTATTCTTCTAACTTACTAAAAAACTGTTTCCAACAGGTAAGTTAGTCCTGGGGTCAAGCTCTTCTCACAGTTCAGAAGCAACTGGCATAATGTATATGCCAGTGTAAAACGCGTTGGGACATAAGTTAATGTAGAAGACTGTAATTATTGCAAAAATGTAAAAATAAAATAACATTTGAAAAAAGTACATGGAAGTATGTGTTAAAATGTACAGCTTGTAGTAAAAGAGGAATGTTTCACTACCTCACTTGTCATTGAATTTTCAGTGATCTTATAATTCCCTTTTATTTTCTTGAAAGTGTAAAATAACACTACTATGACATAATTCTGGAACATTTAATTGCTACAAAACACATCAGTTAAGCTACATTACCAAAAACATGACCACTGAACAGTGTCATACATCTTCCATTACATTTGCATTCATTCTGCATCACAACTTTGATTTTGACTTTAGAACTCAACTGTTGCTTTGTTAGATAAACCAGCACTTCAAGAAGAGAATGTAATCTGAGCACAAAAGTTCCTTATGCAACTACCCTAATTTCCTTAGGAAGTCTCATAGTCATTATTATTGGGTTATTGAACGTAGAACACAAGGAAAAGTGCTGCAAATTCCAGGAAAGCAGGAAGTTGTGCAGTCTATCAATTCTTCATTGTGAGGATGGTGAAACACTGGAACAAGTTGGCCAGAGAAGCTGTGGATGCCTCATCCCTGAAGGTGTTCAAGGCCAGGCTGGATGCACCTTTGAGTGAACCAGTCTAGCAGAAGGTGTCCTTGCCCATGGCACAGGGGGCTGGAAATAGATGATTCCTTTAAGATCCCTTCCAACCCAAACCAGTTAATGACTGTGATTCATACAAACCAACGTGCAAACCCTACTGTTCTCTCCTGCCTGTGAGAAAGCTGTTGATGAAGAGGTTACGCTGAGATTAGAGTTGCACATACAATAGCTACAAGTCCATGACCTGCTCAGCCAATGAATATCATACCTATGTAAAAATTTAATAAGCAGTTTTGGAGGAAGGGGAAGGGGGGGGACAATTTTAAATTTTATGCTTCTCAAGGAAAAACACACAGAAAGCATTATAACCAAATACTTAGCGAAACTGCAGACAAGGCAGTTAATATATGGTCTTAGGCAAAAGACTGGTTTCCTTTCCTTAGCTGCCCAGTTTTAGATGGCTATTTTACATCAAACACATTACAAGTTCAAAGTGGAAGAGCTATGTTTTTTCACCTGTGAGTGGTTTCAACTTAGACTTCAGTACTACTGTCAGGAAGTCAATTTTTCCATGCTTGTTACTGTAAACAAAGATTGTATGGCACATCTCCAAAAGTGATAGAAGGTCAAAGACCAAACTGCAAGTGTGACAGACTGCTTCCAGAAGCCAAAAGCATAACACTGAAGTGAGAATAACCACACATTCAAACCCTGGTTGATGCTCTCATCACTCAGCTGTTTGGGCAGTACAATGAATACATGAAAATACAATCTCACTTACCATTTTTAATACATATATCTGTATAAATATATAAATTCTGTATATAGGTGTGTGTTTTCATATATACTTATACATACAATACATGCTTATTATAAATGAAATGTGTGTATCTGGCTGAAATGTTTAGGGAGAAGAGCCAGTAACGTCACTTAATATCAACATTGCCTCTGCATCACTTTCTAACAGTTATTTTGACTCTGTCAAGCCTCATTCCCATCTCTAATTCGTTTTATTTTACCTCATTTGATAAATGTAGAGTAAAATAACATTAGGCATTTCTAAGAAGAGTCCTTCTCCTCAAACCATAACATTTCTATTGATATTTTCATTGTAAAATATTGCCACTTACAAGAATTGTTGCCAGAATTTATAGCTTTATAACTATATATTTTGTTCATCAGGTTGTTGTTTTTTGCTTCTCCTCAGGTTTGAACTTGAATTTGCTAATGTTATAATTTCTTTTTGTTTCACATCTGAGTTTCTAATTATTTTAGTGGACATAATTTATCCCCTTCTGCCCTTGTGTGAGGTTTACAACATTACCTAATTATTCACAAGTTCTGTACGCTTATTTTCATCTTCAGGCCCCCAAGCTGAAGTCCTGCATATGAGTACTTACAACCACAACTGAAGCGTGTAGAAATTGTCTTGTTAATACAACATAGTGCATTCCAAACTGAATACTGTAAACAGGTGGAGACTGAACAAATGCCCACATTACTGAGGAACAATTTCACTGCTGATGTTTTTCACATTCACTATTTGTGCCCAAAACCTTAGAAAGGTTCTTCCAACTTCACTATGCTTGCAATATCATAAATGGTATAATTTAGGGCATTATTTGAGACGCAGAAGTAACTGGAGGCATATTTCAGTTGACCTATAAACCTTAATCTTTTGATTACTTTTACAAGTGTTTGCATCCATCTCATCTGCTACTGTACTAAGCAAGCAGTATTCATGACAGAACTACAGCCTCCTGGTAGGGACATGGGACAAAAATCAAAAGCAAAGTACAGCAGAGCTTAGGAAACAGGGTGAGAAGCCTGATTATTATCAGAAATTAAGACAGTCCAAGGAATAAACTGAAGAAAAGCATATTTATTAAGAAGCCCTAAAATTAGATCTATTTTGACTCATGTAATAAGTTCTTGTTTACATTCTAGTGCCTTCAGTAAGACAGAAGCACATACTTCCCTGGTCTTTGCTGGGAAAGACCCTTTCCTAAGTCAGGACTACAGATGTTATTTTGACTGAACAACATAAAAGCCTCAGATGCATTTTATTAATTTGTGAATTGGAGACATGTTTAACTGTATACAAATTGTGAAAAACTTTAAAGAGCTTTAAAAACAATTATGGCCAACAGGTTGAATGCATCCTGGTCTTCTATCCAACCCAAGAAGTCATTTGAAAATGTCTCTGCACTCAATTGCCATTTAAAAGTTGAGTCAATCCCCATGACTTCAACAACCATTATGAGATTCAGCTTTGGAATATTTGTTTTTTCTCATCATTACCATCCCATCCTATGCTTTCAAGCATTTAAAAATATCTCAAAACAAAACCAGTTGGCAGTGAAGCATGATCTATGAAAACATGACTCCAAACTAGAAAATCTTGCTATTCATCAGATTTGGACCCAACAAACAGGCGGTGCTCCACTGATATTTTTAAGTACTTGAAATGTTAAATATTTAGAGATCTTGTTGAAGACATTTCAACCAACCTAACAGTTTACAGTTAAGTTTAGCAGTAAATGAAGTTGACACACACCCATGTTATCAGCCCATATATGTTTTATGGCTAATGAAGGCCGACCCTCCTCCAATTTAGCAGAAAGGAATTTCTTCTGTAAACACAAATTCTTTTACTTCTATGCATGCCAAAATAACCTTCACCTGTAAGCTTACAGTTGCACTAACAAGGTCTATGACCACTGCTAATGAACTTTCTCTGGATAAGCCTGAACAAGACTAAGAATGAAATGAAAACAACATAAAGCACCTTAGTGTATACTTGGCTTTATTAATTTCTAGTGTTAATGATTGTCTAATTGGCACAAATCCTAAACATCTTTCTGCCATCGACCTACAGAGGATCATCCTCATGAAGCAGAGGTGTTTTTTTTCAGTAAACTATGCCTTCTTAATCCAACTACCTTCACCCCATTCCCTAAATTAAAAAGACACCTATTTCTGGATGTACTTCTTCAACAGAGCATATTCAATTAACCTGCTGTTTTTTCCCTCCTTAAATCAACAAAAAACTTCTTCAGACTTGAATGGATTTGAATTTCACATATGGTACCAAAATATCTTGATATGTGTAAAGCTACAGCCTTTTCATTTATCCTGAGAGTGACTGCAAAGACACCAATGCACTGTGTGCAAACCCGATTTCTTTTGAGAGAAAAATATTACCTTTTTTCAACTTTTTGAACATGAAAGGGCATTTGCCTGCAACATGAAAATATTTTCCAAACATTAAATTCTTGACAGAGTTACCAGACAGGAGACAGACTAGTCTCAAAATTAGTAACAATGATACATTCTTTTCTTTTCTAGAATTACATTTTTAAAGCACTTAAAAGCCAAAACCAGCCTAAACCAAAACAACAAAAAACCTCCACAAACAACAAAAACAACCCATCCTGAAAAGAAAACAAAACCAAACCCCTGCTATTTTTAAACAAATGGGGAGAATGAGACACATCTTTGCATTTGCTGTGCCTGCACCAGGCCTTCCTGCAGATCAGCTCTCAGCTGGACCACGGTCCCCTAACACCAATTCCTTTTGTTAGGATAACCAAATTAAAATGAGTACTTCTGTTACAGAGTCTGGCCATAAGCTGCAACCACTACCTGTCAAACTTATATTATATATACACTTATAGATCCTTATGGATGCAGGTACCACAGATTTTTACCTGTGCTCTTTCAGTGGCCTTTGCTTGACCAGTGACACCTTTTCAGCCCCAAAGGGCTCTACTTCCCTGTCCCAGCTTCCCATGCTACCAAAATGAAAACAAAGGTTTTCCTCATAAAAAGAGTAGCAATGCCACATACCCCCCTCTCCAGAGGAAGAGAAGGATGTGCGCTGGTTAAAAATTAAATGCAAAACCACAATGACTAGTGTTTTCTTTTCTTTCTTTCAAACCTAACAATATTTCTGATTGAAAAGTAATTTTTGTTCCCCTGGATTATGGTTGCATTTGAAAGGAAAACCATCTCCAAAACTAAGGAGTAATATCTGCATCACCCATGCTAACATGAAGTGAAGTAATGCCTTAGCTCCAGGTCAGTGGGGTTGGTAAGTACAGCTAAGACAATAAAAAATTGTAGATAACAAGGACTCTGGGAAGAACAGTACTAGGACTCAAATGAACACAGACATCTGAATATGTTTCTTCTTGTCCCACATGCTGAAGATTTTAGCAAATAATTAATTAGACATTGCTCTTTTGAAATGGACAGCCTCATGCAAAACTGCTGGAGGAAGAAGTTAGAGGTTTTAATTTCCTACCCCATAGGAGACTACAGTTCTCAGTGAAAAAATTCTAGCATGCATTAAAGAGACAAAAAGTGACAAATCCAAGGAAAAATTTTCTTTTACAAAAGACATCTAAATTAGAAAAAAAACCACCTTAATATCTCTGAAAAAAGGTAAAACAAGAAATAATCTAATGCATTTGTATAAACAAGAAATAATCTAATGCATTTGTATAAACACTTTTCCTCTAATCTTTATTTACAGACAATTCTATTCACCGATCACTAAGTTGTTACATCAGAGAATTAAGGCTGGTGGAGTCCGAATTCACCCACATTTCATATGCTCTGCTTCCTTTTAGATAAAGCTTTTTTCTGAATTTGCCGAGGTTTGAAGCACACTTGAGACACAGTTTTGATGTTTGAACTTAAAAAATTATTGATTAAGTCCACACAGGCACTCAAGATTAACTGCAGTTTAATGCTGTCCACCTTTACGAATGTAGGAAAGGACATCTGTAAAACATGGGTATAACTCAAGGAACACAAGTTTGCACAGCTACAAAAAAAAGAGTCAACCAGAGCAAGATAAGAAGTGATTGAGTTAAAGATGAAAATGTTTCAGGAACACATAAAGGACAACCATTCCCTGCTTGGAAAACAGAGCCAGAAGGACACAGTGCAGAGATAAAAACAATGTATTGTTTGCACAACACTGTGACATCCTTCCACAACAGCATGCTTTTACAGTTTGCATATCTGTGGTGCACACAATTTCTCAGAACAGGTATAACTTAATGATAAGCAAAAAAAAGGTGAAAATGGCTAAGTTAAGTTCTTCCACATACACACTAACTTTTTTTTTTTTTTTTTTAAGGTTGGCCAAAATTCAAGGATATGAAAACATCCCAGCCTGTTTAGTGCACAGGGGGCTTGGTGGAAATGGAGCCCACCCACCTGCCAACTGTTTTGCTACCTTACCTATACTGGAGATGAATTTGATCCCCTGTGTACAGTATCTGCAGAAAATACATGTATCTACAAGCTACATAGGTCATAAATTGCCATCTGACATCAACTTGTACCCAATTGTACACATCAACATTTTATCATCTGGTAAGCATACCACATACTCTTTACACAGATTTCTACAGTACATCCATTTAAACATCTCTTTATCAAAGTCAAAATCAATCAGTAGAAACTGTACATGGAAAAGAAGAGGAAAATGTGCTTGAATTAATCCTGCCTAAGATTTTAGAAAGGGATACATGGATTCCTGCTGAATGCACAGCAGTACAACATTCAGCAGTAATTTAAATCTATATTATATTTAATAAAACCGCAGTGTGTTCTCTTGTCCTATTAAAACTGCTTTCTACCTTACCAGGTCTGAATAATTTGTATAAAATTGATTGCTATAGTTCTTAGTAAGAGCTATAATTGCATTCCTGGTATAACTTAAAATGGTAACCTTATCTTAATTAGTAGCATGCTACAGAAACGCTTCTGAAAGCTGTGGAGGATTAACCTGCATTTTTAAACTGAAGCCTTGGGGTTGGGCTTTTTGTAGTGTTTTGTTGGGTTTTTTCCTAATTTCATCTCCAACACAGGAAGTGCTGCTAATTTATTGTAAACAAAAAAGAGAAGGGGCTGGGGCAAGGGAACACTGCCCTTTGAAGACCTGGGGAAAAAATTCACACAGCCCAACCCCAGCACACATTGCAGAGGAAAAAATTCTGATCAATTACAGAATTAATTGAAAAAAAACCCAACCAAAAACAACGCGTAAAAACCCCAGCTTAAACACACCACCGTCCCAAAACAAAACCAACCCAAAAGATTCACGAGAATGTGCTGCAGACACCCACCAACAGGGTCTCTCATGACAGAACCAAAAGTAACTGCAAAGCTGCAAGTACAGCTGCCTGCCCAGCCCATCAGCCACCCAGACGCTGTCCAGCTGATATGACTTCTGGAAGCATGCACTTCACAATATGGCAAAGGAATATTACTGCTTTGTCAGAGTTAGAAAAATTAATATTAGTAAAATTTGGTGGCAAGTGACTAAAAGCCCTTTATGTAAATGCTGTTATCCTGCTCTGGCCTGAGCTTGGGGGAATTTTATTTTATTTGATTTCTTTCTTGCTACATTTAAGCATATCCACATTGCTGTTCTGTGGAAAACTGACACAGGTTTCTAGCTTAATAAACAAATAGCAATCAGGTTTATTTAGAAAGCAACTCATCAAGCAGCAGCTGTATAAGGCATCTACTCACAGTAGGCAGTGCTGGAACTGCAGTCTGCAACAGTGTCCAAATGCTTCCAAATTTTGTCATATATTTTACCATTGTTTGTGCTACAGTTCTGCTCAGCACTAATTTTATGAGTCCCATCTTAATCCAGCAATAATAACAAAAGCAAGCAAAACAATGCCCATTCCTTACTAATAATTTCCTTAGACTTCTGTGCTTTCGAACATGTAGCACAATATAACTACAGTGAGCTACCAAGCAGTAAAGGCCAGGATTAGGATCCCAATAAATT
Source organism: Pyrgilauda ruficollis (assembly GCF_017590135.1). Taxonomy (NCBI): domain Eukaryota; kingdom Metazoa; phylum Chordata; class Aves; order Passeriformes; family Passeridae; genus Pyrgilauda; species Pyrgilauda ruficollis. The sequence goes on along the minus strand of NW_024524934.1, from coordinate 9,023,688 downwards.
ACTTTCTGTAACTATATCTTTTCCAAAATAACTTCTATTCCCAACTTTTCAGTGGCAAGGAAACATCCAGCTTTTTAGTCCCGTTCACTAGTCACATCCCAGGCCCCGTAGGGCGCAGACTGCCCTGAAGGCTTCTGTGTGCACCTATCTGTATGAACACAGCATGATGGGATTCTCCATGCTGTGCTGGAGCTCCACTGAGCCAATTATGGATAGAGAAGCAATAAGGTGGTGTTTCAGAATTGCTATAGTGAATCTACTTAAAAATGAGCACGTGCAACATGGCACACATCCATATGTATGTGGGCATTCCTGAGCACATCCCTGCATTGTCCCCTGACATTTCACTTTTCACATGCATGTAAAATGATTAAACTCTGTCAGAAGTGATGAGACCTTTCTCAGAGCTGTAGCATTTTCCTCACTAAAGCAATACGCCTCTGTAAAGTGAAACATGCATTCATTCTTTTTTTTAAAGAGGAGGCCCACAAAGCAAGAATCTGAATTATTTTATTGTTCAGTATAGTGAACAGATGCCTACAGACTTTTTATTTAATTACTAAGGAGTTTGCTTTTTGAAATGAAACTGATTAACATCTCAGCCTTTTCTTTAACTTTTACGGATGATACGGAGTGGAAAGAGAGGAACTGAATGAAAATCATCACTTATTCAAAACTGCCTGCTTACTGTTTCTGCTTATGGCAATGCACAAGCAGAACAATCAGCTTTGCCTCTGGCGTGAGCCCAGCCAGTCCGCTAGCTAGTCCTTATAAATCCATCCATCACCTCTATGAAAGTCACTGCCTTCCTTTTACCAAAGATAATGTATTTTATTGGGATTATACCACTGCATGCAAAGTCATTAAAGAAAGATAGACCACAATTTATGACTGAGTGTGTGGACAGCAGGGCATTATTTTAACCATAAAATCACAATCTGCAAGGAGAGTGGCCAAACCAGAAGAGCCATTAAAGACTTATAATTAACATCAATCAATATGACACTACTGTTGACATCTTTATTACTTTAAATACACTAATCAAATACTTCTGCATTCAGATAGAAAGATTGATAGGCAGACAGGCAGAGAGAACATCCCTACAGAGAGCAATTTTAAATTATCTATTCAAAAGGTAACAAAAAATCAGCACACCAGGATAATCACATGGAAATGCAGTGCACTGAACGAAACCATTTTCAGCTGGGATACTGGACCTGGGATGGTCAAGCTTGCATATGAGATACACCAAATCTGCCCTGTAAAAATGCATACATGTACACCTCAGCCACGCAGGCAGCCACTGACTCTCCTAAACTGAGAGAACACATTTCCCATAGACATGCCCTGCTGTAAGATATTTTGCATTAGAAAAATAAATGAAGCACTGCTCCTCACAGCACCACTCCATTTTTTATCTCTACTTCTTCCCAGACAGGAAGTTTGATGGAAGAATATCATGGCATTATTTGCATACCCACCATTGTGACTGTCAATATTATCTAATTGCATCCACATGCAATTTCCTACCACACAGACACTAAAACACATTGTTACAGCTGCTGCTAATACAAACATTTCAGTACTAAGGAGCAAGAGGGTGTTTCATTTCTCAGGCCCCATGTTCTTACACCTTACTAAATACCTTTTGAGGAGCAGCTCCTTTTTCCGTAAGACATTGGCTTTGACATTCAAGAAAGTAGAATTGAACGAGTACCAATGAGGAATCAAATGAATGCAAGCCAGCTCTTTTCAGAAAACATGTCTTGGAAGGATACACATGATGGTACTCCCAACATTAGATAAGGTTTTAAGAACCCCTGCTTGTTTTCTGTTTCTATTTTTCTATTATTCAAGTGGGAATAATATTACTTTTTAAAGAAAAAAATGTAACAATTGTGTATTTATTTAGATGACATTTGGTTGTAAGTAATAGCTTGTTGTAATATGGAAGCTCACTTTGGAAAGACATGCATGGTTTTCTGTCCTCTAGAAATTAAGTGGAAATAAGCACGAAAAACACACAAACAACAACCAAAACAAAACAAAAAATAACAAAACAAAAACAAAACCCAAACCTTCAAATAAGCAAACCTCAGATTACTTTACATGTAACATGAGAGGCTTTATGTTGTGCTTTTCCTGGTGAGCACCTTTTTTTGGAGAGGCCAGTGGCAGCCTGCAGATCATCTCACACAAGCAATGAGCATGAGGCTCTGCAAACCTCTGTAAAATCCACCGGAAAATGGCAACACCACTTCCCTAACAGGCTGAGCCGCCTGGAGGGCTGAGCCACACAGCATCCCTGAGCCATCTAGCCTCCAAAGACCTGGAAAGCATCTTTAGTCAGTGATTTCACTCATCCTTCTGAGCTCTCTAGCAGGGAACTGAACTGTCACATACGATGTGAAAGCCTTACCAAGCACACTAAGTAATGAGAAAAATGCAGTAATTTGTCTATTGAAAATCCAATTAGTTTAAGCCAATATTTATCAGATCACTCTCTTTAAAACATTTTACTTCAATTTTAAATGAGTTACACTAATTTGGATTGGACCATCCTTCTCTAATGAAACTGCCAAGCCTTTCAGATGCTTTAATTCAGTTCCAAACACAGTGGAGCCCCATAAAACAAGTAGAAGGAGACTGCTAAATGTATGTGGGGTTGCAGTGCATTAAAACAAACTAATGTATCAAGTAACAAAACATAATGAATGCTTTTACAGGGGGAGGAGCTGAGACTGAGGTCTGAAGGGCCGCACTGCAAAGCGGGCAGCCAGCCATCTGCCTACCAGGATCTCCTTTGCATCCTTCTGCAAAAGCAGCTTCTGCATCAGAGGTCTGCCCAGCTCCCCACCGGCCACTCGAGACATTCCTGCCTGCTGTCGTTTACCGACTCAGTGGGAACGTGTCACTGTCATATTTTCTGGAAGAAGCTCTTTATCCAGGATTTCTCTCCTGGGAAGCTGAAAAGACTCAGAGAAAAATGTAAATAATAATTATCTGATTTGCTTCTCCTGTTTTGCTGCTTTGGAATAAGGTAGGTGATTGTTTTGTTGGTTTCATGTGAATTGTTTTTACTTAATGGCCAATCACGGCCAGCTGTGTCGGACTTTGAGGAGTCAGTCACGAGTTTTCATTACCATTCTTGTTAAGCCTTCTGTCTGTATCCTTTCTCTATCCTTAGTATAGTTTTAGAATAGCATTCTTTAATATCATATCATATCATAATATAATAAATTAGCCTTTAAGAATATGGAGTCAGATTCATCAATTCCTCCTCTGTCCCAGGGACCCCAGAAACAACCACAGGAATGCACATCCCCTAATCCGAGCAGAGGATTGTGAAAGAGCCTCTGATTATTTGTTTAATCACACGGCCTTATCATTTGGGGCAAACAGAACAAAGGAGCAAGTAGGCACAGAAGAAGGTCCTGTAGCAGCAGGCAGAGCCGTGTGCAGGGAAGGGACAGCCCCGCCAGGGCGCTGCCACTTCCTGCGCCCCGCTGCTGGCCTCTGCCAAGCCCAAAACAATATCTCCATCGGAGCAAACATCCTCACTTGCAAAGGGGAAGGGTACAACTCGCAGTGGCATTGTTTGCAAATAGCCAGCTCACTCACCATCCAAAAGGGGCTGACATTGTGTTTTGCACAGATACATTTACAAAATAAATAAGCACCAGGTTTTATGTGTTCACCAGCGTGCACAGCACTGCACACCACTGTGTATCCAGGCTCTATAAAAAGATTTTTGTGTGCCTTAGGCTTGTTTTGGACACTATGAACAAAAACTTTGAAAATTCTTTCCTTTTGAGAGCGGGGCCCAAAAAACCAGGTAAGAGTCACTGGGACTGAGGAAAAAGGGAACCTGTGAAGCTATGGGTGGATGCTACCACGGAACAGAAGATGCCAAAAGGAAAGATGACTATGTGGAGAGCAGGTGAAGATGGCAGAAAGAAGAGATAGACAGCGCAGAGTAAGAAAACAAAATGAGGAATATCAGGGACCCTATAACACTTCCATTAATTACATATGAATTTTCTACTTGTGTTTACATTTATGTTCCATGAGCATACTGTTGTGGTGTGTTTTCATTTTCTTTATTGGGTATATTTTACTGTTTGATTTGTGGGGTTTTTAATCCCTCTGTGTTTTTCTCCCCCTGCCTTTGGAGTGGCACAGGTTCCCCATTTTGTATCTTATGTTGCTAAACTTAGACTCACTCCCTTATTGTTATTCAGCTCAGTTAACTGTCAGTTCTTGTTTGTTGCCTGGCCACTCCCTGCTAAGCTGTCAATCCCTCTTGTCCCTACCCTTTTTCCCCAAAACCTTCCCTGCTCCTCCCCTCCTCAGATGTCAATCCTTCCCTAAACCTGCCGTTCCCTCCAGAACCTTCTGTATCAGTTTTGTATCCTTTGAAACCCCATTGGTTTATCTAAGCCTTTCCCCTCCCTTAAGATCATCTATTGGTTTACAGACTGTATTTCCCCGCCTTGTGTTCCACCCTCAGTCTTCCCGATTGGTCAGAAATTGTATCTTCCCCCAAGACCGCCCCTGTTTATAAGGTAGTGCCTGCCCTTCGTTCAGGGTCTTGGGACCTTGGATCCGGGGAGTTGTGTTGCCGAATAAAGCTACCCCTGTTCTGACCCCAGGACCCGTGCTGCTGCCTCCTTGTTCATCTGCGCCGAACCTCCGCTAGCAGCTGGAATTGTGCAGGGTCTGCCAGGGGGATCTGTCGCGCCCCTGTTGTCGCCGCCACCGGGCTGGGGGCACGTAGCCCCCGCACCGCGACAGCATACATCAGTAGTTTTGCAGATTTAAGTTTGTCATTGCCAACACACGTACATACCGCAGTCTCTTCATCTTTTGTGTTACCCTACACAGTCCAGGAACAATCTTTCCCTGACAAAGATACAGTTTCCAGCAGAATCTGGATGAGATTCTGCACCTTATCCACTCTTCCTTTTTACCTGAGGTCACTGAAGGCCCTTTATCCATGAATCCCATATTTTTTATCTCCTCACAGGAGATTTTAGGATGCTTGTAAGTACAAGGTGGCAGCATAAGAGGTGGCAGCACTCATGTGATGTGCTTAAGTGTGTGCTGTGTTCTTTCTAGTGGGTCTTGAGCGTTAACCTGACAAACCAGGAAAACTATAGAAAAAATTATTTCCTGCATGACACCCTCCTTCTACCTCTCTCCCAGTTCCCTTCCAACCCCCATGCCCCTCCACATTGCAATGCACATCACTGCTGTCAGCAGCATGAAAATGTATGCAGGTACAACACCGGCCTTTTACAACTGTCTGAGCCAAAGGTATTAATCATCATCTGGGATTTGAAAATCATAACCAGGAGACAGCAGTCGCGACAGCTCTGCGGCATAATGACAAAATATGCAGAGCAACGTGGAAGAGGAGAACACACTCTGTGTCTTTTAGTCTCTGTGCAATTGAGAGGTATGTTAATAAGCATGTTCATTTGAATGGCTTTTATTGTAACAATAATTTTCTTGCTCCGCTGGATTTTTTTTTATTATATTCCTTAGAGTAATAACATTAATCAAGGCACTTCTACAAGGCACTGTCAAAGAAAAAGCACATCCTGAGTGAGCCTGCCTATCACAGAACCACTAGTGAATGCTTCAAGATTTATCATGGGCCGTGAGATCACATATTCCTCACACAGGCAACGTGCACAAGCACACACACACACAATTTTTCATAAATTATTAGATAGTATAGGCATGGTGGAGGAGAATAACTACTTCTTTAACTTAAAGGTTTATGCCAACATTTCATGCAATCAGCTGAATAATAGGACTCTCCATAAGATAACGTTCCTTTGAATAATACATGGGCTGGAAAGATTACATTTAAATGAAAATGCATGAGCTGGGTTTTTAGTCACTGTGTGACAGTAGCAAAGGTAAATTTTCAGCGGGGCTTCTTTTGAGGTGGTGTGTGTGCACAGAGCATGTGGAGAGCTTTCACCTCAAATGCAGGTACAAGACCTTGCAGAAATGGTATCGACATCCCTGCCATCTGCACCACCAGCACTCTTTGGCCAACAACAGTTTCACAGTGTCTACACACCCCCACACATGCTTGAGGCCTCTGGAGTTGGGATGGAATAAGTTATAGAAGAAAAGCTGACCTTTGGAAACACAGCCCACATCTCCCAGCACACAAGCCCTGAAGGCCAGTGCTGTTCTGGGCCCACCAGCCAGAGCCCCGGGAGGCTGACGGTGCTCGTCCCAGCCGCTGCCTGTGCCTCACTGGAGCGAGTGCTGGAGGAGTGACCTGGGAGAGTTCAGCGCCGGGAACTGCTCTGGCAGCCTCACCCTGTCCTCGCGTTACCCCTCGGGCTTGCCAGCAATGATGACAGCTTTGCTCCCTTTGAACTGTCTGATGGAGCACGAGGGCTGACTTCAGCTGGCTCCTGTGCAAGGCAGAGTGCGCCGTGCCTGCACCACAAAAATCTGTGGGAGCTCAGCTCTTGACTCCAAGGGCTGCAGCACCAAGTCCCTTGGCGTGGCTCCTTGTATAACCAACTTGAGAAACAGTCCGTGGTTTCCTTTAAGAGCCATTAGAGAGTGTTACATAGTTTTATGTCTAGAATTTAAAATGCTGGTATCTAAAATAAAACCAAAACTTAATCACAGAATACATTTGATATTTATCTATGGCTAAAACTTGCTCAATTAAACTTTTCCAACAAACGTGACACATATTATGCAGCACAATAACACTCAGCTGAGGACAGCGTATATGCCACCAAGCAGAGGAAAACAGACATCTTAAAAATTAATAGCCTCTTGAGATATGCAAATACCTTAATTCCGTGTGGTTGTCCAAACAGTTGTTGCAACTCGAGCTCTTTTATGGGTTATTTCATACTTACAGGGGTCACTGCTTACTAATTTAAAGGCAGAGTCCACTCCTTTTTTCTTCTTCCTAATTTCTATTTTGTTCCAGTTCTGCTTATTCTAGTCTGTTGCACTTGGCATTAGGAACTGTGACAATTGTTTCTCATACAAACTGCAGTTCACACATTTGCAGTTCTCTTCCCTATATAATACCCTTACAGCTACATCGGAAAAAAATAAAATGTAACTTATTGGTTGAATGTGACTCGTTCCAACACCGTCACTGCATTATAAAAATAAAAACCTCAAACACTAGGTGTCTTCATTTTAGCATCTGGAAAACATGTGCGTTAGGAAGTTTAGACATATTCCAGAAACGATAAACAAACACTGCCAAGTTCTTTCACTGGCCTACAGTAAAAGCCAGCACAGAGGAAAAATATCCCATGCTTTAAATCCCTACTATCCCATGTAACTCAGGCTTTGAATATTTAATAGTAAGCAAAACTTATCTCTAAATCTATACCTTTGCACAGTAAGAAACTTCAGTAACTTATTGCTAGAAAAAAATATATCCCATTTGTCATATTTATTTATAAGATAGCAATTACACATACAAAAGCCTGAGGCTTAAAACTGAAGTTGCTCATGATGCTTATGAAACTGAGGGCTAAATGTGCTCTAAAGCAAGGGGATATCTTGCCAAACTCTGCTGGCCACTCTGCCCCTCCCTATTTGGAAAAAGGCTTATGTGGCAGAAAAAGGGCTGTAGCCCTGCCTAGAGATATGTTGCAAGGGATTGATAAGGGTTGGGATTTGTTTTTCTTTTTTAAAATGCTGTTCTAAACTCTTCCTTTTTTCTCTTCATCTACGGGCAGTTTGTTGGCACTGTTCAGTTTGTTGGTTTCTATCTCCTGCCTAAAACAATAAAACTGTAATTTCTTGAAACTCTGAAACTCTTTTTGAGTAACAAGAACAGCCAAAAAGAAAAGCTTCTCCTATCTTTCTGTTAAAAACAGAGGTGGTATACTGTTCTGGTTGGGTTTTCTAAATTCTCCTTTTTTTTTTTTTTTCTATTGTGTTCAAGATACAATGCCTGATTAGTGCAAGAAGAACTTAACGTTACATGCTGCTAAATCCATTGAAGCAAGAGCTTTCCAGTAGTGATGGTATAGTTATGTCATGATATATTTATGTTTCTTATCTGCTCGCTGGTCCATTCTGTGTATACAGTGCCATATGAACTATTAAAAGTTCTGTACGTTTTATTACATGCACATTACCATGATATTTACAACCTGCATGAAAAGAGGGAGAGCAGGAAATATGGTAAGTGGTCATGAGTTAGGAGCAGAAGTTCATCCCTGGTTAGGGAAAAGCCACTGTACATTAACCATGTCTTGTAAGGGCTATGATAGCTTGGGAATCACCACCTTCTCCTTATGAAGTCTCTCACAGATATTAGGGAGAGAAGCCATATTGGAGACTCTCATATTGGAGACTGCGTTGGGTTTAAAGCAGAATAGAACACTGCTCTGGTGAAAATAAATATTGGAGTAAATCAAACCTGGTATAAACATTACATGAATGCTGACTGTATTTACTTATGATTCCAGGCACTCCCCGCTGGCCAAAGGCCCCTCTGTGACAGCCTGACCCTGAGCATGCCAAACAAGCCTTGGCACAGGCCCAGTTTCACAGGTTTACATTTCTTGTCTGACTGAAATACAACATGCATTTGTATCAAGAGGATGAAGAGGACCTAAGGAGCAGGGTGAGATGGCTGCAGTGTTCAGATATGCAGCTGAAGGCTCAGTTTACCCAGTACCAAGTGGTGGTACTAGAATTTCTTAACACCGGCTGCAATGTGCTGGCAATGCCTGCCACCAGTGGCTGCCCACAGGCATCACACAATGACCAGCCATGCCCTGTGGCTCCTCTTGTGAAAGACAACAAGTAATTAAGCAAGGTAACCACAGGGTTTCAAAAGGGAAGCACCCATCTCACTTCACCCCTGGAATGCAGGTATGGTCTTGTTGCACTGTATCATTTATATGTTGAAATAATTGGCTTGTGACATTGCCATTCCTTTTGGAAGCAGTTGGTGACAAGTTGTGTGGCCTTGTGACTATGGCAGTAAGTGCCACCAAGTAGAAATTTTTGTACATTCCAGTTCAGAAAAAGAAGTTGCAGTATTGCATTTTATTTAAATGGCACGCTCTGTCTCACCCCTCCGAAATGTATGGTATATCCTAAGCCTGTGGTCCTGCCCTGAACCATCCTGTATCTGTAATCCCATTGGCCCAAGTCTGATTCCGCGCCCACTTCAATCTGCCTCTTAAACTGTGCTAGCAACACCAGTTGCTCTCTTAGCCTTTCAACCCCCCTCATGCCCCTTCCCTCCCCTAGGCTCCCCCTCCTTCCCCCTCCCCCTTTCCCCTTCTCCCTCAGTAGCCAAGCTGTTCCCGGGGATGGGACCCCCAATAAACCCTCATCAACCAGCACCCTCAGAAGCCGTGTGGAGTCTCCTTGCCTGCTGCTGCTGCCAGCCAGCTCACAGCCTAGGGGCCCTCAGGGGACACCCCGGGCTGCCCCCACCCCAAAATGAACCACACCAAGAAGTCTCATTTTGCACCCAGAGAAATTAGCTCAAACAATTCAGGAAAGCAAATACCCTCTTTTCATCTCTAACTATGGTTCCTAGACAAGAGAAAAAAGTTCTCAAGAGTGATATTATGAGAAAGAAATTTTTAAAAAATAAAATTTCAACCCAAACTCAAGAGCTATAGTCTAGATCTAGCAAAAGTTGTCTTCCACTTTTCTGCTCCAGCTCCAAAAGTTTACTTTGTGAACACAAATATTCATTGAAAGTGCCTTGTCTCAGTTGCTGGTATGCTTTTCAGCTATTCACAGGCAGTTTTTACAACACCATTTATACCATTGACCTTGGCCCGAAAAATAAATACAGACCATAGCCATCCAAGTAGGCTATAAACTCTGCTAACCAACTTTACAGCTTTTAAATCCTATTAGGATCCCTTATACGGTTTAAAGCCACTCTAAGGCATTTATCCCCATGAATATACTTGTGTATGCACAGAAGGTAAAAGGGTTTGTCTGGAGAAGAATTTGGCTCTTCAGTCACCTCCCAAGTTCCTTACATGTCAGGTCAGAAATTTGACATGCCAAGTAAAATAAAAATCCTGATATTTCAGGATTCCTAAATGAGAAATGTAGGAATTATACTGGCCAATATACTGTTTTCTCAGATCTGTTGATTGATAACACATAAACACCACAATATGATGTGTGCACAGAGATTCCTTACATCTTTTTCATTGGTAGACAGATATATCACCTCAATATACTATAATGAGATCTGTTCATGTCCCATACCTAAAAAACCCTACTCATTGTTCCACAAGCACACACAGTAAGCATGATTTTTAAACAAAACAACAACAAAAAGTGAGCCCTTCATAAAAAAAGCTAAATTCCACTGATTTTATTGGGGATGGGTGGGAGCAAGGAAGGTTCCACGAAAGAAGTGACATGGTGCCTCAGTAAAGGTAGCAAACTCAGCTTAATAAACTCTCTTCATTTTAAGTTTTGTTGGTGGTTTTTTTTGGTTGGTTTTTTTTTTTTTTTTTTTTTTGTTTGTTTGTTTGTTTTTTGGTTTTTGGTTTTTGGGGTTTTTTTTCCTCAAAAGCTAGTAACTTCAAAACCAATACAAGAATAACCCAGTCCACCTCTGGGTTCAGCAGTTCCAGTGTGCATATATGTACCTTAGTAAGTGCAAGTTCTGGTTTAATTCTTAAACACAATTAGTTCTTATTTAGTTTTAACATTTGACAACTAAACCTTTTCTGATGGGAGTGCTTTTATACCAGACTATGCTCTATTTTCTAAACATTTTGGTTAAGTAAATGTAACACATCCAGAAGTAGTGTTACAGTAGCAGAAAGGAACACATAGTCATTAATAGCATAAATACCAAAGCATAAATTAAATATAGCCAGTTCTAAAATGTAAATAGACAGCAAAATGATTATTCAAAGAGCTGTAAGTATAAGCTTTCTCTTATTGGTAACATGCTGTAGTTATCATAGGTACTGTCACTAGATTATACTGTGTGTTATGGAATTCATATGCATAAATATATGTAATATTTCTTGATGAAAGCCTAGGGGCCCAAACAAGGAAGTTAGAATATAATAGGAGTTTGTAAACAACACCAACACATAAAGAGAAACTGGTGTGTTAAGTTCACACACCAATTAAACCAGAAGACTAACAAACTTGCTAACACAAGTTGTAGCTTGAAAAGAGTACCCTAAGCACCCGAGTCTTACAGCCACTGTTGGTGGGGGAAAGAACTGAGTTCATTGTCCAGAGTTACCTGGGATCGACACTACGGACAAATTGCATTACAATACACACTTGGGTGTTTATACTCAACTTGGAAATTTAACTCAGGAAAAGTTGATGTGGAGCAGGGTCATCACAAAGCTTTTCCCAAGACAAGCCGCAGACCAAGGGAAAAAGTGTCCCAGTCTGCCCACATGAGTTTCCAGGAAGCTGGGACTTTCTTTAGAGCTCACTTTCTAGCAGAATTTTCACAAGCTTAACTCTGAATAACTACACACCTTTGTGACAAAAAGCTTAACATTTACCACTTAAATTAGGTTTATTTACAAACACAAATAATTATGATGATAATTATTGTTATTATTTTGCCATATGTGTTTTTGTATTGTCTGTCTTTGAATAAGAAGCATGTGTGGTTTGCAGACCACTCTACTGGAGGTATACTGTTGTACCAGGCAACACATTGACAGAACATTATGCAAGGAATAACCAAATTCCACCATTAAGCAAAAATATTGGGCTACCAAAAAAATAGTTAGCAAGAGTGGCAAGGGTCAGGGCAACAGGTTACTCTATCCCAATCCCAGGGAGGAGGAGCCCTATAGTGAGGAGAACCATAATGTATCCAAAAAAAAAAAAAAAGTGTAGAAAGAGATAATGTCAAGAAACTTTGCTAAAGACATTGAAAATGCAAGGAAATAATGACTTTGTAACACAAAATGCAACTAAGAAATTTCTAGAAAAGAAAAAGAAGTCTCCAGATCCTTTTGGTTGGTAAATGGACTTCAGACAAAAACTGTGGACTTAATTTAATGCAGGAATTACTTTTTAAATTCTCTTGTATAGACAAATCAGCCTTTTCAGAATGACTTTTCTTAGCTTAAAACACATGTAAAACAAAATGCAAAAATTTCTTCCTAATCTGTAGCTTTGATGAAAGATGAACTAGTGGGGTGGTTGCTGATGTTGTATGCCTTTAAATCTTTGGTGCTGATGTAAAAGTATGTGCTCGCCAGTCTGATGTTTTTAATAATTGTCAGCACAGTGTCACTGGACTTATATACATCTTGATGAGAAAGTACTAAAACAGGAACTCTGCTTCTGCTTCTTAATCTGTTGTACTCGCATCAAAGCCAGACCCTATATAAACAGGAAACTGGAATGGGCCTGATAATCTATCACCCACAGGACTGAAGCCTTAAAGGAGACTGGGCAGACAAACAGAGCTACAGCCACTTTTGCATTTGTGCTGATAAAACAGTCATTCCCCAGCAGATCATCATCCTTTATGAGGCCAAGAACTATAAAGTCCTCTGTGATTGCCAAAGGTTAAATAGCTGTACCTAAAAGCAAGTCTCAGTGACACTAAACTATACACAAGTTTTCAGCCACCTTGAAACATCAAAGGTGAAACTGTCCAAAGGATCTGAAGTCCTGTGCCTAAAGCAACTCAATTCCATCAACTTTGATTTTGATATCCATCATCCAACACAATGCATTTGCTTTTGAACATTTGATCTCTGGCCTGCTAGATGTCCAATAAGATTTCAGAACTGAGAGTCTGTAAACAACTAATTAGTGTGACCAAGAAATTAATCTTGTAAGCACTCATCTCTTACATTTTTTTAAAAATTTGCTAATATGAACAGTTGTAAATTGTTTTTAGAAGCAGCAAACATTTTAGTTGTGGCTTGAAAAAAGCCTACAGGAAAATACATGCAAGAAAGAGCACAATGCCCTCAATTTTAAACTATGTGTTATTTAGCCTAGTGGACTGCCAGTAATGTGCACATGCCACTGCTATTTAAAGTAATCTTTCAGAGCACTGAGGAAATTCACTGGAAGGTATTAATGAAGATATCAGGGAGGTTTATTATAACAAGTAGGGCAAAGAGTGGAAAGGAGACTAAGTTCTACAAACCCCATGCTGGGGACCTTCAGAGGCATGATACAACAGAGAAATCTGTGCCAGAACACTAATCCTGAGGTCTTCCCTCTGGGTCACGGGGTCTTGACTTCTAAGGACACCAACATCCAATCCAAAGTGAAGAGAGGGAAAAAAAAAAAAAAAAACCAAAACAAAACAAACATGAAACTTTCCGTCTATAAGATAAAGTTTATGGCATAAATAAATAATAGTGCATAACATCTTTATGGAGTCTGGATTACCAGCATTAGAATTTCAAAAGATTACAGATATTGTGCTGTTGTGACAGATTAACTGTGCACCTAATCAGGCAGTAATATCTTTCACGAGCTCACAAAGTCATATTAGAGTAAAAAACACAAAGCAAAGGAACTTACAGGCACAAAAATGTTTCCCAAAACATTAAAAAAACTCTACAGATGTGGTGTGCCTGTTATCAAGAAGTGAGATTTTCTTTGCTTTACATCACAATGAGGTTTTCAGTTACTCTACAGCTGTTTCTCCCCATTTCAGCTCATAAATCTGCAGTGTAAAACAAAATGAGAGTGAAACAGTCTTTAGTTTTAACTGAAAGTTGAGGAGAAATACATTGGTTAGGTATATAATGTACAGTTCCTAGATGCCCAGTAATTGTGCTCTGTTAAGTTTAAGATTAAAATAATTTTTCCACTCCACAGTTACTTTTTTTTTTTTTTTTATTTCAAAGAATCACGGGGTGGGTCAGATTGGAAGGCACCGCAGTTGTCACCTGGTCCCACCTCCTGACTCAAGCAGGACAGTCCTAGAGTAGATTGCGCAGGATTCTGTTCAGATGATTCTTGAACATATTGCATGAGGGAGACTCCAAAGCCTCTCTGGCCAATCTGTTTCAGTGTTTGGTCACCTGCACAGTAAGGAAGTTCTTCCTCATATGCAGGTGGAACTCCTGTGCATCACTTTCTGGCCATTTGTTCTTGTCCTGTTGCTTCACACTGAAAAGCCTGGATCTTCTTCTTGGCACCCGCCCTTCAGATACTGATTGGCACAGGTGAGGTCCCCTCTCAGTCTCCTCTTCTTGAGGCTGAACAGGCCCAGCTCCCTCAGCCTTTCCTCATAAGAGGATGCTCCAGTCCCTTGACCATCTTTGTTGCCCTCCACCGGACCTTCCACTGCCCCCCACCGAATAGCCCCATGTCTCTCTTGTCCTGAGGAGTCCAAAACTGGACACAGCACTCCAGGTGTGGCCTCACCAGGGCTGAGCAGAGGGGCAGGATGACTTCCCTTGGCCCGCTGGCAATGCTCTTCCTAATGAACACCAGGATCCCACTGGCCTTCTTGGCCACCAGGGCACTGCTGGCTCATACACAGCTTGTTGTCCACCAGGACTCCCAGGTCCTTCTCCACAGAGCTGCTTTCCATCAGGTCACCCCCAGCCTGTGCTGGTGCTTGGGGTTATTCATCCCCAGGGGCAGGACCCTGCACTTGCCTTTGTTGAATTTCAGAAGGTTCCTTTCTTCCCATCCCTCCAAGCTGTCAAGGTCCCTCTGTAGGACTGCACAGCTCTCTGGGGTGTCAGACACTTCTCACAGCTTTGGGTCATCAGTAACTTGTTGAGGAGGCACCTGCCCCTTCATCCAAGACACAGATGGATAAGTTAAACAACACTGCAGGACACCAATAGTGACAGGCCTGTAACTAGACCCTGTCACTGATCATGATCCTCTGGGATCTGCTGCTCAGCCAGTTCTTAATCCAACTCACTATTCACTCATCCAGTCCTCACTTTAAAGTTTGTCTATGAGCATATTGTGAGAGGCAGTGTGAAAAGCCTTGCTGAAGGCAAGGTAAACAATATCCACTGTTCTCCCCTCATCCATCCGGGAAGCTCTTGCATCATGGAAGGCAATCAGGTCAGTCAAACATCATTCACTTTTAAGTGTATCAATGCTGATTGTCTTCTTGTCCTCCATGTGTCCTCCAGAGTGAGGCACTTCATCACCTTTCCAGGAATTTAGGTAAGGCTGACTGATCAGTAGTTCCTAGGTCCTCCTTCTTGCCCTTTTTGTTTATGTTATGTGAGTCCTGCTCACAAACAGCTCCAGCTGTAAATTGTAGCACACATCACAGGCTGGAAAGCTAGAAAACTGAGGAAGGCAAGGGGTCCTCCAAGCACCTATACTCACCTCCAACTTTATCAGAAAGCTGATTTACCTTTTTCTTTCTTTCCACAGTAAGATATGTTGATCCAGCCTTAATTCCAGCATTTTTGGATTTCCATGGGTTGCACTGTTCAAAGATTTTAAGGGTAAGTCTCAATAGCAAAAGATAAATTGATATATTCAGATGCATGAAAAAGGAGTCATAAATCCTATAGGATATGTTCAGATGTATGAAAAAGGAGTCATAAACCCTATTTTGTGTCTTTTCTTAAGCACATACAAAATGTTTTCTCAGAATTTTACTTAAAGATTTGTTATAACCACAATTATTTCAACATGTGTGCAAAAACAAGTAGAAATTTGTCTCTTAATCCCATCAATAAATAAAAGAAGAAATAAGCTGAGCCTGGTAATAGAGAACAGAATGTGACAGAATGGAGTATTTGATTCAAGATTTATCTGAAGGCTTAAAAATGTTATATAAGTTTACTGCCTTATTTTCTCTTGTTGTGACACGTACATCCTGTGTTTTCTCAGAGCAATGATGAGTCACTAAAAATATATTGTTAGTAGGTACTTGGGCTCAGGTCAAATAACTGGATCTCCTCAAGGGACAGGACAATATCTTGGACATGTGGGAAACCATACTGTTTATCATTGACTCACATATCCTTTGGGTTTGCTCCTAAAAGACTTTAAGTATGTTTTGCAATGGAAAATCCCTATATACATCCCTTTCACAATTTCGGTAATATTCTCCAATTATACCAGACAAAGTCAGTCTTTAACTTGCTGCTTGTCACCATTGTATCTCATCTCTTTTCTCTCATAATGTTAACTAACTCACAGCATGATGGAAAAGCCAAAAGCAAATTAACTGATCAAAACCTTTTACCCAGTGTAATAGGTTATCTGAGTGTAAAAGAGATCTTTTTCAGGCCTATAAATAAGAATATTTCTAGTGTCATGTCCCATCTATGAATCCCTTCCTACTTCAGGAATTTGGAAGGGGAAATGGCTTTTAAAAGCATGGTCTTTTAGGACCAGAGCAGGAAGTGATTATCACTGTTAACAAAAGATATGTCAAAAATGCTCTATGAGCAGCAACCATATTCAAATATTGCTCTTTGCAGGAAAAAAAAAACAAACATACTTTTTCTTTAGCTGTTCTTGTGCTTATTTTGTTCATTATTACTGCTATTATATAACAATGCATTTTCATTGGTTTTGGTCAAAATATCCCAATTCTCTGGTTTTGACGTACATTATATTTTGATTTGTAAAGGGTTATTGGCATGAACTACACTTTATAAGGCAGAACTCCTTCTTTTCAGTGTATCAAATATTATAAATCATCAACAGGTATGAAATTTTCCTCAAGGCTTAAGGTACTTTACTGCCAAGACCTATGTCTCAGAAGCATAATCAGCCTTTGGTTAGGGTCAGTGTCATCTCCTGCTTCATTTTCTCTTCTAGGGTGTTTTGCATCTTCAGATAATTACAGAGGCCCTTAAATATCATGCAAATAAACAGGGAGTGGGACAGAAATACCCTTTGCAAAAAATGAATTCGAGGATGCAGTAGAATTTTTTGTACTGATAAAATTGCCACAAAATACTGAAGAATACACTATTGCCATGTCAGTTTTGGAAATACAAAATCTTTACTGTGGGTTCCACAGTAAAAATCATGTGCACACTGGGTATGTATAATTAATGAAAACAGAGTGTGCATTGAGAACAGTACAGGAACTGTGCATAATATGCACAGAACAATTTACCAGAAAAAAATTTGTAATTGTATATTTGGCAAGCAAGCAAATTCATATTTTGATTTAAACCTTCGTTTATTACCAGCAGTAATTCACCTGCAAAAGTCTCAGTTTTGTGACTTTCCACTTATTCATACGGCTCTAAAAGAAAAGACTCAGTTCTTCTGGTTAACACATAGGGCACAAAATTATTCATTAAACTATGAATCACAAAATATGACAGATGCCTGGCCGAGCATCCAAGGATGGAGTTAAAGGTCTTCCCTTATTTATATACAAGTCAATGTGGAACGGTGCCATAGGCTTTATCTAGACAAGGATTTAAAAGTGAGCTGTTAACATGTCTTAGCTAAAACATATGTTAAAAGTCTTTCATTATTGTGTATCTACACTTTGATGCACCTTAAACTGATCAAAATGTAGCATGACGGGAAATGAATCTTAATCAAGGAAGAAGATGTACACCAGGGGATGCAAAGCAGAATTCTAAAATGCATTTGTCAGAACTTGATAGCTGAAGTTTTATTCCGTGTCCACCTCCAAGTGATTGACTAGAAAATTATATGGAAGAGAAAGTTAAACACTGTTTACGCAAATGATCAGCTACAATCTCCAATTTTTCTTACATCAAAGTTGAAGCAATAAGGCATCACCCCATGTCATGTTAGTTTAAGCGACAATGCTCCCAGTTACCTGTAAAGCAACCCTACCAAGAAGGAACAATAGGAGAAAAAATTCTGTATGTGAAATTAAAGCATATTAAGTCAAGAAAATAAAAAAACAACTCTTTCCAAGTTAGATAACACTTTAAAAAATGAAATATGAAGCATTAAGAATGAAGTAAGTCCTTTGGCCCACAAAACTCAACTATGCTCTTTGAAAGCCAAAAATAATTTAAAAATACCAAAACATCTCATATTAACCACATTTCACTTTTCTTTACTAAAATCACAACAATGAGATTATTTGGATAACAGTAACCCATGCTCTATAAATTTCCTGTCCAACAGTGGTACAAGGATGGGTACTGTTTGCATGTCTGTTAAAAAGTAATGTGCAACATAATGGAGTGTACGCATCAGAGGGCAAAGCAGAGATATATCAGGGTATCATGTAAAAACTGAACTAAAATGATTTGACAAGTGATGGCTTCATGTTCATTACCTTGTTTTCTGTAGAGAATTAGTATCTAACCAGCCAAAAACATTTCTGTTTTATTAAACACACATATACATGCATTAGCATGTGTATCAGTATGTGTCTCCCAGGCCAAAACCCAGGCCTTAAAAACTGGATGCAGTTACCAGGCTAATCCATCTATAATCTATAAAATTGTGTCTGAATTTCCACCTCCTATTGACGGAGTTGTGTTATTTAGATCAGCCTGCAAGTCCATTAAACAGGCTATCAGCTGTATTTCTAGTGTATATCCTTGGACTGAGGCACTCACAGGGACTCAGGCAGGAGTGGGACAATTAAAAAGTGGAGGTCTTCTGTCAAGGGAGGTTTTTTGTGACACACGAGTTGCGAATAAATGCTAACACAGCAAACAAACAGGCACAAATAATTCCTCAGCTCTGGAAGTGAAAAAGAAAGCAATGCCATTCTCCTGGTGGGAAGACACATTTATTATTTCAATATGGAATTTATTGTGGTTAATGGATGAAGATTAAGAGAAAAAAATCAATAGAGTCATGCATGTATTCCATTTGATAGATGTGGATTCTACTCTAAGCAAGAACAGAAAAATGGGAAACATTTTAATTTTTTTAATAGTTTGAAAAACAGTAACAGATTGTTATGAGTTTTTACCCATGGAAATTAACTAATTAACTAGAGGATGTCATCAACCAGAATCAGAACGGGGAAACAAAAAGCAAGGCAACTTCCCATCTGTAAATAACCCTTATTCATCTTTTATTAATTCCTTTTATAACACAACCTGCAGTCAGTACAAATTTACTAGCAGGATACATTAAGGAAACCCAAAAAATGTTCTGTTTCCTCACCATTACCCATACTTCACCTTTTCCCTATAAAGAATGAGATAATGAAAACTCATACGGTTTATGCCATTCCCCTTGCAAATTGAGAGCAGTAAAAGTCTGCCCTTCTTACTGGCTTATGCATAGTGTAATTGTTTGGCTAAGGCTCTGATCAACAAATATTGTGTTTCTTCCAGGGGAACATCAAGGCAACTGGTCTCTTTAAATGTTCTTTGGAAGAATTAGAACATGGATAGAAAAATATCAAGAGGGAAACCTAAACCTAGGCCAGGCAGTAAAACTCCCCAGGGGAAAATCATGTTTATTAAGTTACTCCTCTTGCTCAGTAAAGGTTAGCAAGCATTTCAACGAATTTTCTCTTTGGTCAAATAAAGCTGGAAAGGAGTGGATGTGATACCACCTGACAGACCTTGATTTTCAGATGGAAGCTACAGTAGTATTTTGGACTCTCAGGTTCTGGATCTTGATTTACAATAATAAAACAATATCTCCATGATTATTTTTTTTTTTAAACCTAAAAAAGTTATTTTATTTCTGGAGAAATTTACACAGAAGTCTGTCCAATGTTCCATCATTAGATGTGAATCTAGAGCATGCTGACAATGACAACTGCCATGACAGCTGCAACTGTGGGGTACTGCAGAAAATTGCTTCTGCTTAACCCTTAAAAGAAATAAAGCATCTATTTATTTTTTCCAAGCCTTAGAAAAGTGCATTCCTGTGAGAGGTTCACTGTGTTCCTCTAGGAAAATAAATCCACTGTATTTACTGAGAGATGCATTCTATAGATGATCTAGCGTCTCATTAAGACGATTTTACCCCATACTGTTCTGGCATACAGGCTCTCACAAACAACATTTTCAATACTCTGCTCTTCAGATCTCATCACAATGCTAAAGTAGGTCACCTGGAATGATGATGTGGCACAAAAACAAACAGATCAGATCCAACTTTTCCCTTTCTTAAGTACCTGATATTAACAGGAATCTTCCCTACAAAGTAAAATTTAAGAGCAAAAAAAAAAAAATTTCAATAGCCCTTTACCAGTAGCTGGTTCCTCAAAACAAGCTCAGGTTAACAGTGAGTGACAGTGACTGCCAGTCAAAGGCTGTTCAATAGGTTTGCATCACCAAAGCTCTAATTTCTAGCAGACCAGGGCACAGATTTCCACCTCAGGGAGCTGAGGAGCTGTGGCTGGAATGGCTCTGGCACATGAACAATCTCTACCCGAGACAGGGAAGCTCCAGGTCAGGGCTGAGGTCACTTCTGTTGAGGCAGAGAGCAGCAAGACCTATTCTTAGCACACATGAGCTGACATTTGGTAAAACCATCACAAAGACAAGGGAGTATGGGAATACTTTGCCAAGAGGCCAAGAGCCACGTCCCCCTGCTAACTCATATTACAACTACAGCTTACCTCGTGTGAGTTACTGCACCTTAGCCAAGGTGTAGGGAAAAATACATCCGTTGTCCAGGAAAGACAAGGCAGATGAAAATTAATGATAAAATGGACTTGCTATGACATTGGCCATATTTAATTTATTTTATGAGCAAACAGCCTAACATTTCAAGGGACAAAGGGACATCAAACTAATAGTAATGTTGAACTTATGATCAATCCATAAAGTTCAGATGCTTAACAGCTGGCATTTTGGAAAAAAAAATGTGTTTTGACATTGCTTTGATATTTTCCTCTCTAAAACACATCTAAAAATTTGCTTTAAATGGACAGCCATTACCACCAATGGCATTTATTTTAGCTATCTCACTCCTGCTATGCAGGCAAACCTTCAAGGAGTGGGAGAGGGACAGGAAGAAAAAGATAAAGGAAGAACAAATAGAAGAAAAGTAAGCAATAAATTATTGAACAAGGACTACTACAGAAAATTGCCAAATATGAAATTAAATTAGAGCAAGACACTGTTTGAATCATCAACACAACTTAAGGTTCTGAAACAAGGTCTGAGCTAGGTTCTGAAACAAGGTCTCTGAATGAAAAAACAATAAATTTGAATTCCTTGGCCTCCACCTGTTATAAATAGTTGCAAAACACACGTCATCTTCTTTTCATCTATAACTTCTGCTGAGTTCAGTAGTGCAAAAAGTCTCATTATTGCAGCAGATAAGACAGAATTACGACTCTGGGTTTGACATAGTGGAGTGCCTCATTACACACTGTCACAGACATCACAGGATGCACCAGAGATTTCTTCGTCAAGGAGAAATAATGAGCTGTCCTGGCTCCACAATCTTTTATAGCCTCCCAGATGTTTGCATTTATTTATTTATTTATTTATTGAATTTAAAACACCCCCAAACCTGTAACTCCTAAGTAATGAAAAATAAACCTTTACCAGCATAAACGTGACAAAGATCAAAATACTGAGATTGCTGACAGGGCACCATAATGGAAATAATCTGTTTATTCAGCTTTCTGTTTCAATAATATGGGATGCATTCAGATTCCTTCCACAATTCCCTCCTCATTAACATCCTGTCCAGTTTGCTGCAGGCCATGACGTAGACTCTGATAATAGTTTTGGCATATGTTTCCTAAGGAAAAACCCAGCCACCCTTCTCCTGAGCGGATGTCGATTGTGTTAATGCTGAAGGTGCATATGCACCACCTCCTGCTGGGCCCAAGCCCCAGCACGCACGTGACCTGTCACTGTCACTTAATGCTAACCTCTGGAAATCATACACAGATACTGTAGACCTCCTCTATACATGGGCAATGCCTGCATGTGTGTGAGTATGCACACACACCAGGCATGCACTCAAAGCATGCAGAAGAGCTTACTATAGCTTAGGGTGAAAAAAGAAATCACTATCATCCCCTGAAATCTTACTGAACAGGCAAAAAGTACCTCATGGAAAAGGCAAGTTCTTTCAGTTCTATCATCCCAGAGCCTCATGTATAGTGATATAAAGCTGCTTTTTCAATTTTTAATTTTTTTCCCCTCCAAAAGAAGGGAGGGAAGTAGTATGTGTGTCATTTTAATGCAAAACCATAACAAAGTCTTCAGCATAAGATAAAGAAAAAATGAGTTTCCAAACACATGAGATGCATCAGTTGGAGTGCTGTTCCTCAATAAACACAACCAGAGATAAGTAGTCAAACACTCCTCTTTGGCCTCTTCTTCAGCAAATTAAACAGTGCCAAGAAGCAAACCCAGACTGCAGACTTTAATTGTCTCTGCAGTTCAGTTATTAGACAACTTCTTGGCACAGGTTTGGCAGACTCCCCAGCACCACAGGAGAAAAACACAGCCCAGAGATAAATCCCATAAGACTGGATGTGGTCACCTTCTTTTGGAGGGTAAGAGCTGTATGATTTCATAATGGGCTGTCTGTATCCTAAGTGCCAGGGGATACTCCCAGGCAAGTTTAACTTCTTAGTTCAGACACAGTCTTCTTGTCCACTGTCAAAGCAGAGCCTTGGTTTAATACAGGTACCAAATCTCTCTCAAACATGGAACAACAGTACTGTTATTTCAGACTAGAATTTTATTACTTTCCCTATCCGGTGAAGCAAACTGAGTTCCATCACACAGTTCTGTGAAGAATAGTTAATGGGACAATATGTAGAACAACAAGAATTTGCCACATCAAATGTAATCCTTACCCAGCATTCTCAAAAGATGAAGTAATAACAGCAAAACTGAGCCTGTAAATAACATCTAGAGGAATAGAAAGATGTCAAAAGTAAAATACCAAGCCTTCTCTTTTAAAAATAACTAGGATAGACAATCATATAAACATACATGCAACTCACAACATCATAGAAGACAACATCATAGAGGATTCTGAGCTGTTGTATGTTATGAGCACACTGCCTATGTAGGGACAGGCAATGCATTTCTGCAGGGTCTAAAACCCCACTGAGAGAAAGGAAGATAGCTGCCAATGTTCTAAAACAAAGTCTAGAGGATAGAGTTCCCAGCTGCTTCCAAAGTGATCTCTGGAACCTGTTCACCCATGCTGCACATTCTCCCTAAAACCCATGAGAAGTAGCCAGTTTTACTCTGCAACAGTATCTACCATGCATGCTGAACTAGAAGACACAGTAATCTGCAGACAAAAATTACAGAAACTCAACTAAGAAGCACCTAAACTTTATATTCTAGATGCAAGCAAAAGGAGAGGAAGATGGAGCGCAAAGTATGTCTCAGTATTTCACATTTTTCCAAGTCGAAAAAACCCCAGTACAATTTCTCACAGAAATGAAGCTTTCACTTGTCCTTGCCTGTGTCCCTTCAAAATTGAAGCTCTGAATTCTCATCTCCAACAAATAGAAGGTTATCTTTTGGTACAGGTCAAAAAAAGAGGTGACTTGATTGTCTCCTTCACAAATTCTTCCTAAAGAGTTGCATATCTTCGCATACTCTCATTACAGCAATTCAGCAATTCAATAAGGCAACAGATTCTAGTAAAGTTGCCAATATTGATATAACATCCTAATCTACACTCCTAACCTGTGTTTACAGCGATTTAGTGTAGCATCAATACTAAACACAGCCAAAGTACAAATTCTCTCACTGTTGTTCCTTTCTTCAGTCAGTAATCTCTCTTTCCTCACCATGCCCTCCACATGGCAGGTGAATGTGCATTGCAAAACTTATTTTGACAAAGACAGGGTGAGAGCTATAATCTGGCACAAAACCCTTCTAGAAAAACAAGCAGGATGGACATTTTTTCCTAGTACTATCCATCTCAAGATTGCAGGGTTCCTAGGGTTGTCGATTTTGGTTTGTTTTTACTAAAGTTCCATTTCATATAATCCCATGTTTGACAACACCCTTGTGAACTGCTGACTTTTCTTAAAATGGCCATTTATTATCCCCAAAAGTAAAGCCCTTTTCAATGAAAATGGTTGTTCCCTCATATCTATAATTTAGAAAGGAAATATGAGAATACAGACAGGAAGGGAAGTATGGGAAGCTAGAAAAGCAAAAATGTGTAAACTATAAGTAGAGAGTCTATATATAAATTCTAGGCCAAAGTAAAACTCCTTATTTCAAAATACGCCTCTCACAGAAGTACATGCGTTTTATTGGACAATATTCACCTGCTCCTTGCAATACTGGACTTTAAGGAATTATAACTGGGAAATGTATTTTAGTTTCAATGCAATATATACTCAGAAACCAACAAGGTAGAGTACTGAAGTGGGTTAACTGCAAAGCATGGTAAAGATCTGTCTTCCTTTCCCCTTCATGCATGTTGCAGCATCTCTGAGGTGGTACCAAAACCTCAATGTCGAAAGCCAGCCATGAGAAATGTCACTCATTGATGCCTGTTTTGGTTACATTTCCCATCACCAAGAAGACAGGAAATGTTCTCAGACTCACAAAAAGGCAAACAGAAGCCAGACTCCTTTTTCACTTCCCCTGCTGCACACTATTAATCTGAAAAAGGGGGCAAGCCGTATTGGGATCGAGTTATTATCGAGCTACTTATTGCCTTCAGGTGGCTCCAAATTAAAAAGAAACATTGTCAGCAGATGTACCCATCTACTCTGCCCCTTTCTCATGTCTACAACATTATTATATTTACACCCATTACATTTACACGCTGTAGCCAAAGGTGTGCCAGTACTTCACAATCCAACCTTTTTTTATTGTCCCTTGCTTATGAACTCCAAGGTCAATAGTCGAACTAAAAAATCACACTATGCTTCAACACCACTTTTTTTTTTTTTTTTTTTAAAGGGATGATCCAGAGATTTATTTTCTTGTGCTGCTGCACCTGGAATGCAGCAATTATGGCATAGATATCTCCCCAAGAGCTCTGTCATCTCCCACATCTGCTGTCTTTGCTGTAAGCACTGCAGTACCATGCCTCTATTCTCTTGTCATCAAATGCATTTTCACTTCTATGGGTCTTAACATCCTACCAGTCTTAAAGGAATTTTCAAAGGAAGCACCTACTAAAATGAACAACTCCTCTAGAAGTTTAATTACATCTATCCCAGTATCTTCTTTTTCACACTGAATGGAATTCAGTCTTAAGTGTGAAAATGGATGGAATTACTGGTCAGGGAGCATGTTGTCACTAGCAGTGAATTGACTATTCGAATAAACTAGCTACATACAGCAAACATTAATAATAATAATTAACACACTATCTCGTTTTGTTTTTTATTTGTGGATATACAGACAATAAGAAAAAAAGAGTTTTGTTTGCAAAAAAATTTTTGTATCGGATATGTGCACAGAAAATCACCACAGATCTCTTCAAATGTAATATTTTACATATATTAAATATGTTAAATCCACAATATCTCAAAGACACAACATAACTGATGGTGCAAACATGGTCTACTCTAAAACTCATTGGCAGTTCATACTGGTAAATTGCCAGATGATCAGAGAGCTGGAACACCTCTCCTACAAGGAAAGGCTGAGAGTTGTTCAGTCCAGAGAAGAGATCTTTTTACAGCCTTCCAATACCTTAATGGGTAAAAACCTTATAAAAAGAAAGGAGAGGGACTTTTTATACAGGCAGAGAGTGACCGAACAAGGGACAATGATTTCAAACTGAAAGAGGGCAGGTTTAATTAGGTATTAGGAGGAAATTATTTGCTGTGAGGGTGGTGAAGCACTGGTACAAGTTGCCCAGAGAAGCTGTTGATGCCCATGGAAGTGTTGAAGGCCAGGTTGGATGGGGCTCTGAGCAACCTGGTTTAGTGAAAGGTGTCCCTGCCCGTGGTAGGTGGGCTTGGACTAGGTGATCTTTAAGGTTCTTTCCAGCCCAAACCATTTTATTATTCCTTAAGCAAATATTTTATGATTTGTTTATATGTTATTTAAGACTTAATTATATAACTTTGGAGAATGACCAGATGCTGAAATCACACCCATGAAGAGACAATAAAAACAAAGCTGCTAGAAATAAAGAGGTGCGCTAGGCCTAGCAAGCAATTTGAGAAAAGAAGGGACCACTATGAAAGCTGGTAGGCAGCTGTCTGGCCCAGTGACTATGTGCAATCCTTCTCTTCTGCGAATTATAGCCAAAGTGATTAAATCTTTTCTGGAGGACAACTTCAAGGATGTAGATCACTCTTTACAACATGAAAAAATACTGTACACATCTATAGGTGTAGCATCTCAAACTCATGAACTCATTGGCTTACCATACTCATATCTTCATAACCTTGTGGGCTAATTTGCAAGAGGCATAAAATGTGAAAAAACCACCAGTCAAAATACATCCAGAGCACTAACTTCAGGACATCTATGTGTAAGCTTTTCTCTGTTCACTCATACAAACATAGAGATTCATCACCAGTAACTGGTAATCATTCAGAAGCATGGTCAAAATTTCAGAAAATTTTTTGCCATGTATGTATTTGAATTATTTGATATTTTCTTAATGCATAATAATTATTTTCTGACTTCTGTTTTTTTTCTAGCTGTACCTTGGCGGAAACCCTTAAAAATATTGTTTTTCTTCTACCACAGTGACAAAATCCTTTGTGCAGAAAGAAATAAAGGTAGTAAAGATTATATCAGTTGTTCATTTCACAATGCAACCAGAGCTGTGCTACGGGGAAGTGAAGCTGAAGGTTAAATTTGGGAATGCAGCAGGACGGCTTTTCAGCTGCAAATATTGAGGCAGCTTCCTCATGAAAACAAACTAGAGATGACTTCATAAACACTAAAATATTATTATTAACCATGTGAGAAACAATTTAAATACAAAAAAAAGTCAGTATTATTTCCAAGATGGACCACTTGCTCTTATTCTTTCAAATCTACTTTGAAACAGTCTATTCCAGGCTCAATTATTGAGTCCCCAGTGCTGAAGCATCCTTAAAAATCACTCAGTGCCATTGAAGAAGGTCCATGTTCTCCATCAGGAGTGTCCTCACATTAATAACGGCCCTGAATGGATATGGAAAGCACAATCCAAGTCGACATGCACTTTACAGTCACACAGGCTTAGTATTACATGAAATTATTCCAGGGCCCAGGAATGCAGATACGTGCCCAGGTTTCCCCACACATGTGAATGCATTCAGATACCTTCATTCTGAAATCCTCTTAGAGGACTTCAACAATTCATTTAAAAGGCTTGTCGAGATTTTCTGGTTTTCAATACACTTCAATCTCACTAGTGATTATAATCAGCCTAAAAGCACACAGCTATGCTGGTAGCACTGCTAAATCCCACTCACCAACTGCATGCTTTTTATCCTAACATGAAGTCAAAAGAACAGGTACCTGGATTTTGCACATGCGTTGGAAATTTTCAAGAAAATTTCCAAACAAAGTTTGATGTCAACAAGACAAAAATATATATCTATATATATGGATGTTAATATTGTGATTCCAGAATATGTTTCTAATATTTTATTTAAAACTCATAAAATTAAAATCTTACTGCTATACTTCTTGTCTTTGAATAGTGTTTCCTTTCTAAACCGTCATTGTCATTAAAATTAAATTAAACATTTACAACATGTTTTTAGAGACATAAGGAAACAATTTTATCTGTGCATACACTTTCATAGCAGGCACTCCTCAAGGAAAAATTGGAAAAGAAAAGGCAGTATAATTCAATTTCATCATATAATTATTTACTAATTAATAAAATGCTCCCTCTGGATTCAAATACAGCTTTATGCAGTCATTTTTCACTTTAAATGAGAAGCACTACTGCAGCATAAATTCAAGGCTTTTACACAAAGGTAAGGACAAGATGCAATTTGTGCCCCAATATGAAATGCGACTACTAACAACATTATCATGTACAGTCCAGTGAACGACAGCACTCTTGAATCTTTGGTGCACATCAGCATTCCAAATCACAGAATCATAAAACAGTTGTGGTTGTAAGGATCCCCAAAGATCATCCTTCCAACACCCCTGCCATGGGAAATGACACCTTCTACTACACCAGGTCTCTCAAACAACCATTCAACATGAATGTTGACACAGAAGAAGCATCCACCAGCTCTCTGGCCAACTTGTTCCACGGCTTCATCATTCTCATAAAAAAATGTCTTCCTTAATATCTAATCTAAAGCCACCGTCCTTCACTTTGAAGCCATTCTCTCCTGTCCAGCCACTACAAGCCCTTGTACAAAGTCCCTCTTGAGCTCTCTTGTAGACTCCCCTCAGGTACTGGAAGGCTGCTCTAAGGACTCCCCAGATCCCTCTCCAGGCTTAACAACCCCAGCTCTCTCAGCCTGTCTTCATAGGTGTTCCACCCTCTGATCATATTTGTGTTCCTCCTCTGCACTTGCTTGGACAGGTCTGTATTATTCTTATGCGGGGGGACCCCAGAGCTGGATGCAACACTCCAGGTGGGGTCTTACCAGAGCAGAGTAGAGGAGCAGAATCCCGTCCTTTAATGTAGTGTCCACACTTCTGTAGATGCAAAAAAAATACAGTTGGCTTTCTGGGCTGCACACTTTGCCAGCTCATGCTGAGCTTCCTGTCAATCAACACTCCCAAGTCCTTTTCCTCAGGACTGCTCTCAGTTCATTCCTCAACAAGTTAGCCTGTATTTGTGTCTGGGATTGCCCCAGTTCAGGTGCAGGATCTTACACTTGGCCTTGTTGAGCTTTGAGGTTAGCAAAGGCCCACTTCTTAAGCGTGTCAAGGCCCCTCTGGATGGCATCCCCTCCCTCTAGTGTGTTGACTGCACTGGACATTCTGGTGTTGTTGGCAAACTTGCTGATGGTGCACCAACCCCACTGTCCATGTCACCGAAAAAGATGTTAAACAGTGCTGGTCCAGTACTGACTCCTGAGGAGCACCACCCGTCATTGTCCTCCACTTGGACATCAAGACATTGATTGGAACACTTTGAGTGAAACTGTCCAGCCACTTCCATGTTCACCAAGTGATCCATCCATCAAATCTGTGCCTCTCCAATTTAGAGGATGTTATGTGGTATTGTGAAATGCTTCGCACAAGTCCATGTAGATTACATCAGTTGCTCTTCCCTTATCCGCAAATATGGTAACCATGTCACAAAAGACCACCAAATCTGTCTGGCATGATTTGCCCGTAGTCAAGCCGTGTTGGCTGCCACCAATCATCTCTTTATTTTCCTCATGACTCACACTGTTTCCAGGAGGATCTCTCCCACAATCTTACCAGGCACTGGGGTGAGACTGACTGTCCTGCAGTTCCTCAGGTCTTCCTTTTTACCCTTTTATGTGTCCCCTTTTCCAGTCAGTGATAACTTCGCTGGACTGCCTTGACTTTTCAATTATGATGATCATTTGCAGGCATTGGTTTGTAAATTTGCAAACTTTTCAGGTCCTTTTAAACCCTTTCCCTATCCCTTGCTGAAGTTACTCCGGTCCTATACTTTGAAATTAATGGACTGTAAAACAGATTGGGTGTGGGAAGTGACAGTAGAATGAACAGATATTGGGTGCAGAAGGTGACAGATGAGCTGAAGCAGTGGTCATCCTGTTGCACATCTGGACCCATGCGGTCCTGTACTTTCACTAGAAGTGTTAGAGATACCATCATATTCTCTTCCTAAAGCATGTATTTGTACTAAGGCTGAGAAAACCAAAGATACTGAGGAGTCATCACTGGACAGGACCACTCAAGGCAATCTTACTCAACCCACTACTTCAGTGACCCACAACTCAATGATCCGCAGTTGGCCCTTAGGTAGCCCTAGGCCCTCTTCCCAGGAAAACTCTTCTGTTGAGGATATGTTGACTATAATATCTTCCTCCCTGCTGCAGCAAAGCCTCTGCACCACAGGATTAGATGAGCTGCTTGAATTCCCTGCACTTCACAAGGGGAGGGGAAGCTGTCCAGAAATGGTTCTCTCAGAGGAAAAGGGGAGGAGGAGTAAAAACCCCACTGATCAGTCAGTTGTTTCTTTTTATTGACAATATGCAATATTCCTATAAATCTGTCATCTGCAGGACAAGACAATTACCTGAAGAGCTAAAATCTACTCTCAGGTCACAAGCAAGGCTGAGATATCTAGGTAATATCAGAGGCACAATTACCTATGGAGAGGAAGCAGAAAGAAAGAGGATGATAAGTACCACAATTTGCTTATATAACAACAGGGGACAGAGAGCCATATATCTTCAGCAAAATAGCATCTCACTTCCTCCAAGAAACTGAACTATAATCTCAGCTAACAGAATACAAATTTCTGGGTATTATTTTAACATGAGGAGTAATCTTACTGCCAGCTTTGCCTCTGCAATATGTGTGCCTCGCTTTCCAGTTGCTCCAGTTGGCTGTTCAGAGATGATCAGGCAGAAGTTGTTTGAACAGGGACTGGAAAAATTCCTGTGATAAGCCAGTGTGAAGTATAGGTCTGTGTTCATTGCCTCCTGTGGAAGTAACAGAATTAATTATTTAGCTGCTCATGGCCTTTGAACCTTAAGGGTTATGATCTGAACAAGAATACACCCTGTCCCTGAAGTTCACTGAAATGCAGATGCTGAAGCTATGAGGTTAATTCCCTTCCATAAAGGCAATCAAAACACTCTGATGGCACCTGGTGAACATTAAAGGCAGCTTTGGTTTCAAAGTCAGAAGCCCTTGGGAAAAACAAAGGTCACATTTGTCAGGTCACTCTTTGCTCTCCAAACATTGTTTTCCTCCTTTCTTTCTTTATGTTTTCATTAACACTATCAAGGCTGACAAATATTTTCCTTCTTTTTTTCTTTTCTTCTCCCTCTCTCTGTGTCTCCCTTGATTTCTTCCACTATCTGTACCAGCCGGTTCTGCCCTTACCATGTGAAAACTTGATTAAGAGAGTTACCATACTCATTTGTATGGTAAAGTAGCAAACCAGAGCTGGTAAAGCTAAGCACATCTATTTTGTAGTCATCACATGGCCATTCTCCTGTGCATCATCCTGTTAGTCAACATCCATGCAATGTCATGCATGGAAAGTAATCCCTGTGCCGTAAAGCAGAACCTCTACCCATGTGGCTCCTGAGGGTGACACAAGCAGGGCACAGCTTTTATAGGAAAATAAAAAAAAATCAAAAACATGACACTGAAGCAGCTGGTCAGGAGTTTTCAAGAGAGGTTATTGGCAGGAAAGAAAAATAAAAGGAATGGGGGAAGAGAAGACTTCTTACAAGGAGATTCTTCTCAACAGTTCAGTGGTGATGAGTTCACATCCTAAGCCAGAAAGACTCAGACCCCCCTTTACAGATGTCACACATACCAAACCTTATGTAACATAGCTGAGGAGGGTCTCATTGTCTATCGAAGCTACACTAGTGGCAATACTTAATTATACACTTGCTAAGTCATCACATTTCATCACTAAATAAAACAGTGTTTCAAAGCTGAAAATACCTTGTTGAAGTCAGAATTGCTGTACTGCTTGCACAGCAGAACTGAAGCCACCTCCTTCCATTGGTCTAGGCATCTATGCCTGTTATTGTCTGTTGGTGAAATGGAACAGCATGAACACGTGTTGGCATGGCAGTATAGTGGGAATTTGTTCTCCAGCAGGCCCTTACCCTGTAATTTTTTATATCTGTGAATACACTTAATCAGGAAGGCTGCGGTATTTTAATGGATGAAAAAGTGATTTTTTTTTTCCTTAGAAAGGATTGCTATAGTGATTAACATCACTCCTTCTTAAAGTCCTGCTATTTCTTACTTATGTGTAAAGATAAAATAACTGAATAAGCCCTTTAATTTAAACTGAGTTTTTTCATACACTTGTTCATAAGCAAGGTTTAGACTGCAGCTGGAAGGATGGTACACATGTATCCTGTCCTCCAGGCTCTGAGAGGATAAACTGCTACAGGCAGATTGAAACACACCTTAAACAATTTCTGGAGACATTAAACTTTTGAGATCCAACCCACAAATAAGAAAGACATCATTCTACCAACAGTTGTAAGAGCATGCCCACAATTGGAAGCACCTACCATCTCCACAGTCCTTGCATCTCCTCCTTTGCACACTGGCGTATGTCAAAATACTTTGATCCAATATACTACATCTGTTTAGCAAAATCAGGGCTAATAGAGATATCCTGTATAAATCAGATATATCCTATATAAATCACCAGCAGCTGACACAGAATTCTTCTCTTATATGTGCTCATACAACCCAGATACACTCTACCAAATTTCCAGAGGCAAATTAAGCCAGTGATACCCTTGTACACTTACCTGGACACAGAGTAAAGTACAGAGTATTTTCACTACATGCAGTCAATTTATTTACAGGTAGGTGTTGGTATATTACTACAAAACATTGAGACACCAAAATGAAGGGGGCTGGGTTGGGTGAGTTCATTTATTCTGGGTTCACCTTTTAAGGAATGAAAAGAAGGGGCAATATTGGTGGTTAAAAAAACCCAGCACTAAATGGACATGAAAGCAGTAGCTTTGCAAGAACTTTTCCCCACAGCACAGCATCTGTCTGTGCTTCAAAAACTCTCCAAAGTTTTGGTCATGACTGATCTAGCCAACTCTGCTTTCGGCTGGACACAGCCTTGATTTTCCCTATCTCCCTCCGTTTATAACTGGTTGACACCTTAAAAAGCATGGCATTTTGCAGGGGGTTTTATACAGAGATCTGCAACATTTTATAAAATCACTCTCCTCCTTCTCCTTTCCATTTGCTCTACCCCAAAGCACCTGTGAGAGACAAGGATGGTTATAGGTGGTCTGAGTGCTAGAGCTGCACCACAGACTAGCATTTATTTCAGGAGGTAGACCTGATGTACGTAGCACCAGGCACTGGTGGCAATGTGACAGTCATCTGATGTCACCGTGGCCTCTCACACCTGCTCCAACGGTGCCAGGAGCTGAGGGTTTTCCCTTTTGATGTGTGCTACTGCTCATGGCCTGTGTGGGTGGAGGATGTGGGCTGGCCCTGGCACCACACCGACCTGAGCTTCCCTCTGACATTGCACAAGAAGACAGACCAAGACTCATACCTGCCCACCCACACAGACAAGCCAGCAGATATAAAAATACATGACCTTAAAAAACAGCACACAATCTCTCAATTTTAATTTTTTTTTCACCTTTCTCACCAGCACCAGCTCTGCAGACTAAAAATCAAGTTACACACACAAACAGGGTTGGGCTGTTGCTTTCACCACATTTGCTACCACATTCCTATGGCCACCCTCCTAGAAATTCCCTCAGATATTTCTAACTTCCCACTTCTCTATTTAATTCCAAAAATAAAAAAGGGGAGGTGGGGAAGAAAAAAAAATGCACTTCTCTCTGTATGAAAAGTACAAGTTTGGCTGAAGAAAGTATCTATAAAATACAGAAGGATCAACTTCTCAAGTTTACAAAAACAACCACTTCTACCACATATGCTCACCTATCTCCTGAAAGGAAATTCACTGCTCAGAAACCCGATATTCCACATGCTCTAATTAAGGAAAAAGGAAATAGCTTTCAGTCTCTTGTGCAAGGGCCAATGAACATAAGTCAAACACTCACCTAAAACCATGAAAACACTTCAAAAAGAAGTAAAACAAACATTCTGCTAATTTCCCTGATGTATTTCCAGCAATTTTTCTGATATAGATGCAATGGGCAGGAAAGAGGAAAATAATTTAGTGATGTGGAAGACATACCTTTATAATCCATCCTCAGTCCTTGTTATGCATTTGTGACATTTGTGATGGAGGGATTTGCTCTTCTTTGCTTTAGCAGGGCTCCCAGGGTGACATAGAATGGACAGTGTCACATCTGAAAAAAGCTGCTTTCTGAGAAGCATTATGGTTCTTTGGTCACACTTATTCCTGTAGCACCTCTTAAATGCTTAGGTAAAGGTAGCAAGATTCAAGGGATACACAGTAAGTCTTCATTTACATCCTGAAGTTTCAGGAAGAAAGTATTCTTCCTCTAAGTGTTTATGAAACTCCAAGACTTCCTTTACATTGAAAAAAAACTCCGTCTGTGGTGTTACCTTGTTGTTTTGCTTGCTTCCAACCAGCTTAGTGATGGTGAGTATTCACCACATTTGTACCAAAGAAGGAAAAAGAAAAGCACTAACCAGAAATATAATTTACATGCACATTTCCTGTTCCACTGAGCATCACAACTATCTGCCCAAGTCTGGCCCCTTTGAGCTCATTGACAGTGCTGAAAGAAGACAGGTTTTGAAATTAGGGATTGCTACCAAGGATTGTTCATTAAACAAGCCAGCTATGGGTTTTTTTTCCAAATCTAGAGACTAAAAAGAACACACTTCAGATTTTCAAAGTGAATGCACTTTATTTTATTTGGGCCAGTGAAATTGAAAAGGAGACAGTGACAGGAAAGAGATCACTTGTTGAGAGACAAGACCTGATGCCAAGAGATGGCCATGCATCCTTATGCACATTCTGCCTCAGAGTCAGCTACAGCAACAATAATTGGGATGCAAAGGTACAAATAAGAAATGTAACTCTTCTTATCTATTATATTCCACCACTCTTAGTGCAGTGTAAGGCACACTGTTCTTTAGATGCTAATGCTACGGGACATCTAGCCCCTTCCATCCATCTTGTTTTGCAAAATACAAGCCACCTTTAAAAACAGAAAGTAAATGCTAGCTTCCTTTCTCAGTGTGTTTTATTTGCTGATTGTTTCCTGGGAAAGTGCTAAACACTTCTGCTGAAAAAACATTGATCTGAAAATACTTTACTGCTATGGGCTATGTTACACACCAGAAAAAAAGAACAGAACTCTGGAATCTTTACAGGTTGTGCCTATGCAATACCTTAAGGGAGAGAAATTGCAATTTTGCATCTTTACAACTTTCTGTATCTTAGCATTATTAAGAGAAAAAAATGGACATCATTTTGTCTGAATTAAAATTATGGTGAAAATAAATCCATAATTATCATATGTATTATTATTAT
This sequence comes from Pyrgilauda ruficollis, assembly GCF_017590135.1. Taxonomy (NCBI): domain Eukaryota; kingdom Metazoa; phylum Chordata; class Aves; order Passeriformes; family Passeridae; genus Pyrgilauda; species Pyrgilauda ruficollis. Next base: position 8,988,771 of record NW_024524934.1, on the reverse strand, counting down.
CATTAGCAGTACTAAAACAATTTTTATACAGCACCTTTTTATGCACAGAAGTCAGGACACCTTGGTTATTGTTCTCATTTTACAAATGTAAGACCTTGGGAACTTTGAGATGCAGTTTCTTTATTAAGGTCATACAACATGCCACTGACAGACCCTAGGACACAGCACAGGCTCTGCAGTCCTTCTAGATGGTAGGCAACAGAGCTGGATACCCTGTTTTTTTTCCTTCTGTGTATTTTGATCTGCCTCATTCAGCACTTAACATAGCACTGGTTGAAATCCTGGCTTTGCAGGAACACAGCTGTTTTTTTCTCTAGAACTGCCCTGCTTTGTGCAACACTGAGCATCTACATGTGCAAACACACTCAACCTCAATTTGTGCCTGAAGAGTCATCCTCCCCCTGTTATCACAATTATCACTAGAGTGCATATTTGGAAAAATTAGAAGAAAAAATACTCAAAAGTTTGAGATTCTGCCCTGTCTTTTTTCTGGCAGGGTAAAAATATTATGTACTATTGCAGTTTCTTCTCTTGGTCAGAGTGCATAATGCCACAATCATATCTACAAATTAGCATTTTTAAATAATTTATATTGGTTTTGTATCCATTCTACCCCTAAGACAGCAGCATCTTTGCCTCTCACCCTCAGCTGATCTAATAAATGCAGGCTTAGAACGGACAAAAGACAGCAAACACGTCAAAAGCAAAAGAAAAAAAAATTTCCAAGCCAGAAAGAGCTACACATTTCAGGAACAATAAAAAAGCCCACAGTGATTCCTCAATTGCAGATGATATCAGCAGAATGTCATAACCATCTTTCCCCCCCTCCCCACCTCCATTTCACCTTGAATACCTGGGACAGCCAGAACTCTCTGTAAAAGAGCCGAAATTTCCCTGCTAGCTACAGCTGTTGAAAGCTTGAGCCAACCAGCCCAACACAGCTGCATGAATTATAGTAAGTTATAACTAGTTCAAGCACCTTCATCTACCAGCTACGCGTCTTTTCACTGCAGAAGTTCCTCCACAAATGGAAAAGTTGTAGAAGTTTGGATTCCTGCAATCCAACTGAATAAACCAAAAAGAAGCATCCTTTAGTCTCACAGAGAAGTTCTACAATTTGCAGTGGGAGCTCCAAAACAAAGTCTTTGCATTGCATTGCATTGTCTTTTTCTTGCCCTTACAAAGCCTACCACGCCAGACAGCAGCTCCAGATTATGAGGCCCCAGTATGTTGGCACTATTGAGTGAAAGAAGATTGAGTGGATGCAGTAACCAGTGCCTGCCCAGCATGCCTAGCCCTACACAACCTCTTCCTAAGCCAGGTGTTTTCCTTTGCATGGAAAAATGTCATTAAGCTAGAGAGTAGCAAACTCTGTGGTGTTTAACCTTGTGGGTAATAGCAGAAGGGTTTTCTGTACTTGGGATTTCAAAGCAAGGGGCCTGAGAAGCAGGAGATCTTTTAAAGCTCCTCTGCCTATAGTTTGTTGAACTTTCACTTTTGAGACAAAATGTAAAGGCAGTTTCCTCATCTCTATTCATCTACTAAAAAAATACCAACCAACTGAAGTTCCTGCGTAACGGTAATACCTAGTACTTTGGAAGGACTTCTCTAAAATTTCATTGTGCATTTTCTGACAATTTACACAGTAAATCAGTTATGAGCTTTTTCAGACTCAGAAATAAGCATCATCTATTCAGACACATCTGCAATTACTGGTGGCAGGACAATGAACACTATGTGAATTGTCTTGCTAAGCAAAAAACAAATGGAATGGATGAAATAATTATCTTACATCAAATACATAGTCAAATTCCAGTTCATCTTCCTGCTCATGTCTCTACACACTCTCAACACAGAAGAAATCTCATCTTTTAAGCAAACAAACACATATAGGCACCAACGAAACTAGAAACACCATGGAGCCAACAGATTATGATCCCATCACTTCTTTTTTTTTTTTTTTTTTTTTTTCCTTCCAAGCATTTCCTTTCCAAACTGAATTTACTTCATTTAAAAAAATTTAAGCACAGACTCTGGAGGAGGCTAGTTGGTCAGTCATGACTACACTACTCTTTAAATCTGGTTTTAATTTGACTTAAACCAATTTATTAGTTTGATTTAAAGCAAACACAGAAACCTTGTAAGAGTGGATGCTACAGTACTAAATTGCATACTATTAAAAACCAGCAAATATAAATGCATTTCAAAGAAAAAGAACTCTCCTGTCTTGAGCTAAATGTAATGTATAAAGAGTTAAATTTAGAACAATAAACCATTACTTTTTTTTTTTTTTTTCCCCAAAGGCAAGAACTTGTAATTAACCCTCAAGGAAAATCATCAACTTCCACATTGCTCAGTTCTCTGTCCTTGAGACATTTATGGCAAAAATAAGTCCTGTGAGGCCCCACGGTGCAGAAACACCCAAGTGCAGGTGTGTCTGTGGATATTTGTCTATTTTTTAACATTTCCACACTGCGGCTGCTTATCTAGACTGTCCTCTCTATATTAATCTCTGTTTATTCTCCTGTTTGGCAGTGACAAAAACACTCACACACGTTTATGGTCCTCTGGATCCTGCCTAGTAGCTGTGCTTTGACTCAACAAATTTCAGGAAAGTCAGTGCTGAGAAGAAATGTGCAACTTCCCAGACACATCGCTCTGGAAGGAAATGAGCTGTGCTCTGTAGGGAAAAGGAAATTGCTTTGGAAGTCTAGACCAAACCCTTCCTTTTCCATCCCTCCTCCTGTTTCCCCCTTGAATATATGTAAGACAAAACAAAAGGAAACTGAAGGATGAAAAAGAATGATTGGGCAGAGTTTCCACCTCTGTGGGTAATAAAAACACAGGTGGATGTGTATTTAAACACCAGTGAAACATCAGCTAGAGGAAAGGCAGAAGAGACACAGGACTACAGAAGCACCCTAGAGCCAAGGGTGTCGGCAGCATCTGGCATAGCAAAATGGGAACCAGCAGTGTGGTGAAAGGCAATATATTGCAGGCAGCCACTCTGATCCTCCTCTAGGCTGGATGTGTCTTTAGAATGCAGTAAGTAATGCAGCTGCTGATCTAGTTGCCTACGATTGTGACAGTGAGAGGGATCAGGCTACAAGGTATTTAGCAAATTTCCTTTGTTCCCCCAAACTGAAGACACAGTAAGAAAAGCAGGTATGAAGTAGGACTGGAAGTGCAGAGAAGCTTGAAACAATCGATTGAACTCAGCTGAATTTTAGAAGAAGGCCGAGGAGACTCTATGAACAAAGATAGAGGTCAGACAGTTTGACCAACTAGGCCTCAATTTGGCAGGGAATGCCAGCAATATAAGTAATGAAACAAAAATATAAGTATATTATAAAAGAAAATCAAGAAAATGCCAGGTAGGTTTGGTACTATTTGATTCTAGCCAAGAGTAAAGAATTTTCCTGATTCAAAGAGCAAAAGAATGACCAAGAGAATGGAAAAAGAAGTTTCTGGGTAGTGAGGAAATATGATCAAGGTGGGAAAAAAGTTTGACTGTAAATTTAAAAAATATTAAATGTTATGGCAGAGGAATTTTTAAAACATATCTGCACAAGGGGCACCAAGGAAAGCAATCCTGTGAAGGAGAAAGCAAGAAAATGCAGGTGCCTGTGGGCATTTAAAATATACTGCAGTGTGGGCAAGCACCAAGTTTCACAAGCTTCCTTTATTTCCTGCTTAAATGAAAGGATATGTTTTGTTTGAGTTTGTTTCATTTTGATAAGAAGCAACAAAAGGGGAAAGAATGGGAAACCAATCCATCATAAAATGCTTCTGGTGCGCACCTTGGGAATTCTGCACAATCTGAGTACTCTGAACTCATACTGAAGAGATTCGCAGCAGCTTATGTGACCTCCCCCCACTACACACACACATATAGGAAAAGGAAACCAGAGTTACATCAAGTGAGCAGTGGGGCTGCAAGATCACAAATTTCTCGTACCCAAGGTCAGAGCTCAGGCATTGCCCTTGGTCTGTCTTCTCACAGAAATGCAAACCAACACACAAGGCAGCACTCTCAGTGCTTTCTGTCCCACTCCCTAAGGACAAAATATGAAAAGACAACACTTTGAACCACCCTTCAGCTCCTGCTACCACATGTCTCCATGTGGAGCAGGGGAGAGGAAAAGGAAGCAGTGATGGGACAACGTATCAGCCAAGAGTTCACAGGGAGGACTGCTGCAAATGCCTGCTGAAATCACACCACTCATATCCTGAGATTACACATTATACTGGCCTACAGCATGTGATGGAGCTTAATGTTTGATTAATTAGTAGTGCTACTTTCCAGTAAAAAAAAAAAAAAAAAAAAGGAGAGAAGGCTTTGAGTTTGTTTTGTTTCCGACCAACTGCAGGAAAGAAATTTTATTCCTTAAGGAAAGTTCTCAGGAGTGGGAATGAATGTGAAGATTGTATGTCTGAATCATCCTGTTAATTCCCTAAATCCCACACCATGTGGTGTTCAGATAATGTTTTCAGCTAGGAATTTTTTTAAAAATTATTTTAATTTATTTTTCTAAAAGGAAGGGAAAAAAAAGAAAGAAGTGGTTTAGAGCTCCTCCCTTCCTAAATCACATTTGGACCCAGAAAGACCAGTTTTGTTTTTAAACAAAGTCAGCAAATTGCCCCTAAGCTGGTTGGTTCCAGTAATTGGCATCAGGGTAATAACAGTCACACAGTCAGTTTCCCCTTTGCCAGACCAAAAATAACCATTCAGCCAAATTCTTCCCAAAAGTGTTTATTTCAGCTGAAGCAAGTCCAGTCAGGTTGCAGACACATCTTTCTCACAGCTGGAAAATGAACACCTCTATACATAGTGTTGTTTTCCCACCCATATCTATATACTCAGAGTTACTACAAGACATATTAGATAATCAAAATAAATAAAAACACCTCCTCCCATTCTTGTTAGGAACAGCAGCAACAGAATTATGTTTATCAGATACTGCCTGTAAAATATAGCCTTTGTGTTGTTTACAGCATGTTTGTAGTGCACTAGAGGAAAAATACTCATTTAACCTACAATCATTGGAAATTTATGGTGATTACCGTGACTAATAAATCAATATAAAAGCACCTTTCATATTTATTTGAGGCAGGTACATAGTTTCATCCACTTAAAAAGCATAAAACCATCAAAATCACAGTAAGTTTTCCAGAAGCTAAGTTAATGCACTTCCAGTTAACCAGCTTGGGTATGCCAAATAGCCACAACATTATTCAGTGTACTCACAGCACAGAGAGCCTGAAGTGCAGACGTAGTGTGAAGCTTGATCTGCACAGTCCTTCCAAGACACCCCAGCACAAGGACACCGAGGATGTTGCTGAAAGCAGGGACTGTACAGCAGTATTAGCCTTGACAGCTGGTAAAGAGCGATCCATCTGAATCTCCTAAGAGAACAGAGACATTACATGCAAGAGATTGGAACAATAATTTAGGCATTTCCCACCACTATGGCTACTCATGTCCCCTCCCAGTCCTTCCAGTTCAAGAACAGGAGAATTACACCTGAGTTTCATCCCAATAGATATAAACCAGCATTTTTCCCACAGTTTGGAAAAAAATTGGTGCCAAGGTTGAGCATAGGAGAATAACATGGAGTTCACATACACAGACATAACTGTTTCATAACTTTTGAAAAAATTAGCTGAGTCTACTGGAACAAGACCATTATCTAAAAGGAGCAGCTGAAAACATTTTTTCTGCCCATGGTCACTCAGCATGAGACAGTGGAAGGAAATAACAGTGAGTCAGTTTGACATAGGATGGAGCAAAATCTGAAGGAATACTGGATATAAACCCCAAGAGATAAAGGCCAGAGTGAGCCACTGATGAATTTTGATGAAGTCACATCCAAAAGGAATTGATCTTTAAACTCTGGTCTACAAAGTACAACACATTTCTTGAATTACATACCTTTAAGTTAGCTTTAAAAATGTCGTAGGAAACTAAACATTTTCATTTGTTACATTTCTCTTCTAAAAATGGATAACATGCCCATAGAGTTTCAATGCAAATGAGACAATATGGTAGCTGTTGTTGCATCTACAGAAGTGCATTTGTGTAGATATGTATATACGTGTATGCACACAGTATAAGCCAATTTTACCTAGACACAAACTATATAAGGTTTATTTCAGACCTGAGAAATGGCTTGTGCTTCCAAAAGATATTTTTCTGCAACAGGTCATGTAATAGAAGACATTTCTTCTCTGATCCACATGGTGTTAGACACACCATTTCCATTGTAGTGGTATTTGCTAGCATGCAATACACACTTATTCCTCTCTCCTTCTTTTCAACTGTTTGACATACATCAGTTGACTGAAAATAATTAAAAGAAGAGTAAGGTGTTGTTCTTACTAACCTCCTTGGCTTCCAAAACACTTAAAAAAAACATATGTATTTAATTTCCCTGAAAACAAAACAGTAGTATTTATGTTCTGTACATAAGCAAAGGATAAAACCTTCACAATACAACTCTTTAAAGCCCCATAATTTACACTTTGGTGTCATAAACCAGCAATAAAATATTTTAGAGATAGCCATAAAATTGTGATCCAAGTTCTGTCTTTTCAAAATCTCTACTTCAACTCAGCTGTTAGAGTCTGAGCAGGATTATTTACATTTAATCAGTGGCAAAGTTCACATGTAGTCTGAGCTGTTCCAAAGTTTGCCCGTTTTCTGATGGAACCTCCCAGCTCAGGTTCAGCTCTGTGCCTGGAAGGGGCTGGACATTTGCTGCAAATGCTTTCACCTAAAGAGGTGTCTATCACTGGACCCAAATTGCTACATCTGAAATAACATGGAAGTTTGGGGCAAGGACAAGAAGGGCAGGGCTGTCACTGAACATCAGATTTCTGATGGGCTGTGGTGGATGTGGAATTTGGGAGCTGTTGTAGCAGGGTTTGATCAGCTCTCTGGATTTCAGTTTCCAGAGCCTGCATCTCTGAGATGATCAAGTGCTGCACCAACTAAACCCAAAATTTCCCCCACTTATCTGAAATATGATAATCTGTGACATCTTTGCGTCTTACCCATGAACAGATCCAGTGAATTTGAGAGTGGAAACCAGAGGCAAACCCCCTAGAATCTGACTCCTGCCTTATCTTTCAGGCTGCCAGAAGCCATTATCCCCAGCCCCAGAGGTGTCCAGGGCAGCTAGAACTAGCTCCATGGGCATGGATGACGTACCTCAACAGGAGGTTCTGTGTCTGCCTTGCGAGCTGTGATCCAATTCCAGCTACTTCTAGACAGTCTCTGTACAGGAGATGTGTTTGTTTTGGCTCTCTCATTTAAAGTTTCAGGTCCAAATATTAAATTAAAAGCAAAATAATACTCCAACCCAAATCAGACTGAAAACAAAAGTTGAAAATGTGCAAGTAAGGTGTCACACACACACCAGGAAGCTTATTTCAACTTTTTCTCTAACAGGACAAAGTAAATAAGAGGAAGTATGGAACAATCCACATTCATAGGATGCTTCACCAGAAATCACAAGTTCTTTAAAAATTATTTGAGGTTTCAATCTACACTCATTGCAGTCAGATGGAATTTTGCATTTTATTAGTGGGGATATAAGAAGATGAGACATTGCAGAAGATGAAGCAGTGAGCTCTGACAATTCAACATACTATTACAGAAAATACCAAGTCTAGGTCTCATAGTAAGGTGTTTAGACATGATCCACAAGCAGCAGAGTGGTTATGTTAATAAATAACTCACAATCAGTGAGAGATTATCTTTGATTCTGCTGTTGACCCACTGAACTAGAGCAAAGACATTTGCCTATTACTGCAATGAGTTATCAGTAGGATATTACAATAGCTGAGCAGATGACGTACAACAGAAAATAAGCATGGGAAAGTGGTAGACATTGTTACATAAAATGCTAAAGCAAAAGCTTGAATTTTGGTCTGTCTAATACTCACTCCTTTACTTGACCACAGGAAGCAGGCTACAAAATACAACCTTGTCCAGTGAGAAATATTAGTCAGGAAGTGCATAACAATTCAATTACTCTCATTGCTTCTTTCTTCAAAAAATAAATTAATTTTACCAAATATATATTTTTTCATCATTTCCAGATTACAAGGTTGTGCCATTTCTTTAATTTATTTTAAGGTTTCAAAAACGTAAACAGTCTGTTAGCATTTCCTTGTCAAGACAACATCAATGATGAGCAGATACAGATTTTAAAATGTTTTCCTGCATGCTTCACAGTCACGTGTTGTGATATTGTTTTTCAGTTGTAGGTTTTACTCAGCTTGGAAATCAGCATAGTCAGTATTTCAGGATATTCAAGATTCCTGGAAACCTCTAAGAACCATAACATGTCAGGCCCTGATTTGGGAATGTGCCTACCTGTTTAACCTCAAGCACAAGACCTCACTTCTTCATTACACAAAACTTTAATCAAGCATTTAACTTTGAACATCTATTGAAGTGCTTTGCTGAATCAGGAAGGATCTGGACCTTTTTAAAGAGCAGCATTGTTAATTGACTGCAAAGATGTTATATCCTGCAACTAGGCTCCTAATGAGCCGTGCCTGCTGGCAAGCAGCTCTGATAGCACACAGTAGCCAGCTGGTCCTCAGCAGCAGGGCACGTGGATTGCTGCATTACTCACGGGGTAATGAGTACATACTCCCCTCTCTCAAATAACTGCAGGACAGGTTGCTGCTTGCTCCAAATATGCTGGTTTGTGTGCATACCTGGCCACTAGTCACTGTAATTGAAAAAAAAAAATCTCCTTTTTATAGTCATCTATAGTACACATAATAATAAGTGATTTACTTAAAAGGTGGACGAATACATAAGGCAATAAAACATCTTTTACATCTGGTTAAGCACTGAAACAAAGCTGAGACATTTGATAACTGCAGGAGGGTTACTGGTGAGGATATTCTAATGCAGTGAACACTCACAAAATAAAAGGAGATAAAAAAATCAAATCTCATGCTTGTTTCCCTCATGTTGTTTCATCTTTTGGAGCTGCACAGAACTGCAGCTGCCACTTCCCTCAGACTTTCTGTAGAAGCTGGTAACAAGGTCATGCAGTTTGGGCACAAACTGAACAAATAAAGGTTTTGAAAAGTGTAAATATGTTTGAGGACAGGTAAATAAATAATTGATCAAAGCCACATCCTTAGTGAAAAGGAATTCTATGATTAGGAAACATGTTTCCAAAATATTTGCTTCAATATCTTCAGCAATCTAACTTTAAAAAGCTGAGGTGATCACATTCTGCCATGACACAGGCATGTGCAAATCATTTTAATTCAAAGAAGTTAAACCCACTACAGCAGCTCTAAATTCATCCTAAGTGAGGAATTATCCATTTTGTGCATGTAAATCTTACTGACCGTCATTACAGGAATTATTTTGAGAAGGTGAATTGCCTGCTTAGGGAAAGTGTTCCATGGGGTCAGTAAAAACTTTGGTGGTGTTCATCAAGGGAATATTTGCTGTTTCTAGGCTGTCATTCTTCTCTTGTAATAGACTACCATATTACAGAGCCTGAAAGTAAAAGCATGTTGAAATGATGCAGCTGCTTTAGGCTAGTCCAGATTAAAATCAAGCTTCTCACACCCTTCTCAAATAAAAAGCAAAATTAGAGGAATTTAAGTAAAACTTCATATACTTTTATTTTAATTGTAACAGAATCAACTTAACACTTTTATTGCTTCTTTTTCCTACAACTCTTTATACAAATATCTCAGGTCAAATACTGTGTGTATTACTGTGTGTAATCTCTGTGTTCTCTCCACAGACTGTGCACTGCTTTTGTATTGAATCAAACTATATAGGCCCTCACTTTCAGCTGGAACTCTTATAAAGCACTGTCATTCAAATGAAAGAAAATATTCTAGCAGTTTAATCTGGTTTTCATTTCTTCTCCTCCAGCTAACATTGCTGCTTACTTTGGATGGGCAGTTGGTCTGTAGTCTCTAGTTACAAATTTTACATGACTTAAATAAAATGCAGAGGATAGTATGAAAAAAAATTTGGGCACATACTGTGTGAAAATACTTTTCTAAACTTCTCTGAAGACCATGGGCCAAATACTGGAGCCACTGTTACAAATAGTTTCTAATATACCTCTGATGAACAAGGTTATCTTCAACCCTTTCAGCTGCTGTAGAATAGTTAGATTTCAGCACAAACTGTACCACTTTGACGTGCTTCTGTTACCTTGTGACATCTTGAGTAAGGCCATTACTTTTCATAATAATTAATTTTGTGTTTGAAGAATCCTTGTAGAAATCCACAACTAATGGAACACATCAGAAGACTATCAGATTTAGCATGACTTTCTTTTTTCCCCCTTGAGGATGGAGTTGCTTTGGATACATTATCAGAATCTCTTAAGTAACATGTGACAAGGAAGCATATGTTCTCTTAATGTCACTTTATTCAGAACTACAAATCAAGATTTTTTCTTCTTCTTTATGATTTTCAGCAGTAGTTTACACCATGGAAGAGCTGGGTAGCTTTCTGGTTCTTCCACCACCTCCAGTGTCCTGTAAATGATATCCGAATGATGGAAAGAGTGTCAGCTCTTCTATCACCACAATATTTGGATTCCTAGTCATACATTCGAACAAATTCTGAGAGATTTAATTTAAACCAAGCCTGAGCAATTGTGGTTTTCTTAGATCACAACCAACTTCCAGGACTTTCAGTTTGCAAAAGTCATTGGAACATTAATAATTCTTCTCCCTTGAATCACAGATACTGCATTCCCATTTGTTCATCTTCCTGTAAACACATTTTTTGCTTCAACAGAAATCAGATACATCCTACACATCTAATCAGCACAATTACAGTACTTCAAACCCAACTTTAATCAAAGCTATAGTGTCCAGATTATTTTTATACACAGCTACCACGAATGCCTATTTTAGTTGCTGTGGGGAACTCTGCATTTTTCACACATCCCTCTCTACTTATCAATGAATAATATATCTCTGTGTAATTAACCCTCATATATACCTAATACTCAGGACTTAGAAATGACACAGATGAGGCATGATGGAAGTAGGTCATTCTGGCATGACAGTGTTTACATCGTGTCTCCATTTAAACCTGATCCCCAGGTTTACCAATATGTTCCCCTTCCTCTGTCCAGGAGGATCCAAATCCGGAATAGAATGTCCGATTCCAGCACATTTAAAAATCATCTGCTCTTTTCTACATTTGCTTATTTTAGGCTACAAATAAATTCCTCCTAACTTGGTGCTTTCTCTGTCCTTCTCTACTCTCACCACCTCCTTTCCTGCAGCTTGTTTTTCCCTCACTGAGATTCCAGTGGGTCTTGTGCACAGAACTGTAGTAGACATACATTGATTAAACACAGAAGTACTTGGGAGGAGAGGAAATGTTACAAAGAGAGGATTGTAAAGCTACCAGTATATCACGCAAGGCTTTTTTTTTTTCTTTAATTCCGTCCTCCACCGCAGTGGACCCTGGAAAACAAGTGTCCCCTTTCTCCCTCATCCAGCCTGATTCTGTGCTGCTCTCTCTCTTGACATTACTGCAAGTCTCATGACTCAAAAGACGCAGTTCCCAAAGAGAAATGCTCAAATGAGAATGTCATGACCAGTTGACCACAAATGCTACCATTATTCATCGTTAGGCCGAATTATTCCTGCCCACCATAGATCACATCATTATGCAAAGGCATGAGCTAAGAATATGGGAAAAGACTGGCAAAAGGCCTCTCTAAGAAGCATGCCAAATTTCACTAATTCATTTAGAGAACAAAGCATATCTATCAAGGTAATCTTTTTATATTCTGAGTACTTTCATGTTAAAAGACATCCAGGTATTTATTTCTGAACTTCCATGTACATGTTTCCCTGAATTATATTTTCAAAAGAGGGGACTAGATATTATAACAACATCAACATATAAAAAGATTCAGCTGTTTTTCCATAGCTTCATACACTACTGTGGTCATTTCTCTTGGCAGAAACATTTTAAAATCTGCAAGAAAAGACCAGAAACAAACTTGACTTTCATTTTTTTTAACTTCTTTTTTAAACTTGAACACTGTCAGACTCAGGTTTAGCAGGAATATTTAGGTTTTTGTCAGTCCATTTCTTTTCTCTAAGCTCTGTACAGAGAAGTAAGTTTATAATTCAAAAAAGCATCCACTAACAAAATAAATGAAGAAAAACCCCCCTCAAGGGAAGATTTCTTTTAAATTAGAAAGGAGCCTAATCAAAGAGAAAATGACAGCAACCCATTTTCAGGGCACCACCCCATGAAGACCCAGTTAGCAATTACCCACATATGTGACAATAAGCCACACACAGCTTGAATGTGCTGGAGCTGGACACACATGGTATTGCATCTCAATGATTTCATTTCTCTGCTGCCTGGGATCATAGGGGATGGACAATTGTGGTAGGCTTTGGCACACATGCACAATCAGTAATGCTACAGAACTGTCATCACCCTCACATTGTCGTTAGTGGCACAACTGAGGGCAAGCAGAGATGTGAAGGGGGACAGCAAAGAGACCACAGCTCGAGATGTGCACGTGCTGCACCCCTATGAGCAGCCTCAGATGATGCTGAGATACAGGAGTTACAAGCACCTGGTTTATTAAAGAAATGCAGCATCTGAAATGAAGCCACCAAGGATACCAGTTTGTGAGCACAAAGACATCATTCCTGACTTCAAACTGACCAAGCAAAAAGCCTCCTGAGGAGCAGCATTAGCAGCACAAGCTTCACTTCTCCCCTTTCTTCCTCCATGTACTGTGTCCTTGGCATGTTCCCCACAGGAAGAGACATGGAGCAGAGTTGCTGCAGGAAACACACAGGAGGAAAGCAGCAGCCACAGTGCAGTTCCCCAGCCAGCTCAAGGCTTCACCTTGCACTGGCACTCAATTTCCCCTTGACAAGTTGTTAAACAACCACCTGACTACAGCCAGCCCCTCTCAGGGGCCAAGTCTAAGTGTGTTATTGCACATTTATGCAAGGCAGGTTCTCAGATTTGAAAGCATTTTTATGTAACAAAAGATAAAAATAAGTTTACCACACTTGGAGATTAAGTGCATATATTCTCAGACAAATACCAACTCCCAAAGGAATGGCTTAATGTTTAAAATATTTTGGCAGAACGGCATGTAGCCCACAGGCCCCACAGGTTGCCTGGAAAGCAGGAATAGAAAAAATGTGTAGCAAAGATTTTGTTAATATGTTCATCTGACCCATAGCAGCTAGTTTGGGTTGATTAACAACCCCAGGAAAAAGAGCAGAAGGCACAGAGAGGGAGAAGAACCTTTAAAGCAGCACTTAACCAAGGTTTGTATTATGCTCAGGTTTCTAACCCTTTAGCCATGCTCTAACCTTTTGCCAGTAAAACACACTCAGCAGCATCCACAACAAAGAAATCAGACCTCTTTACAGCAGCTGAAAATGTGATTTGCCTCCTTCATCTGCAGGCAGTATTAAAGGGGCTGGGGGGAGTTCTTCCAGCTGTGCTGCATCCTCAGCATACACAGGGGCTCTGGGAAGGGGAAGAAGGGAAGAAGAGGGGTCAGAAAGCAGTAGCTGCTCTCCCTAACCTGAGCACAGAAACCATGAAAAACTGTGCACATTTTGAAGGCAAGCAGCCTACACAGCATGCTTGGAAAGTGATGGTTTAGGATAACAAAAAGCTACACTGTGATGAGGTTGTTTAAAAATCACCCGCAGGTCTAACAAATATAGTGGACTTAAGGAGTGATGGAAGAAGTTGTTTATGCCAAAGGAAAGGAAAAGTATCTTGAAGAAAACAAAAAAAACCCAAATCACCTCTCCTGCCATCCCATTTTTTTTCCCTTCTGTAATGTTGAAAAGAAAAAGCCTCACATTTGGTAATCCTGCCATAACATTCCTAGCAGGTAGGGAAAGACAAATATAGGGGAATTCCATTTACCTCAAAGGTTAGATTTTGTTTTATTTCAGTTCACTTTAGCTTTTTTTTTTTTTTTAACCTCAGGCTTTGAACTTTTTTTCTTTAATGTTTCAGGAAACCTTTCAGAAATCATGTCCAGGTTTAATCCCTATGCCAAGTTCTCCACCTCTATGCTTCACATGCTGCTCGTTCAGTGCACGCCTCACTCGGCCAGAGCTCCTCTGTGCCACCCTGCTGAGACCCAGGCTGAGGGAATAAAAATTACTCAAGCACCTCCCACTAATGTTGCAGCAGTTATTCATTTCCACTGCTATTCTGAATCAAAACAAACCCCAAAATTCACAAACTATGGCAAGAGAGTACAATCTGAGAGCAGGACAAAATGGTTGATTTTTCACACCTCATTGACCATTTTTGCTTCCTGCGCTATTTTTTTTCCTCTTCCCTTCTGCGAGACACCATCCCTCTTCCCACTACCTCCCTGTTAAGTCTCCCTGTTAGGAGGGCTTGCAAAAGACCCCAGGGCAGCAGAGTGCAGATGCCAGAGCTTTCCTCCATCGGTCAGTAGGCAGTCAGTGGCCTGACCTCCATCCATGGCCAGCCAGGCACAATGTGTGAATGAGCCTTGGTGCCGGTTTCCATGGCAATGACACCGCGCACCCAACCATAGGGCTGCGTTTTTCACAGAGGTACACGAAACAATAGACTAAGCTTAGCCCATACAGCTAAGCTTAAGGCATGTAAGGAGGAGCCACCACCATTTTGTGAAGGCAGAGTGTTTCTCTGAATGTTTTCCCGTGACTGCCTCTTTTTTTTCCTGCAGCAATCTGTCCTAAGCAGGCATCGAGGAGCACCAGTTTCAGCAGCTCATACATAGACGTGGCTGCATGCACATGCTTGCAGATGGGAGAGACCATGCCATCTATATATGGTCAAACAGTACTTCCAGTGACCCCTCTTTACCCTCTTATGTCTGAGAGAGTTTCTTAAGGGCTTTCCTCAGAACCACAAAGCCGGAGCTTTAATTCCTGACCTATTTCCAAAGCTCAGCAAAAGCCAGCACAGATGTATGTTCACCACAGAAACATCCTGTGATTTTGTAAAGCAATTTAAAAAAAAAATAAATCTGAAGTTGCAAGGCTAAGCACTCTGAAAGCTCTTGGATCAAAAAGGTCATTAGGAAAAAAAATAGTTATTGTTTGGTTTAATGTTTTCCATTTTAAAAGAAAGTTATTTTCATTAGATGAAAGAGCTTAATGGTTTGAACAAAAATCTAAGGGTTTCAAACCTCCAGCATGGGTGTAGCATTTGATAACTAAATATTTCCTAAGCTCATGGAAGTGTAGAAAACCCACATTGCACAGGACATCCCTCAGCTCCACCACCTTCCTGTCTCACTCCTGTCAAGGGGCTTGAGACATACCTTGGGGGCAAGCACAGGTTCCTAAATTCAGGGTACATCAAGTTGCTATTTTCAAAGTCTTATTTTTTGGCTGGCCACTCCTGGGTCAATCATTCCCCAGGATTAGGAAATGAATTCATCCATTTTCTCAAGTCATAAAAATATTTTCCTCCCTTGACAATATTGGACTGTAAAGACCTTTTTCCAGAGCTGAATATCTTACTCAACCCTGCCAAGTAACAAACATACTTTTCAGGGCTTTTTAGCTCTCTCATATAACTGTCTTTCACAAATGCCAGACATCAAAGACTAATGTTGCCTGACGAGCCATAATTGACACAATGACAACCAAGTATCTCATATCATCATATAATCTTTTTTTAAGAAGCGTGGCAACCTTTCCAGTTATCCACATTTCTTTAAACATTTCACTTTAAACTCAGTGAAATGAATTTTAAAATTGGCAGTTTAGTATAATGAAGCATTTGCGAGAGCTGTAATGTCTTTTTCTCATTTTGCTCCTAATCGGCTCCCATAATTTGCACTTAATTCAGGTTATCAATGTACCACTACTATAAAGGGGAGAAAATGGCACAGTTTGATTGTAAAAGATTAAAAATACTGCTGAAAACCTAGCAGGTAAAATATGAATGCACAAAACAATCAGAAAGTTCTCACACCTGGCGTGAGAAAGTGGACATGAATATATTGAAAGTTTCCAAAAATCTTGGTCTCCTTCTTTCACATATATAGAAGAGCATGCCAAACCCCAGGGAAACATTCCCACTTCAGGGGGGAGGAAGTAAACCACATGCCTTCCATAAATAGCACTCTCCTCCCTTAAGTAAACCTTGTGCACTCAGCCTGTGACTATGCTACAGTTTAAATATTTTGCTAACCTTATGCTATATTTTCAACCCAGCAAAAACCAACACTGCAAAACATCTGCCCCCAAGTTATAAGTGGGAGTGCTTAAGAGGTGGCTATTCTTCTGTTTAGGAAAAAGGGTGCCCTCGCTAGGAATGCAGTCCAATTCATCCTAGGTCATCTGGAATGGCTCGGCTCAAAGGTCCTGCTATTTACCCACAGCTCAGAAATTGCCCAGCTACGCTGCCTTTATAATGAACCTGGCTTACCCTGCACAAGGGAAAGAGAGAGAATAGCATCAAAAGAATCAGTCTAACTGGGACTTTAAATGAGAAATCAACTGAGCAAGCCACTATCCAAGGAAAGAGGAGGAGGCTCCCTTGCACACATTATACAATTAAATTAATTAAGGCACATACCAGAAGCTATTTGAGTGCAAAGACACAGCTCAGCTGAAACGGCAGGCTGGTCCAGAGCCACTCACCACACTCAGTTTGGCTGCACCTGGGAAGACACAGGCATCAGGAAAGGCCACATTCAGTCTGCTAGGGAAAAAGCAGACATCCTCTCCCTTTAAACTTTGCATTGCCTCACGGCACTCTCATCCATGGAGTGGAGCTAAGACCAAAAGCTGCTGACAAGAAATCAGCAGCCACTCAGTCCTCTGCTAACTCTGACCTGCTGAGTGAATAAGTTCATGCTTTGCATCTTTGGACAGCCCACTCTGGAGGCTGTATATCATATATGTCTCCTTTTCCACTCTCTCATCAGCAAAACATCACTCTTGCTGTTAAAACCTCAATGATGGGGAGATTAAAAGCAGGGAAATAGGGAGATTACAATAGGAAGATACACCAAGCCTGACCTTTCAGTATAGGAATTCTGGGTTACAAAAAGCGGGCTCTGGGCAATGCAGTGTAAAGAGGAAGAAGCAGAGATAATCAGATAGGTCGAAAAAAGAAAAAAAAAAAAGAGCCGGGGGGGGGGGGAAACCCCAACCACACCTCTGAATAACTAAATTAAAGAGTGAAAATTGTCATCTTTTGATCTGTCTGTATCACAGACACAGCTATCAGCAATCAAGCTTGCTTAAAAATTGTGATGTTTAAAAGAATTCTCTCAACTCCTTATTTCCACTGGAAGAGGATTCAGCAATATAATGTACACAGATTGATCTTTAAGTATTTTGCTTCACAGAAAATGGCTAGAAAGTTAGTACCAAGAAAATAAAAGATGAGTCATAGCTGATCATATCATAACTGAAAGATAACTTGAAATTTAAAAATAAATTAGGAAAACAACAGCAAAATAACCCCAAACAAACAAAAGAACAACAAAACAAACACACAGAAAACCCAAACCAAAACCAAACACACCACATAAGTAAAGCCTCCTGCAAATACTGCTGGCAAACTATCATTTACAAGCTGGCTACCTCAGATTTCTAAATTCCAGCAGCCAACCTGGGCTCCCACCACATTTGTCTTCATGGGTTACACAGAACAACTTTCACTTTACCCTATTAATGTTTCAGTTAAGGTCACAAAGGATGCAATTTCGCTCTACCTTCTTCATCAATTTTCCCAGAAAGGAGGGGAAGAAAATTTAAAGCATAAAATAGCTATTTGGAGACCAGGAATGTGAGGACTTTGCTAGAGCTGACTGTGATCTGAACTCATTCTTTGCATTTCCTACCACAGGTAGCTACCATGGCTGCACAAATCTTTCCCAGGGTAGAAGGCATTCCTTGGTTTCTCATTCAATGGCTCTGCTTGCCCTCTGTGAAATGACCTGAGTCTTTCTTTAAAAAAAAAATAAAAATTTAAAAAAAAAAAAAAAAATCAATGTTTCAGTGTTTTTGATACATGCTGCCAAGGCAGACCCCACAACAGATCCAGAAGGGCACACTGCAAGTCAGATTTTTCATACATTTTAATTACAGTTTACACAAAGTGAAAGGCAGGTTAATAAGCTCAGTTTATAAAAAAAAAATAAGAAGAAATGGCATTCTTGTATGGAAGAACAGGGGACTTAGCCTTCTGATCAGAAAATATATATTACATCCAAGAGTCACCTATAGTCCTCAGCTGAGAAAGAGGAGGGAACAAAAGGGGCAGGGAATGGAGAAAGGAACAAGGGACCTTATTTAATAAAATCCTTTTCAAGAGAAGTGTTTCTCATTAAACTGGTCCCTCTATACCAGAGCAACAGATTCAAAAGGTTTTCTCCCATGTGAGGTTTCTCAAGACCATTGAACACACGCAAATCTGCCAACAGAGGAAGCAGAAGAAAAGCATTTCAAGCAGCAAAGCTCCAAGAGCAAACAATAGGTGCCACCTCCAGATAGCAAGGAAGCGCTTCCCCGAGAGACCCATGGCCACCCATATTTAATGTCGGTAACTGGGAACATGTTCCATTCTGGCCAGTGTGAGACCCACCACTACAGCTGCTCACTCAAAGCACTGGGTGGCCCTGAATGCTTTTAAATGGAAAACATGAACGCGGAGATCTGGGCGGTGCTCTGTGTGCAGTGGCCTGAGAAGGAGGGGGAGGCAAGCCTGTCCCCTGCCAAGCCCTGAGTCACAGCCCCGTGCCAGGGAATCCCATGCAGAGCCCTGTGCGCTGAGGTGCTGGGCTGAGCATCCACCCCAAACCTCCTGAATACATCACCAAATTACGCAGTGGTGACACATCCCTTCTTATGTCATGTTTTGGCTACCCCAAGTGTGACACTACTGTTTTGGGTAAGCAGAGAGCGTGAGAAAGGTGCTGTGAGTCCAGCTTACTCTACGCCCTCTTCCTCACCCCATCCTCACAGCTCCATGGCCAGGGTTACTCATCACAGGTCCCCACCTGTCCCTTGGAAGTTGCTGTGCTGCAGTTCTTCGTACTGAATTTACTTCTGAATGTGCAGTGGGGAGTATTAACACATGATCTGGTCTATGATTAAAAAGGGATTGCTTTTTTTCCCACCAAACAGGGTGAAAGGGAAATTATAAAGTTGCATCCAGAAGGATATCATTTCCAAGTTAGACACCTTCAGTTTAAAAAAAAACCCTGTGAGGTTCTAATTTATTAATGAATAGCTGCTGTCTTTGTAATTTTGTCATACTTATTCCATTACTGTCTGACACTTCCTATTGTCGCTGCTTGAATTTTTAAACACTTCCACATGACTAGTGCTAATCTCCATGTTTCATGGAGGGCTGCTAATAAAAGGATAGAGATGCATGAGTGTATAAGAATGATTATAGCTAAATGTGCTCTAAAGCCTGCTCTTAACATCTCTCCATTTCTAGCATTTCTCCCTTCCCCCTAACTCCCAGCATCTGAAAGGAAAAGAAAAATGAAGGAAAGATATCTTTCCCCTTTATTTTGGGCTTGAATGGGATTTATTCCTGACCAAGAGAGAAAAAGCAAAAGGCTCCCAAAAGAGGGTGCAAAGATGCAGGACTCCTGCGTGAAATAAACCTTGGCAAGCAAACAGCAAGCTTAGTATCTTGATTTTTCTTTCAGAAAATCTTGTAGAACTGGTACAACAAGCTATTTTGAACAGCTGCTTTGAGGATACAGCCTCACAATAAACAACCTCTGATTTAAACACAGGACTACACTCACCTAGACAGTCTTTTATTTGTTTATTCCCAAGGATTTCAACACCTCTTTTGCCCTGAGTCTCTGTGCCACAGATTTCCAGCAGGGAAGTACATAGACCTTTTGCATTTGAAAGCACAGCTAAAGCACTTTTTTGACTCATATTTTCTTAAAATCCTTCTATCCACACCTTTTAAGAACCCTCAAAGAACAATACTGACTCTCCACTTCCCTCCCAGCCTGCTCTATCAGGTCTGTTTCCCATACCCAGATTAGGTCTTAGGTGCTTATTACTGGCCCATGTAATTCCACACACACTATCTTAAATGCATAAATGTGAGTAGGAAATTTTCTTAAAATTCTATGAAATTTACACCTTTGCTGTAAAGATCACCATGGCAAACAGGGACAAATGACCCTGAGTGCTGCTTAAGCACATGTATTGTGTGCAATCAACATTGGTTTTTACTGCCTCATTCCAATAGCACCTTCTCCTTGTTCTGTGAGCACTGTGCTAAAATGGGAAGCCCTTGATCTGTTTAACAATTTGCAAGTACCTCTTGCACTTGGTGTGTTGGGTGAAGAAATAATCTCTACTTTACTGTGGTCCCCTATGTTCAGGTAAATGGGGCTCAGCTTATTTTGTATTTCTGTCTTCTCAAATAGAGAGGACCAGCATTCCAGTAGCTCTGCTTTAAACCAAATGAAAAGAGGCAGAAGCAAGCATCACTCCTAATCAGTCAAGGGCACACCAAGAAAACTCACTGATGCAGAGAGTAGGTTAGATATTAGGAAGAACTTATTTATTCAGAGAGAGGTGAGGCACTGGCACAGGTTGCCCAGAGAAGCTGTGGATGCCTCATCCATGGAAGTGTTCCAGGACACAACGTGGTCTAGTGAAAGGTGCCCCTGATCACGAGAGGAGAGCCTAGATGATCTTTAAGGGGCCTTCCAAACCAAGCCAGTTTGTGATTCTGTATCTGAAAGTCTTACATGGAACACCTGCCTCAAAGAGAGGCTAATACAACTGCTAAAATACATTGCTTAATTGTTTGGATATTAATCTAAGAGCAATCCTCAGCTGGTAACAGTTCATAAGAAATAAGGAGTTTTGGTTTTCTATGACTTCCACAACTTCCCCCCCCCCCCCCCTCCCCCAAACCACGGTCAACCCACTTTACTTCCAGAAAAAGTGGTATTTCTAAATGTTACTCCTACAACCAACAGTGCTGCACATAAGTCAGAGCTGTCCAATTTTAATGCAACTGGCATATACACTGACAATTTAACAGCCGCCCTAAAGCTATGTCTAGCTTGCATATGCATACCTATTTACATGAATTGTTAGCAAAAGAAATTCAAACCATCGTGAGAGCTGATTGTTCTCATGATTTCTCTTCAACATTAATGAAAAGCCTGCAAGAAAAAAAATGTTCTTCTCACCTTGAAATGACAGGGAAACTGAATATGCAGGCCAGGCTTTGAGGGTTATCCACAGCTTTAAAAGTTCAACCTGGACCTCCCAAAAAAAATTCAAAGGCCTTCAGATCTCATCTACTGAGCTCTTTCAAATACAGGACAAAGTCTAAAATGTACTACTCTTCTCACTACAAAGAAAGAAATATTGCCAATCCTCCAGGCAATGCTTTGAAAATTTATTCCTTCGTGCCTTTATATTTAAATAATGACATTTGTCAAAAACTTACAACGACTGTATTTAAGACCTTTCAATTAGCTGTAGGTAACAAGATCACACTACCAGTGGTATTTTTATTCATCCCTAGGAATCCCTAGGTAAACTGTCGGAAAGGACAAAAAACTCTGAAAATCGTGAGGCAACATGATCTACTTGCCCAGGGATAAAACAAGAGATCTTCTGATCATGAACGCAGTGCAGGCGGAGTTTACAATGTGAATCTATTTTCTGAATGCAGGGATTGAGCCTAAAATGGTTTGCACTGCTGTGGTCCACTAGTATAATATAAAACATCGACTGCTTACTTTCTAAACCCCTCTCTCTTTCATTCCTCTACTCCAGCAAATAGTTACAGACTATTTTTTCCAAAGTTATCTAATTGCCTACTGCAGTCTCAGATCAAACAGGTATTTGCATGTTTTAATTTACATCTACAAAGTTACTTCTGGGCACAAAATAAGAGCTAGACCAAAGCTAGCTAGCCTAACCAGTTTTTGAGAGCCAAATATACACCAACCAGCCTTATTGGCTATTTTGCATTTGAAATTTAGTGTTGATTCACAAATTTTAAAAAAAATTTAAAAACCCAAAAAAAAAAAAAAAAAAAGAAAACCCACAAAACAGTGCAGTCACAGCAGAGTTGTGTAGTAAAACATCATTTGATAAATATCTGCCCATTCAATTCATGCTCAATATTCAAATGCCAGGCTGATTTTTCTCTCTGCCATGGTAAGGGCACATGCACAAGGCAGAGGAGCTCATGAATTCAGAGGCCAGCAGGTGCTCTTGGGAATTTCCCTGATAGGCAATTCTGGCACATGGGAGCCACCTTGCACTACTTCAGATTAACCATAGGTCAAAAACATGCACTGAGGCAGTAACCAACACTGAATTTACAATGAATTCACGCCACACTAATTTGTTTTTATAGCCACAGCCACAGTTATGGGCACTAGCGCTGAGCTGGCTCCTCTCTTCCTCCTGTTATTTTAACATTCACATCCTTTTACTTGTTCTCATCTGTCCCGTGGGGTGAAAACACATTGCACAGTTGTAGATAAATTTTGTCACATTTGCCTTTTTATATTTTGACAGTGCAAAAAAATGGAATTATCTCACATAAGAAATACCACCACTGCACTTACCACACAGACATCTGCCAGCCTCCTTTTCCCCTCTGCAAGCCTATGATGAGCAGCAATAAGGGCACACCGCCCTTGCTTGATGAGGTTACTCTCTAAAGTTTAAGCCAAAAATAAATAAACAATTAGGATGGCTATACAAACTCTGTGAAGTTTATATACATCTCAGCAAGTTTGTGGATCTGTTATCCTTAAGCTGTTTTAAGCTTGTAACATTTTCCTGAACTCAAAGATTAATATCTGTTCTAAGTTTCTTCATTAAATTCCACCTTTTTGGGTTATCAAAATTCATAAGATTGCCTATCAATCCATCTGTAAGTTACTGAAACATTCCTCTGACCCCAAATGGCAGGCAACCTGTGGTATATTTTACCAGAAATTTCAAGTTAATTTTTTACCTTTCCTTTATTCCTTCACTTTCCATACTCCCTGGTTACTTTATACTTTGTCCTCAGTTTGTACTCTTTTTGTTTTTCCTCACAGGATATTTTTGTTCTTTTTTTTTCAGAAATCTGTGCTCTGCGCCTATCTCTCACATCTACATTAATGTCTCTCTTACAGAGCTGAGCTGAGCAGTCAAGACGAAGTTAAGATCTAGAGCTAACATTGTCCAAATAGATTTCAGGTAAAGAAAACTTTTTTTATCACTAACAGCAACATTATACAGAATGCACACTATTAAAGAACTTTTTAATAGGGAAAAAATGGGTTCTTTTTGCGTTGAAGTTATTCTTACACTAGACTTTGCTCTTAAGTGGATATTGAGATGTTAAACGGAATTTCACAAAATATTAGCTATGCTTAATCATGTGAGTCTCTTTTATTTTTAAACTGTCTAATAGTTAATATTTTTCCTCTTTACTTCATTTATTAGAAAAGATAAGGTGTTACCATCACTCAATACCAGTTTGCACTTGTATGGTATTTAAGTTGCAAGTTTATATTTTGATTTTCTGACATGCTGCCAAGGATATTTCTTCCCTGGGCTGATGAAGTAAGATGCTGGATCTCCAAAGAGTGCAATGTGAATTACCATTAGTTACAAAAGTGCTTAATGATCTTGACAAACCAAGGGGTTTGAGAAAGCACAGATCTAAATCTACAAAACTAGAAGTCTGTCAAAAGGTGGCCTGCTGCATGAACAGCAAATTAAAGTGATCAATACCAGTGTCTGGATTCCCAGCACCCAAACATTCTGTATCCTTTGCATCAGCAATAAACAGAAATTAAAAAGTCACAGAATTGTTAGGGTTGAAAGGGACCTCTGGAGATCATCTTGTCCAATCCCCCCAAATGTTGACTTCATCTGCAAATTTGGATACAAATATGGAATAGTATGGATGTTGGCAGAGAAGCTTTTTAGAGTTTGTTTGGAAGTTTTACACTCTCTTAATAATTTGGGTGAAATGCCAGGGAGAATAATGATTACAAAAGAAGACTGTTCTCTTGCAGATGCCAACTGCATTTCTTTGAGTTACAGAGAACCATCTGGTCATCTGGGTCTGACATTGTCATTATGTGCTGTGATATTATTAGACTGCTTAGCTTGATGCATAAGAGAGATGCAGATTTTAGGTAAATCAAAACATGCCCCATATACACATATTTTTGACGTCCAACTATGCATTACTTTGGGGCTTGAAAGTTAAAGATTAATTTCACATTGAGTGAAGCCAAGGCAAAACATTCTCAGTCCAACAATTTCTGAAACAACAAAGGTAGATTTAGAAGTGATCTTCAGATTTTTTATTTTTACCAAAAATACCCAAAAAATAACCAAACAAAAAAAAAAAAACCCAAAAAAAAAAAAAAAAACCAAAAAAAAACCACGTTTATCTACTTCCACTGGAATTCCTCTCCATCTCTCTTACACACACAAAGCTCTCACAATCCCCTCTTCTCAAAACACAATTTCAACATCAGCTACCAGTGTTTTGCTCCTGGATGTAAGAAATCAGTTTTTTACAGCAAGAAGAATCATTCACTGGCACAGCCTCTCCAGGGACATGACAGAGTCCACATTGCTGGAGGTTTTCAAGATGAAAGTGGACAAGTTGCTAGATAATCTGACCTACCTTTGCCACGAAAGAAATAACACCTACATCTAATATCTAAAGTAGCCAGTGAGAGCATCTTTCCCCTAATTAAAGTTTTAGAAATCGCAGAAAACAGAGGAGCAGTATATAAGTAGAAAGACTTGAAAACTTACTTCAAAAGAACTTTTTTACAGAGGGACAAGGGGGTTTTTTTCCACAATATTTACCATGGGACAACAGGCAAAAGAGAATTATGCATTTGAAGAATAACATGTTTTTAAGCTGCAAGAAGTAAATCACCTAGAATGTGTACACCTCCAAGGAAAATTCTACTATACAAGATAGTCACTGCAGATTACTGATGCTGTGCAATTTCCAACTGTTCCTCTTCCAAAGGCAAGTGATAAAAATATACTTCAAGATGGTGGCAGGCAGTGATTTGAAGCTAATTTTGTACTTTCATCTCCTTTTCCTCTACTCACCTTCTTTTCACCCAAAGTCAAATTTTCCCGTAAGACAGTTGGTGCTTGCTCAGGAAATATTGTAAAAAGCTTTTAAATGGGCATGTCATGACCATGAGCTAACTCCTAAGGAGAAAGAACAGAAAGCATCTCACAATTCCAACTAAGGCTAGCATACTTCTAAGGCAATGTCAAGGTTATGACATATGTCAGAAACCATACATAGAGTTCTTTTGATATTGAAAAAATAGCTTGTGTCAAACAAGCTGGAAACAACAGTCATTTTATTTTTCTCATGTTACTATTTGTCTACATCATTGTGTGATTTTGATACATAAGAAGTATAATAAGCTTAAATGAGAAGTTCTGTGTCTGGCAAACAAGACATTAATTAAGTTTTAGAAATAATTTATTCCAGGATGTCGACTTCAGTTCAGTGATTCCTCCTCTGCCCCTTTTACTCTGCCCTGCTTGAGGAGAGATGAACATGTGTGGAAAAGAAGGGAAAAAGATTGTCTTTGAACAACACACAAAAGATTGTCTTTGAACAATATTGATTGGTTTTGGGGACAAAACTATCAAAGATATATAAATATGAAATAAAGAAGAAATAAAGATTATAGAATTTTTAAATTATCACTGGAAATAATAAGCAGAGGGAAACATTAAAAGGTCAGCAGCTAAAAACAACTGCCATACTAATTAAAAGAGTTATGGTTACCAGGGCAACAACAGATCCCCTAACTTTTCTTCTTTAAGTGTGTTTATCATCTTCACTGAAAACTCCTTTCTTTTTAGTTACTTGGAAACTTAAGCATCCCTATTGGCACAAAGCACATCTGAGCACTGCAGGATGCTTTGGGAATCCTGTATGTTGAGCACAGAGTTGTCAGACTCACTACGCACATTTTTACCTTCTCAAGGGTTTACAATGTTAAACTGTTTTAAATGCTAGAGCTCCATATTTTCTTTTTAACATTCATTGCATATTTCTAGCAATTGAAAGTCCCTAAAAACTTGTTCTCTCAAGCATTGTCATCCCATTTCAGGACCAAAAGGGCACATACTTCCATCCGTACGGTCACCCTTGAAATCAACAAGCAATGCAAAGCTTTCTCCCAGTAGAGATTAAACAAACCACACAAGTTTGTTCAGACCAAGCCTGGGAACAGAAACCAGGTCTTTTGCATGACTGCACGATGCATTACTGAAAGGTTACTGCACTGACCTTTGGTCTTGGTCACAAAACATTACTGATAAATCATTTTGATTAATATATTTTGTTTGGGTTTTGCTTTAAGGCTTGGCCTGCTGTTTATTTAAATGATTGTCAGGTATTCCTGCCCTTGTATTCACCAGTGCCTATTTGAGCTGTCTGGTGAGGAAGAGTTGTTGCATTAAATCTCAGAGGAGGTGCAATCTTCAGAATTATCTTAGGCTGAAAATTGAATTGAATAAACAAGAAGAACTTCTTCTTGTTTATTGGATGATTTGCAAAATAACCAGCAGAAATGGAGAGAAGCACATTACAGCTAGGAGCAACAAACATGTTGGAGGGACAGAGAGAAGCAGCAGCATATGCATAGAGTTGTCTTTCCCTAGGATTTCCCAAAAGCAGCTTGGGGAAGTCCCACTATGGGGAGAAGAAGCTGGTGCACTCTGATGAGGAATGCTTGAGTGGAATAAAGTTATGTGAATAATAAGGCTGTAAAATATGTACCACACAGCTGGAGGCAGAAATCAGAGCACTGCTCTTACTGAGCTGAGTACAAACCAAAGAAATCTAGATACAAGACTGAAAATTTCTCGAGAATTTCACATTGTGTGATCACACAAAGAAGTAAGATTTGCTAAAACTGATAGTCTTAAGTTTTGTCATTTTATTAAATAACCCCAATACTATCTTAGTGCTCTGCTGATAATTACAAAAATATTTCAGACTTTTTTAAAAGACCGTTTTGTGGAAATATAAAGGGGTTTTTTTTGTTGCTGTTTTGCAGAACCATACTAGAGCCAGGATTATAATCCAAATACCATCACAGATTCATATTCAGACAAAAAATATGAACGAAAATTTTGTACATGAGAACATATTAATTTAAAAAAAAAACTTTCAAAAAGGTAATAGAAAAAATACTGGCAGCTCTCCTACAGCACCAGAAATACACGTGCACCAATACTTCCTAAGGACTGCATACTGTAACTGCCAACTACAACCATAAACATATGACCTCATTCATAAAAGTATGATCTCAAAGCTCATGTGCTGTATCTACTTTCTTTAAATTAGCTGACATTAAGGACAGATTCCAGATCTGAGGAAGACAACCAAGCTTTGAAGTGTTTGCAATGCTGCACTAGAAGCTGTTTTGATTTTTACCACCAGGCTGCTAGATTAATTCTAATCTCACCATCAATTATGAAAGATTCTTATGACAACCTTGATTTCACAAAATTAGGTTATCTTCCAGCCTGTGGACATTTTCCTGTTGCATTCTGGGTTAATCCACATGTAGAGCTCACTTCTGTCAGAATGACAAAAAACAATTGATTTTGTTTCATGGTGTATTCTTATCAATGCTCTCCGCTGCTCTTAGCCAGTCTTTGACTGATAGGGTGTTAGAGGAAAGGTCCATTAATTGATTTGTAAATAATTACAGCTAAGTCTTCACTTTTGACTAGATATCAATAAAGGCCTATTCTTTTTTCACTGTTGAATGCTTTTAAATAAGCTTCAGTCTCCAACTTTCAGCCACAAAATTCATTAAAATCATTAGATACTTTTAGAGTAGGACCCACTGGTGATAGCAGAGGCAAGAGTGTGTCAGCATTTCTCTTATACCACTTATTGGGATGGATTAGAGGGAAGAAAAATAAATAAACAAATAACATGCCTGGAAAAAGAAAAAAAAGGCAAATCAAATCTTTCTTAAAGTGGGATTTAATTTTCAGACCTGGTGGAATTTCATCAGCTGTACAGAGTTAGAAAATAATCATGAGCAGTAGTTGGTAAATGTGTTCCTACACATGCAAAGCGAAACTGTTCATTACCTGTGGGCATACATGGTCACAGGTAGTCTGTCCACCCATGTTTCCAGCAATTTTTGAACCTGTTGACTAAATTCAGACACATTAAACAAAGGACTCAGAGTCTCAATGCCAGTAAGTTTCCACAGATTTTGTGAAAATAAGCAGCAGGGTATGCGCAAGGGAGACCCACTTAAATCCATTGTCCCACTGGAGCAGAAGTCTGCAGAATGAGCTTCACAGCACTGAACACTTGAAAATTACACCCATCTGGGGAAAAAATACATAGCCAAAGAGGCTAGAAAGTAGACACCCACACACACACCCACACCCACACACAAACCCTGTTTTCTAGGCCCCCAAGTGAGGGGACAAAATAGCAGTCAGAACTCACGTGTCAATCAGCATCAGCTCTCGGAAACTCAGGTTTCACTGATTTTAACAGTTCTCATTTTAAGGTTCCCATCTTCTCCTTAGCACCTCACACATAACAGAAAGCTGTTACACAAATGTGAATTTTCAGAAGAAAGTAGAAACTCAAGTCTAAAAAGTAGTTATATTTTAGCAGCCCTTTCATAATCTGTTAATATGTTCAAGGTGCAACAAGACCATATTGAAGTTGTCTCACACACACAAAATACAAATATCATTAATACAAGCAACTGAATCATATTTTGAGACTGCATTTCAAGTGATCAGCCCAAGGCAAGGCAAGTTATATTCAATTCCCTGTACATAATGCAAAAAAATGAGATATATAGTCATATTGGGAAACTGCCTGTTCAGCATTATAAAACAAGTGACCAGAAAACCTTCTTTACTGCTGCTTTCCAGTGATCACCACCTCCTTCACATTAACAAGCACATAAGATTCCCATCTAGTCAACAGAAGCGAAAGGTACTCCTACAAGAACTGTGTGAGTTTACTGTATAATTTTTGTTCCTAATATCTGTTCCAGTTGTCAATCCATGCTTTCTACCTGACCAATACCTATGAGATTTTCAGATCCCCCTGTCTTCACTGGAAGCAACCTTCCAGAAAGAGCTTAAGCTGCACAAAAGCTTAACAAAAAACGGTGTGTCAGCACATGTACATGTGTGTGTCAGCACACCATCAGGTCCATGTACAAAGCACAGAAATAGCAGAGATTTGTGGGTTACAGCCTCTTTCCTGTGACATTTCCCATTTTATGCACAGCCAGTGTGTGCTGAGCATCCCACACATTGAGCCATTTCAGGTACATTGCTCACAGGGTAAGTATATGAGTCACTTTCACAGCACATTTGCCCTAAGACTTATAAAGAGAAATTCATTAAGAAAAGAGGCCAAAATCTCCCTTGTTCGAATAGCAGACAGCTGGAAAGCTCAAAGATTCCCAGTCTCATGGATCCAGGGGAGGCCATAGTTGGGGACAGTAACATCACACTTCCCAAAGTGTGATTCCCAAATGTCTCCCAAGGCCTAGTCTCCTCATTCAGATCATACTTGTTCAGCTACAGTGGCACCTATAGGCACTGTTCTGCTACCAAGGGGATAGCCCATAAAAGACAGAGCAAGCCAAGCCAGAGGGAGGCTGCCAGTTACAGCCTGGCCAGGTTGCATGGTCCTTGTGCCCTTGTCCCACTTACAGGAGTCACTGGGTTGCTTCAGCAAGACTTGGGAAATGGGCAGATGTATGAGGTATCCTCATTCCACCTGAAACATAAATAATCTCACATTTGATGTCAGCCCTACACATGAGGAAGGCTTTCTGACAAATACTTTGTCAGGGACAGCAGTACAACTTGCTACTCATGAAGCAAACCTCTTATCTAATGGCTATTTTTCCTCCACTCAGTCACAGTAGGATTCTTGAGTATTGTTAAGGCTTTAATGGGAGACCAAAATGTAACTTAGATAAACACACCATGAGGAAAGAAAAACCAGCAATGTGTTTCAGTTAAAACCTCTCTAACCTAAGAGTCTCTCTTTAAGCCACTCAGAAAAGCCTTTAAAATCTGATAATCGCTTAATAATATTTCACACTTGCTGCTCAACCTGAAAACCTCAGCTACAGCTTTTGTAAACTGCGGTATTCTTGTTCCAGATGCCTTGCAAAATAATTTATAAACAACAAAGTTCAGCAGGTTCATAGCAGCTGTTTAATTCCAGCACTTTGGCCACTCACTTCAGCATAACTGAGAGCTTTCACTCAGTTTCTTTCTCTCTTGGGGCCTTCAAACAGCACCAGAGCATGTGTTCAACATGCTCTCAGAAAGTAGCTGGCCAAACAGGGGGGGTCAGTCATTTAGGCAACTCTGTAACATACAGCACGATCACACTGCCTTTTTCTTTTATTTTTTAAAAATACATAAACCTTGTTGAGAACAAGTAAGAAGATGCTCCAGAGTTGAAAAAATGCCTTTATTGAAATACACAGTTCCTACAAAACAATTCCAGTTTGCCTTACTTTAAATACTGAATATAATCTTCCCAGCAGGAATATACTCTAAATGCAAACATGACATCTCACAGGGTCAGAATGGCTTTTTTCTTTTACTGGTTTAACTAAATATATGCTAAGTGTTATAAGAATTAGAGTATGTCAAAAAGGGCCTTCTTTCTACCTGACAGATTTCCACTGCTATTTCTGTTTCTTCCTCCCTGCTCCTCTTTCCTTGCTGGTGTTTACTTTGGCTCTGTTTTTCTTGTGTCCCTTCAAAACCTCCTTGTCCTGGATTGGCCTTTGGGCCACAGAGGAAAAAGGAAGAGGTATTGCTTCACAGTCTCTTTAAAGGTCATGCAGTCTGAACTGGACAGGGACAAATTCCAAGTCACTTTAAACTCCTCTGATCATGGGCACATCCACACAAAGTATTCTGGAAACAGCACGACAACATTAAGGTTGCATTAAGCCCAATAAAATATACCCTGTCTGTCAACATAGCTGCTTAGCCCAGGCTCAATGCCCCATGAATCACAGACATATGGTTTCCAGGAGCTCAGGATAAACAGAGCAGTATGAAGGCATGCCCTAAGTACTAAATACGTCTGGTGTCTGCAAAGGGTGTCAGTCAGCGCATCAGCGCATTCAATCGATCCAGGACAGCAGCCCCTGGTGTATCTCATCATTTCAGCTAGTGAGGAAGAGGCAACTTGTCTCCTGAGGAGCCTAGTCCTAGCTTGGGGAGCTTTTTACAAATTAGGGCTGATTTGAGCTTGTTTGCTGGCCACTGCTGATAAGATGCAGCAAGCTGTGGTCGGTGGATATGTTTTCTTGCTTTGGCTTACACAAGCACGCTGAGCCTGAAGGGATGACTGGCAAGAATAAGGTGCTTGTGGTGGAGGAGACCACCTCTAGGCAAGCATGCAACTTAGAAAAGTGTTCCTTAAAAAAAACATTCAGCAGCCCACAACTCCTGGAGCAACAAACAAAGCCAGTCTGACGCCGAGGTTTGTGTACCATCTCAGTAACCAACAGCCAGTTAATGCTGGATTCTTCTCCAAGGCATTCTCCTCCTCCCACAAATCCTGTGGTTTCCACAGCATACACAAATTTGTCAAACAGAAAATAGCACTGTTTTGCTTTATGCTAATGTTTAAACATTATTTGTATTGAGCTATTGTATAAACATTGGTTAAGAACTAATTGGGTTTTTTAATGGATTTATGTCCTGTTCACAATTGCCAGGAACTATCAGTGTGTTGAGGAGAAAAAAAGATTCCTTTAGTTTTGACACACAGCAGAGGTTTTTAAATAAAGCAGACAACTGAAACAATCACAAGATCTCCAATATTTCAAGGAGATTTTCAGTATAAGAAGGGTCTGCTGGCTGTCTCAGTAGTGCCCAACAACCTTAAAGGAACCCCAGAGGCAGTGAGTTCCACCAGCAGGAGTAATTTCGGCAGCACACTGCAATAAAACAGTGTTGCAGAAGCTGGAGGGCACCACAAGCAGGTACCAAGCCCACAGAGGAATCCCAAACTGCAGAAGCAATCCTTCCAGCTTGTGGAAACAGCCCAAAGGTCCCCATGACACCTCCTGTTTCTGTGTTGCTCTTGTTGTGCTGTCAAGGAAAGGTTGCTCCATTGGGGCTTTCCCACACCACATCAATAGCCAGCTGCAGGTTTGGACAATGGGAGCAATTTAAAGCTGGAAAAATTGAAGAAGCCAAAAGCTTCTCTGGCATAAAGTCAAAGTTTGATGAGCTGTATTTAACAGCCTTGGAATCCAGGGGGGTAATTAATAAGTAATTTAATAATGAAAAGGAAAGAGAAGGAAGGGCAGAAGGAAAGATTCTGCAAACAAGCATAACTCTCTGGAGCTCACTGAGCCCTGAAAAGGTTTCCTAATAGGACAGTGAGGGCAACAGAATAGAGTCAGGCATTATCAGACAGACAGTTGTCAGGCATTCTGGTATTTGAATCATACTGCTGCTTGATGGGCATAGCATTAAATTCCCTTTTTCAGGTGCAAACTCTATTTTAACCCTTTGCCCTGGAAACTTATAATTCCTTTCTATTCAAAATGTAATTAAATCAGAAAATGCAGAAGTGTCTAGGGATATACTTTTATGGTTTAAAAAATCATAAAAGTTCATCTAGTAAGGGGTTATTTACAAGGAATCTGGTTGTTGATTACCACCTTGTGTAGTAAGATCAAAACCAACAATTCTGGTATCTGGTTATCTAGACAATAATAAGAGTTAAATCTGCATTCATGGAACAGTAAAGTCAGAATTTTTAAGCACAATTGCCGCTCTGTTGTAGGCCTGGACCTACTCTTGAACACAATTCCAAATCAGCAGATTTTCAGACTAACATCTAAAATTACAGAAAAAATGTTATTATCAAAATGGGTTTTTCACCCCCTGGCTCAGACAGAGACAGGCTGAATTTAACTTTTTGCCCAGTACTAAATATGAAGGGATGGGATTAGGCATTTTTCAGAGGGAGGGAGGGAGGGAGGGGAGGAAGGGAGGAAGGAAGGAAGGAAATTACAAGATAACCACCTCCCCAGTTCTGTTCTGTTGTCTGCTCCTCACTCCTCTGGGAGATGTCAGACTCCACAGCAGTCCTTGTCCTCAGTTTGCAGAGTTATTAAACGTAGCACGAAGTCTCAGCACTGGTAGTTGTGGAAGAAATAGGTTGGACTGAGCTCTGGCTAACCACACAAGCACTCCACAGATATACTTTCTCACATGCCATGTGCTAAAACACTCCTTAGGTAAAGCCAGCAGAGCAGGACACGCAGCCTTAGGCTGAAGGCAGACAGCTTGCAACCACAGAAATAGCTTGGGTAGCCAGTAAATCAATATTTGTGTGTTATTGTTCTCACATACATCCCATTTGCTGATCCAACACTTGTTCCCGCAGAAACAGGATCAGAGCGGCCACCAGCAGCCAGCAGGCAACCAAAGCCAGCTCCCCCTGGAGCCAGCCACAGGTGTCCTGCCTCCAACCAGCAGGCAAAAATCTATGACTTCTTTTAATTAAGGAATAATCCCTTTACATTACAAAAGGACTTGTAGAAGGGGGCATGGCTTCCTCCAGCATTTCTCCTCCTAGGCAAAATATCACAGCTCTCTCTCTCCAGCACACAGCAGCTGCTTTGCGTGACTCCTTGCCCTATTTCTGACCAAACCAGACCAAGAAGCACCATCTTCCTATGTGACTGGCAAAGAGGTTCCCTTCTCTTACAGTACAAGGAAATGGAAACTAAGAGGAAACCAAGGATGTTTTCCAATAGTGTGCATTCAGTCATACTCTACACCTCAGTCTAGCAGAAGCAGTCGTCATGTTGGGACAGCAACAACTCAGCAGCTGTGAGGACGTCAGAGATGGGCTGCACCCAAGGGTCCTGAGAGAAGAGGTTGCTGTTCTAGTGGTCTGCTCTCTCTTGTCTTGGAAAAACCATAGAGACCAGCAGATATATCGAACACCTGGAGCAAGGCAAGCGTTGCACCCACCTCCAGAAAAAGTCTAAGGACAATATAGTGAGTTGTCAAAGAGTGGGGATAAGGGATGGCTGGCCTGCCTTGACCAAAGGAGTACTGCTTTTAATCATACAAATAGCCCCACCAGTCCCCCACTGTAGTCTTGCATAAGGGGAAGTTATGGATGCTATTACATTATCAAAAAAAAAAAAAAAATAGAGAAACATGTAATTCCCCTTTGCATTCCCAACCATATATTTGTAACTTTTGTACAAAATAAAAAAATCTTCATGTACTTAAAGTCTGCACAAGGTAAAACAAACAGTCACCCCAAGTCATTCATCTGCAATCCAGCCCATTGGAAAAGCTCATGTCAGGATTATAACACTAGATCTGACAGAAAAATCTTCTAGAAAATATATGCATGGATGACCAACTTCTAGAAGCCTTTGTCAGCTCTACAGACAACTCCTACAATGGGCCCAACACACCAGCCTTCTTTATCTCAGCCAGTAAATTAATGTTATTAAATACACAATCTTTCTTCAGTGGGTTACACAAACAAAATACACACAGTTAATTAATGCTGCAGTCATTTCTTTGATCTTCCAATGAAAACAAAATTTAAAGGTCATACTACTTCAGCCTAGAAGCTTAGAGTTAAAAAGCTTAGGAACTCATCTGGGACTTTGAATCCAAGAATCATTGGGCTGATGTCATTAAAAGAGCTGAATTAGACTTGTAATTATTCCCTCATGAGCTCTGCTGTCTATCTGAGAAAGAAGGGTATTCACTTCTGTCCTCAAAATTGATTTACTTTAGTGAAAAAAACAGAAGGGTTGGGGAGAGCAAGAACTTGGTTTTACTGTGCATCTGATAGAATACAAGAAAGTAAGTGTCAATAGTGAACAAGATCCCTGCCAGTCAATAGGAGCCATACCTTCTGTTTACATGGCATGGCAGTTTCCCTGAGATCCTCAGCATAAATCCTATCTCCACAGTTCCAGCTGGCTGTCCACTGCTTAGTGCAGTAGCACTTCATTAACATGCAAATGCTTGACAGTTATTGGGTTTAAGTACATCTGCATATATTATAAACAACCATTCCAAACCACATCCCCATTTAAGGAAACTGCTTAATGGCACTGAACCTAAAGTCTCTCTCATATCCATTAAACAATAAGCTGCAGCCAGTACCATATTTGTATGGTACTTTTTAAAATACTTCTCACATCGCTAGGTCAAAAAAATGTGTCAGTTGGTTTGTTCTTTTTTGGCAATCAAACTTTTCTCTTTATTAAACCCCATTTTTCTATTGAAAAGGCAAAAATAACTCAAAAAAAAGTTATACTTTGGAAATCAATATAAGGTAATTTTATGGCAATAAAACACAAACATCCAGTAAAACATATCTAATGTTTTATCCATAATCTGTAAAACATTCAATCAAAATACACAATCTCTGTATTTTCAAAGCAAAGGTTTAAGAAGCATCAGACAACCAATGCACAGAATTGAAAGTTACCCCAAAAATCTACAGACTTAATTTCTTTGTTCACAACAGTAATTCTTCACACCTAAGGATGACTTCTATGTGTCCTCCAATGTCACATCATTGAAGTCACATATCAAACCCAACGTAGACACCCCTACTTCTAGCAGCATATTCTATCCAAAGCATCTGGAATTTTAACATGAAGTCCCATAAATTTGGCCATGAGCTCAGATTTCTCAAAAATTTTCATGAAAATTACTTTTGTGATAAAAATATAAAAAAAAAAAAAAATCAAAAAGCAGAACTTATTTTTAAGTGGACAAAAACATGCCAAAACCAGCATGTCACAAACCAGCCATGAAGTATCAGAGACACCTACATGGATATTTTATACACATGAGCTGTAAAACTTGAGTATTTCGTTACAGACAAGAGGTGAACATGAGCTGTACTTGCATGTGTAAAGAAAGTACAGGTGTGAAAGCCAAATGTCCTCTCTGCAGAGACCTAATCTGGACAATCCCTGCTATAGGGATTACATAAAAAAGCTTCATTGCATCTCCTGCTTCTTGCCCAATATTTACAGAACCAATTTTAAGGACAACAGTGATGAGGAGAAACTGAAATATCTGAAATGCCAGCACAGTAATCTGAAGTGTTACATAAATACCACAGTAAAATACAGAATCATAAGCATTGCAAGCTTCATTTTGCTCATATTTAGATGTATCTGTATCACTGCATCAGAGTCAAGTATGTTCTCAGCGCTCTTTGGAGTTCTCTAAGAAGCATCCAACAAATAAGAAGTGAAGTCCTGGAACAGAGAAGATATGGCAAAATAGCTACCATTGCACAAAAAATTAACTTACTAGGACAAAAATACAAAAATCTGTGAAACTGAACGTAAGAATTCATGGTGAGTTTCTGAAGGTTGTATTTTTTGGGAATCTTTTTTAGGTTAAGAAAATGTGCAATAAATGCAGATATGCCCAAATTAATAAAATATGAAAAAAATTCTAAACATCACTCATTAAAAACTAAGTATTTTTCATATACAGGAGCTAAATTTGCTTGCATATTTCCCATTCTATGTATAGGAAATGCTGCAGATCAAGAGCAACTACTACAGTAACACAGATGCACATATTTTCATTTACACATGGGATGTTGACGCTCAATTACAGGATCATTCCATATACAATTCACATTATATACTATGATCATTCTTAAAATAAAAGAAAAAACATTTTCATGAGAAGATAAAACATTTTCATGAGAAGATACTTGTATTGGTTTTGTGTATTTAACACAAACTCTGTGTTTTCTCCACACTTTATTTTTCATAGCTTACAATTAAGAATAGGAATGCACCCAACTAGGACTTCCTTTGTTCCCATTGCCTAAAATCTGGCCCCATTACAGCCCATAAAGATTGAAGGTTGCATTTTAAAAACTCCCAACATATTTTAGCTGTTAAATCTCTTTTTCAGAGCCATGCTCAGAAACATCGTCTCACTGGAAGTCAGTGAAACAACCTTCAGTGTCCAAACTTTTAATAAAAATATTGGCCTTAGAAGTCTTCAATCCATTTCTAATTTCTGAAAGTTTTATCACCAGCCTAGAACTTTTCCCTCGGGTATACCTTCCTATAAAGACATTCAAAAGGGCAGGTTTTTTATTGAACAAATACTTGACAATGAAAATACTAGAATGCATGGTGGGATGGTTTGTTTTATGAAAAATGGGTTTGGGGTTTTTTGAAGATAAAAAGTTGAATTATGTGGTTTGAGCTGGCCAATGTACCACTTGGGCATTCGTTTTCATTCTTATACCAGTGTTGACACAGCTGATGAAATAAAGACCTTATTGGAGGTAATATACTAATGGTATCTCATCATCAGGACAATTTAATTTTGTGGCAGCTTACTGCTAAGACAGAGAGCTGGTTCTTACACAGCCCTTTGATGATGCTTACTTTACCTTTCTGCCTCAACCTTCAAATGAGAGAAATGCTACCTACATGAGATTTAATATCAATGTGACAAAACTCAGCTTCACATAAATGATGAACATGGTATATCAGAATAATACCAGCAAAATGGTGTGGGAGATGCAACATCACATCACTGAGATCCTCACTGAGTTTCTTCTTCTATACCTCAGTGTGTGCTTACAACTCAGCTCTCTCTGGTAAAGTAAAAGAAAATAATGGATCAAAGAGACTGCAAAAAGACATGAGTGTCTTGCCCTTGGGACATACCATGACCTCTGAGTCATGTAATACGTGCCCAGTGTGGGGCAAAAAATAAGGACACTGAGTAGACATTTTGGAGTACACTATAGTTAAAACAACTTTTTATCAGGAGTGCCAGGTGGAGAGGTGCTTGGGAGCAGTCCCTTCTAACTGAGGCTGAGCTATATCTGTTCCTTTCAAGTTTCATCACTCTGCTTAAGATCAATACCAAGGATTTGGAAGATAGATAAGGTCCAAGAAAGCAAAATATCTGCTCTAAAGAGACACTCATTAGTTTCTTCCTCTGATATCAAGTTTTAACCAGAGTTTAGAGTCTTTGAAAAGACCCTGAAAAATCATGTTACCCTTTTAGACAAAGCCAGCTTTGAAGAACACTGAGTAAACAATCTCATTTTAAAAATGAACATTCACACTGCATTGGATTAAGTTCTAGTTTATTTCTATTACTGAACATCAGAAGAAAAAAAAAAGTATGATATATAAGGCACAGACAGGAATCTGAAATACAGAAAGCAGGTCAGACCCAAGGCATATTTGACCAGCATACTCTTACCAGCATAGCACAGCTGATTATTGCCCACTATGTGCAGGATACTTTGAATATGCTAACAACAGAGCAATTTGAAGAAAATCAAAGTTTAGTACTCTTTCTTAGTCTTCTACAAAACTAAAACGTTTAGCTAAACAGCACCCTCAATTACCAAGTGGGTCAGATATTTTTACTTTCAAAGACCTATTTTCCAGCAAATTAAATTGTTTGGCCTGAGGTTTTGCTTTTCTATAAATATAAACTTCAGTTTTCACAAACAAATGAATTGAAGAATACACACTGGAGGCCTTTACTTTGGGAAGGCTTAGAAGACACTTGCTTTGGATCAGGAACTGGCAACATGCCTGTCAGTTATGGACATGCCTGTTTTTCTCTTCCTATTTTTTTTAACTCATAATCTTTTCATATCCCTCTGCCTGGTAGAAAATTTAAATCTATGCACAGACACTTCGTAAAAATAACTTAAATTTCAATACATACACTCTCTAAGTTTGTCCTGGAAGGACTTTCCTTGCAATTGCACCTAAAAAGCTGGTGTTAGGCTGCAGAGGATCACTCTGCTACTCAGTTGGTGAAGTACCACAGAGAATTGCAGGAAAGAATTAATTATTTTGCCCTCATATCAGGGCTGGAACAGCATACAGTTAGTGCAATTTGCTCTTATACGGCATAAAGGGAAAACAAGACATCAAATAGCTTGTCCATTTAAAGAGTGTTTTCTCTTTGAGGGGAGGGAGAGGTGAGAAGGGATGTATATGT
Organism: Pyrgilauda ruficollis; assembly: GCF_017590135.1. Lineage (NCBI taxonomy): Eukaryota > Metazoa > Chordata > Aves > Passeriformes > Passeridae > Pyrgilauda > Pyrgilauda ruficollis. The sequence goes on along the minus strand of NW_024524934.1, from coordinate 8,949,645 downwards.
AAATGAGGTAGAGAAACTACAGAAGAAAAAGATGCAAGCAAATAATTAAAATCTGTATCATAATGCCTACATACAACATACCCACTGAGATTACAGGACCATTATTGATTCTAGCATCAAACTTTTCAATGTTACATTTTACAACTTAATAACTTTCTTTTAAAATATGTGCTTCATGTGTAATCTCTATTCTAGCACAATGGGCCCAATATGATTTTTCAAACAAAGATAGACTTTTATCAAACAGAAAGTGAAAACTTCTTTTAAACGCTGATCCCAGTTCTTTGATGTGATCCAAGCAGTTGAATGTCTGAAGCCACACTGTTCCATTTCAGCTTGCACAAAACCAGAAGTTCTTCTGCATGTTATGGTGTACACCTACCTAATGAGTGTTTGTAAGAGCTACATGGCCAGGTGTTAAAGACAGATTCACATTCAGGTTTGACCTGAGTAAATTTTGCAATTTTAAGGTGACACTCCTGAAAGTATTTACTTCTGTCTTCAAAGGCAGTATTTAAAAAAGGGAAATGGTCCTCTGACGTGGGAAAGGTATTTATTGCCCAAGCATTTTTACCTGTGGTTTTTTTTCCAATAAAATTGGGACTTTTGACTTGGTAAGAAAGAGGTTTCTTCAAAAAAAGGAAAAGCTGCATCTTTATTAAATCAAAACAGATTTGGACACTTGTCATTCTCCAAAACGCAGATGATTATGAGGACTAAGACAAGAAGCATAAGCTAAGCAATGTTACTTTTTTCTCTTAAGGCTGTGGCTGTCTCATATGTCAGACAGGCATGTATATTATGCACATCCAGCAGGGGACAAAGATCAGAAATTTAAAGGAGCTGTTTGTGATTTTGGATGGGATGTGGCACACAGATGAAAGAGCAAACATTTTTCCCCTCAGTTTAATGCTAGCACTAGATTCCTAAATTAAGCCCAGCAGGAAATAAACACCCACCACAGATTTCAAAAGATATCTCACATCTTTGTATTAAAACGTGTTATTTTAAGAGTCCCAAATGTTGCATGTCTGATTTTTATTAAGTCCAGAGCCAACATAGGAAGTGTTATTTGACTTTAGTTTAAAAGAAAGCAGAAAATATCAGTGGACAATGGGATGTAAATTGCAGGAAGCCAAAACAAAATTGAAGAGTATGAGATAATGGGCCTGATGCTATTATCTGTAGGAATACTAAGGCCACAGGTTTCAAAAAATTGCTTTGATGACCTTGAGAGCTCACTCAGTCTACAGAATATCAAGTTAGCAGATTTTCCAGGGGGAGTGGAGGGACAACAGTCTCAAATTTTTGTCTTCCAAACAAACTGGGGACATGTTTCTGATATGCATTTCTGATTTCCTTCTATGCTAAATACCGACAACGTTGTACTCCAAAGGAGAACAAAATTAAACATCATTCCACATGTTCCTCACACATTTCATGTATGTAGTTCTTGGTGAAAAGAATAATTCTATGGCCATATACCAATGCAATTAAAAGTTCCAACTCTGAAAATTCCTTATACAAAGTCTAAAACTACCAGGATAGGATTTTGCCCAGCTCAATCACAATACACTAAACTTTTATTTTGGAGTTTTCAGATACAATTTTTTTTCTTTTCTTTCTCACTGACTTTGATGATGTTTTGGGATTAAAACAAGGAATAGACAGTTCCCATGAGATGAAAGACATAACTGCAAAAAAACACTTACTTAGAAGATTTAAAAAAAAAAAAAATCTCTAGGAGCTTGTTATGTATTTATTTAAAGAAACACTCACTTGAAGGGGCTTAGAGTTCAATATTTTAAATAAGTTTCTGCTTTGGAAATAAAATGCCTTTTTTAATTGCCAAGCTGATCAAAATTATAACAGGACATTCCGATGGTAGACTAAATGTATTTTTCCAGACAGAAATAATAGCTCCAAGTTCTTCTGCAAACAGTGCCAGTAATAAAACCTAAGCTTCTCTCATTTATGGCCAATTGCAGCTCCCAGCAATCCTTACTCCAGTGACACCATTTCAACAAGGTTCCACACATTCCTCCTCCATCAGCTAACTCCCAGCTGGGCACAGAGGCAAATCCTGAGCCCCAGTTCAAGAGGTTCAGCCAACCTCTGAGGCCAGATGGAGCACAGACCTTGTAGGCTCACAGATCTCTCAGAAAGGACTAAGTTATCTTCCTCTTCTAGCCAGTCCCATATTTCATAGCATTTTTATTGCTTTCCCCTTCCAACTCAGCCCAAACCTCCTAAGGTCAGGGTCTTAATAACCTCAAAAGGTTATTGGGTGAAGGGATGAGGCAAAAGAGGCACAGAGGGAGAGAGGGGGGGAAAAAAAAAAAAAGAGAGGAGAAATAAAAAAAAAAAAGTCTTGTTTTCTTTGGGAAGTAGGCTCAAGACTTTGACAGAAAGCAGAATTGTGTGCACATGAATGAGCTTTCTCACACTCCTGAGTCAGCTGACCCACAGGAGAAAGAAGACCTTTGGTTTCTGCTCCTGACACCACTTCTGCATGCAGTGTAAGCCAAGCTGATTTATGTTTCCATTTGTGCAGGCTTAGAATAAGCCCATAGTAACTTACATACATCTTCCACATTGTGGACAAGAGTAATTTATTAGGGATAACAGGCTTTGAGATCCCTGGGTAAAAAATGCAAAGAACTACCTCAGTAGTTACTAACTCAGGGCCTGATTGGCATCAGCAGATTCACAGACTACTTCAGGTACCTACAGTCACCAGCTTGTGTCTCCAAGTTGCAGGTCTCATTTTAAGTTTCTATTACCTGCAAACTTGAGAAATCCACCTATGTGAGATTTTGGCTGTGAGGCTGATGAGGTATTGGATTTACTATGAACTCAGGTTGAAAATTATGCAGGACCTTAAGAAAATGCTGACAAAACCAGAAGCAAATACCAGTTAACATCCAGAACTCATCTCTCACAAAAGGCCAGTGAAACTACACTTAAAGCTCCCTGAATGTTTCAACCTAGAGGTGTAATAATTTGGCCCATCTTTGCAAAAGATGAGTTCATCCTTTGCAAGTTTTCTGTTCACATACACTATAGTAAAAAACAAAAAAAAATTGTTTGCTGTTCTTTGCCAACTTCAGAATCTAGGAAAGAATGTTTCTTCCTTTCATTAGATTTCTTATCTTGTTAATCTGCTTAAAGTTCATATTTCTCTACAATCCTAAAATGCAGATTTATCCTTTTATATTTGATCCTGTGTTTCATTCCAATCACTAGGCTATTATGCAGGCTTTTCCCTCAAAATTTGCCCAAATATTATGAAGCAGTAGCACTATGTTAAATTGTTCCAGAAGTGTGAAATACAGAATTGTTTTTAAACAAGATTTGCTTTTGTTTTCAAAAACTGGTGTGATAAATAACTGGTATTTATCACACTGAGTGATGTCACTGTATTAACATGGGCTGTGGCTGTCTCTTGGACAGTAGTCTTGCATTTAAAACATAAAAAATACAGTTAAAATACTTTTGAAATTACAAATGCAGAATTCAGTTCTCATGGAAAGTCTGGTTTATTTTTAATGCTGCACTGCCAATAGATCTGTCACTGGAAGCAGTGAAATGCTAGAAGTTTGGTATCATTACCTCAGCATATTCAGGAATTTAAACTGATCAAATTATGGAATTTATTTTAAAGCTTCAGCTTAGGAAAGAAGGGAGGAGATGCCTGGGAAAAAAAATCCGTTCCATCTGCAGAGTGGAATTGATTATATGTTCTGGATGGCTTATGCTCTAGGACTATAAAAAATTGCAGGTGACTTTGGTTACTAGAGAAGCTATTAGTCAGCCTGAATTATTGTCTTATTTTTTTGTAGTGTAGCTGCAAATACCTCCCTCAGTTTTCTTTTTCACTCTCAGAATGTAAATATTCAGAGCTATCATGGAAAGGAAGGTCAAAAGGTTCAACACAGGAACAAGCTATTCCAGAACATAAGATTCCATCAAAACTACACTTTTATTTTGCAGCTAGTACACAGGAGAAAGTTTACATCTCCTCTTCTATTAGCTGCTCTTAAGATAATTTCATATAAAGATATATATGATACATCAAAATTTCAAAAATATATCCAAAGACTGTACCACAGTGTCCAGAGAAGGTCTTACACCCTTCATTTGATGCTTACACACCAAAGATCAAAAGGATTCACTGGGCAGCAGGAAACTATGAAAACAGAATTTAAGAAGAGATTAGAATTCTGTAATACTATCATATTTATGTAATGGGAGATACACAGACTTAAAATCAGGTAATTTAGGAAATCTAACACTCTTCATCTTTATTCCAAAACACACATCATAACTAATACTAAAGTTCACTGAAAGAACAAAATAAAAGAAAAAATATAAACTATTTTTCTTTATTTATTTTTCCCATCATATACTGACATCCAGTCCCTTAGGACTTGACTACACTCTTTCCACAAGATGCCATTCCCTTTCAATACTCTGAATCAACCATGATAGTTGAACAAGTGTACATTAATTATTTGGCCTTACTCTTACTATTCAGTGTGAAGTCCCATGTCTTGTTTACCATGTACTGCTCAAAGCCTGATTTGAACAATGAATTATTCATTTGCTTGTGGGTTTTCCTGCAGTGCTCATCACAACATCTGAATGCATTGCAAACATTAAGTGACTCATTTTCATTTTGTGTGATGATATGAATGATATCATTGTATGCACATTACAGAAGCAGGGGCATGACACAGGGATTGTAAGGCATTTGTTAATTCCAAGTACACAAAAGGGGCAAATTTCTTCAAAATACTTACATTTGTCACACCATTCTAGCCAGCTTCAGTAGCACATGTGGATCATAACCAGAGATGGTCTCAGAGCAGGGCTCTAGAAAATGAGGAGGACAATCAGAATTCCCTTATCGCATGAAAACATTTTGGTTTTAAACTCTTCTGTGCATTAGATGTGATGATTCAAAAATGGAGACAATGGAGGGAAAGAAATTCTTAGAAGAAGCTGTTATACTGCAGAGGTATAAAAGAAAATAAACACAAAAATCTCAGATACAACAGTTGCACCAATGCACAATAGGAATTTTCACTGTGCTGCTCTTTCAGAGACATATTTCAGAGGATATCTCTTTTTTATTAGACATAGGGGAAATGGGGTGATGAAGGATGAAGGCTGAGGTGCTTAATGCCTTCTTTTCCTGTCTTTTACAGTCAGACCAGTTGACCTCAGGCTGCCCAGCCCCCTGAACTTGAAGACAGGGAGCAGAATGAAGCTCCCATTTCCCCAAGGGGAAATGTTCAGTGATCTGCTATGCCATTTAGACATGTGAGTTCATGGAGCCAGATGGAATCCACCCAAGGGTACTGAAGGGGCTGGTGGGGGTGCTCACTGAGCCACTTTCCACCATTTACCAGCAGTCCTTGCTAACTGGGACATTCCCATTGACTGGATGTTAACAAATGGGATGCCCATCTTACAAGAAGGACCAGAGGAGGATCTGGAGAACTACAGGTCTGTCAGCCTAATCTTGGTGCTGGGGAAGGTCATGGAAGATCAGCTTGAGTGCCATCATGTACAGGATATCCAAGGGATCAGGCTCAGCCAGCATGGGTTTATGAGAGGCAGGTCCTCCTTGGCCAAACTTATCTCCTTCTGTGACCTGGTGATGGGCTTGGTGGAAGAGGGAAGGCCTGTGGGTGTTTGGATGTTAGTGATGCCTTTGCCACTGTTTCCCACAGCACTCTTTCAGAGAAACTGGATGGTAATGGATTGGATGGGTGCACTGTTCACTGAGTAAAACACTGGCTGGATAGCCAGCCCAGAGAGCGGTGGTGACAGGCCAGTCCTCTTTAGCGTCTTTATTGAGGACCTGGACAAGGGCACTGAGAGCACCCTCAGTCAGTTTGCAGGCAACATCAAATTGATGGAGTGGGAGTCTCAGTCTGGGGGAGGATAGGAAGTCTCTACAGAAGGATCTTGGACAGGCTGGATTGATCGGCTCGGGCCAGTCGTATGAGGTTCAAAAAGGCGAAGCTCTGAGTCCTGCACTTGGGTCACAACAAGCCCAGGCAGTGCTACAGGCTGGAGCAGTGGCCAAAAAGTTGACCAGCAGAAAAGAATATGGACATGCTTGTTGACAGCAGCTGCACATGAGCCAGGGGGTGCCCAGGTGGCCAAGAAGACCACTGGCATCCAGGCCTGTATCAGCAATAGTGTGGCCAGCAGGAGCAGGGCAGGGATTGTCCCCCTGTACTCGGCACTGGTGAGGCCACACCTCGAGCTCTGCGTTCAGTTCTGGGCTCCTCACCATGAGACACTGAGGGGCTGGAGCACGTTCGGAGAAGGGCAATGGGAAGGGTCTGGAGAACAAGTCTGATGAAAAGCAGCTGAGGGAGCTGGGGATGTTTAGCCTGGAGAAAAGGAGGCTCAGGGAGTCCTCTATTGCTCACTACAACTGCCTGAAAGGAGGGTTTAGGTAGGTGGAGTTGGTTCACTGCACAGCCAGGAGCACACCAAGACTGCCATCAGAGATTAAAAAAGGCTTGGGACTGTGTGTTTAAACAATAGGGACCATCTTTAATCTTTCTCCATTGGATGTAATTCACTCAAACACATCTGACCTCATTTAAATATAATTAAAAGTCTCTACATAGTAGTTGTAGGTATAGTTTCTATTATGACAACTTCTTCCACAATTTGATCCTTTTCCCAGTGTCTAAACCTGACAAAATCATGCATCCAGACCATCTGCCATTTTACTCAGCATTCCAATAAATGGCTGTCCTTACACAGGGTTTACCTTTCTGCAAGTGAAAACAGTTCCAAATGGTGTTAAACTTTCCTAAGTGGCAGATATAAAGACAAAGCTACTGTAGTGGAAAAAAATCTTTTCACAATTACTGTACTACAAAAATAAAGGGGTTTCTGCTTCAATTCCAAGAGCCATGGTATTTCCATGAGAAATACAGCTGGGCAGCACCTGTTTTGTGTTCAGCAGCTGTCACACAGCCCAACAGGCTATTAGTTATAGACCAACACAGATTTTTCAGAAGTGACCCAGAGCCTGTTCTCAGTTCTGCAAAAGGTCTCTTACAGACTGTGAACAACTTATTGGAAGATATCTTCTTTCTTGCCTTCAAAAATCTCATTTAGTTACTGTAATCCAATTCAAATTATAGAAGAAGGGCAAGGAGATTTGTCCTATGCACACTTGCAGTGTCTTTCATTCCTTGATGCTAGTTTTTTTCATGGTTTCCCAGATAGTCTGGGAAAGCTCATGAATTCAGTAATCCAAATGAATTTGCTACAAACCCAAATGGCTCCTCTAGTCTTTGTAGAAGTCCCCATTCATCCTTCAGGAAAACAGCGTTCAGCACTAAAAGTATTGGTGCTACCACAGCAGAAACAGGAAACTTTGGGTTTGTGGCTCTCTGTGAAAGACTTGTGAAATCACCTGGGATGTCTGTCATACAGCTGACAGTATCACTGTCACACACCAGACATCAGTGCCAGATGCACAAGTTAAGTCTGAATTAAGGTCTAGTGTGAGGGTTTTTCCCCTGTGGGAAGGCAGAATGTCTAGGAGAAAAGGTTGTAAGGAATTCAGCAGGGAGGCATATAAGACAGTCTCCCAGCATTTATGTGTTATCATTTGCTTGACTCCAATGCTTCAATTTCTGTCAGTCATTGGTTTTATAGAGGCTGAGTTTAAAATGCTAACCACTGTTGAAGTCACAGGCCAGCCATCAGACCACACTGACACCAAACCTGCTGGAAAGGAGACAGCATGGAAGAACTATGTCCCCATGGCCATTTCTGCTCAGGACTTGAGCTAATGCCCAACTCTTACTAATTCATATCATTCATGGTCGCTGTGTCTTCATATAAAATTTTCTGCCCTTTTTTTTTGTTTTTTTTTTTTGTCTCATTATATAGTACACTAAACTAGAAGACACTTTGGCTGAAGCAGATCAAAAAAGTAAAATTTGTTTTGGGAAATAAACTTATCTCAAAAATTCAGCTCATCCCAATTTTAATATAATATACACTCCTAACCCCTCTACAAGCTTTAGGCTTGTTAGGAGACTGTGGGGATTTTCCGAATACCATTTTCTTCTTATGTCTGACTGTTTCAGAAGCAAAGTTGACATGAGTTACCAGTGAGCAAGCCCAGGAAGAAATCAGATCTGAGTACTTCCTGAGTACTCCAGAAGAATGGAGAAACTAAAGCAATAAACATGAATTGAGGGCTTTATGAGATCCCAAAGACTATAGGCTGTGCTTAAGCCTGAAAGAAAAGAGAAAGGTGAAGTAGTTTAAGACTCAAGAGTGTAAGCTGGTTTACATAAGAGTCACAGTAGGTAGTTTTAACTGGAACAAACAAGGGCAAATACAGTTCCACTGTAGCTGTCTATGAAACACCAATTAGTTTAGTACATTCAGATGAAAAATATGCAGCACAGGCATTTGACAGTTATAAATCATGTAAAAATTGTATTTGTGCTGAAATCTGAATTTTCTGTTACTTTATGTTCACCACAACATTTGTAAACAAAATTATTTCTTAAAGGAATTCAAATACCTGCTAATTCATAATTGCATAAATAGTTTCACTATGCACTGGTATTCAGTAATAAAAAAATCATTTTCTAATGCAGTCCTACTCTGACAGTAGCATTCATCTCATTTAAATCTTCTATATTACATATATTTTTTTTTCCCTTCAATACATCATTTAGGTTATGGTTTATGTCACACCATCACATAACACAAATCAGCTTCTGCTTATGGGGATAACTAGAGGATGCAGGAATAAAAAAGGACCATTTCTTTCTATCTACTTAATTAAAAAAAATTGTATTTGAAAAAATCCAACAACATTATTAGAAAGCAATTTATATATTGGGCTATTAATTTGACAAAAAATTGTGTAGGCAGTTAAAATATTGTAAGCAATATCACATGGTTTTAATAAATTACTTGGAAAACTCTTACATAATATCCACATAAATAAATATGGGTAAAATAAATAAGGTAAATATATAAACCTCAAGAGTTGCTAAGTTTGAATACAGTAATTTTGCAATTGTGTTTTAACATGGAGCCTAGGTCCCATGGCTGTGACAGATTGAGCACTACAGAAACTTTACTCTTCCCCTCAGCAGGGGCTAGAAGATCACTCTAATGGCTCCCTCAGGCTGGGTTCAAGGAGCAACAGCAACACCATTGGAAAGGCTGCAAAATTTGATACCTTCTTTTGTAACCTACTACCCTCAGGCCAAACTGCAGAGCTTTCACATGAAGGGGTGAAGAGAATAAAAAGGAGACTTTTGTCTGTCTTATACACAACAAATAAAATGGATTTCCAGTCTCACAACAGAGAAAAACACCTTCCTGTCCTGTCACAGGCTGCAAGGCTGTGGCCCTACTCAGTAAGCCCCTGAAGGAAGAAGCTTTTCATTAACTGTGAAAGTATTAACACTGCTAATCCATGAACGTTCAAACCACATCAACAGGAATGAGAATGGCCTAAAAATCTTCATTTTTAAATAGAATTTTCAACACATTTTTTAAAATATGCTTATGCATTTTCTCTATCTTCTCTCTCCTGAAGTTTTATAATAAAATTCAGTCTTACTGTCAATTTTTTTCACCCCTCTCCCCAAAACTGGAAGTACTTGAAAGAAAATGCTTTTTGTAAAAAGAAGCAGCAAAGCTTCACAGAACTGTTCCTCTCCAGGTGCAAAGATCACAAATATAAACCAATATCTAGAGGCTACAGTCCTAGACTGAAGCTAGACTAAGTGCTTTGCAAAACACTCACTTCATATTTAAAATTAATTTTTTTTTAAAAGCCAGCCAGTGACTGATTGGAAGAATGCTGGAAATGTGCCAGGTACTCCATTCAAAACACCTTGAAACAAACTGCACTACTGACTATATTTGGAAACCATAAAAAGCTGCAAAACCAAAACCATATACTTGTAAATATATACGTTCAGCCTTCATGGTTTTCAAAGGAAGCAAGTACAGATAAACTACAAGCATAACATACAGTTGGGTATGAATGTGGTTTACATCTGTTACTGGTTAATTAGCTTAAACTTCACAGTGGGGTTTCAAAGATGCAGGGACATATGTTAAGTACATGAGACATATTTTGGAACACTGCAGAGACCTAAAAGTCCCAAAATCCAACTGGTAGGTCTTTCAGCCTTGCAGAACCACCTTGCTTGGTTGGAACACTTAGTGCGTTAGGCATGCAGAACCCTGTCAGGGAAGCTGGATCCTTATTCCAGTTCCCATCCATTTACTCTTGTCTCAAGTCAGTCACGCACATACAGTCTTAATTCTGTCACAGGGAAAGGACACAATGTCACAGACTTGCTCAAGTAATGCACGTAACCAAAGCCAGGAGACAACCTATCTCTATGTTTCTTGATCTTGGTTTTATTTGCACTCAGTAGTCACCATGAGCTTCACATACACACCTTTCAAATCCAGCAAGCAGAATTTTCCTGAAGCAGCCTTTGGGAAAAGGCTTTGCAGTTTAACATAAAACACAGTTTTCTTTTTTTAAAAAATGAGTCCATCTATTTTACTATCATTATGAATGTGAAAACAGCAAAACTGTGCTAAAGCAAACTATTAAAATGGTTGTATTCTAACTCTAGCAGCTATTTTTTAACTTAGCTAAGAAGTTAAAGCTAGCATTAATACATATCCAACAGAGGACATGCTGGCTACCTGGTCATAATACTAACCTGTGATAGGGATTGTTATAAGGCAATAACTTTCCATCTCCAGAACCTGATTTTCCAATTTTTTGCATATATAAAATAATAGCTATAAAACATCACTAAGACAGAAAGAAAATTATGTATCATCATGATCACCTGGCATCTCCTTAAATATCATTGATATATATCTAAACTTTCAAACAAAAAAGGAAAGATCTGATTGTAAAAGATGGGTCATAGTAATAGCCAATTTTTTTTTATTATTATTATTTTAGAATTCTTCAGAGGTGTTAATTTTGATGCCAGCTCTTTAACCCTAAGAAAATCTTCTATCAGCTGTGTCAGTTGGTATTGATTGTTGCTGAAAAAACAAACGGGAAAAAGAGAAGTTCCCAATACTTGGATCAGCATTCTGAGAACTAACTATAGGACACTACAATTTATTGATCTCTTTTTACTACAATACCACATCTACATTTCAGAATTGTATCAAGGAGTAACTGTAGAGGATTTCAAAACCAAAAAATAAGAAAAGAAAAATACTCCAAAACCTAAAAACAAAAATAGAGTCAGTCAAGAATGGTTCTATTACCTGTTTTTCCATAGAGTCAATATACGCATTTTGGAAAGATAATTAAGTGCTGTTTCTTTTTTCTATTTTCTTTTTTTTTTTTTTTTTTAAGGCTCACTGTTTTAGATTACAATTCATACTGACATCAACATTCACCCATTTTAAAGGAGGAAGCTACTTTCCTCCCACAGCTTTCCCTCATGAAGTCACCTGGTTGAGTTATGAAATCCTGTTAGAGAGGTCATTTAAATAAGACATAAATCAATAGAAAAAAAGGTCAGCTTTCCTGCACAGGTGTCATTTCTATTTATTTTGGGTGGAAACCCCAACGACCACAAGTTCAGAAAATTTATACTGCAACCCAATCCTCACAGTCCATTGTCAGCTGATAGTTCTTTGTTAAGCAGAGCAAAACCCCCATCAGATCTGACAGTTCTCCAGGACTCCTAGCAAGATTTTTCAGCAATAAGACACAACCAGGCCTCCAAGTCTTGTGTTCCTCGACATAAACTGGTATGAACTCATCCTTGTGCTATACTCCAGTGATACTCTCTGAGCCCCATGAGGTCAGATAATTCTGAGCACTCTGGTCCCTAACAGATCTCTGGGCACACCCGGATCACCTCAAAAAATAAATATTTAAGTGCAGATGGAAACATCCATGTACCTAACCTAGCCAGAACAAAGCCACGGCGCCCCTCACTACCTTCCAACACAGTGCTCAGTAAGCAAGTGCCCCCACCAGACTTTATTTTGCTGTGTTCATTGACTATGAAGGCTCAGTACTAGCAGGAGGGAGTTACAGGCACAGCAGACAAATGAACTGGGGGAAAAAAACCCCAGACTTACTTGTCTCCCAGGACTGAGCAGGTATGACGAGGTGCAGAGCTGCAGGTGCAGCGGCTGCACTGTAATACACTGTTAGATGCGCAGCCTGCTGGGCAAGAAGCTGGAGGCAACACAAAGTTCCAAGTCATGGCAGCCAGCAGGTGTACCTGGAAACCTCTTAATGCTTCTTCTCACTGCTTCAGTCAAAAGCAGGAGAGATATCTTGTCCCACAGCATTCTAAGCCTTAGATCTTAGCTGTGATAATCTAACAGATCATTTGTTACTTCCTTCCCTTCTCCATGCTCCCTCCCTCACAGCAAATCAAATTGTTTCAACCCTGTAACACATATCCTATCTCACTAGAAGGACAGAGATCTATACGGATGCAATGTTTATTCGAAATCTCAACAGGATAAAGGTGTTGTGGTAACAGAATGGTTTCCTTTCCTCACAGAAAGTGAAAAGACCCACCAAGTATTCAAAAGCTTATCGCAAATCTAATAAAAATGAAATTAATAAAATAATAATTCTGATCACTAGTACTGGAAATTTTACCCTCGTCCCAAAACAATGTATTTCTGCCGAAATCTTTCTGAATCTGAATGCTACTTGCTGAAGTATCATTAATATGCTTCCATCCAGTAGCACAGGAAATTAATTGTATCTGGTCTGCATGGAATTCTAAAAATTATGCACATATTTATCAGTCTTGTCCTACATGCATAAATCTACCTTTACAATTTCTGGAAAACACTGATAAACACTGCTTAGGAGACAAGAAAAGTACCAAGAAAGAAAAGGAATGAATTTACACGGGAATTTACTGTGTCTGCAGGTCATACAAGTGAATGCAATTTTTTCCCACAATTAAATCTATGGTGTTATCAAGACAATCAGTTTATTTTAAGACTGTCAACCCAATATATAAATTTCCTTTTGTGCTTGAAATGCCTTTATCAGATAAGATAGCTTTTGTTTAAACTGCTATTTTCAGCCTTTGCTTTGAGGATTTTGAATATACACAGTGAAGTAACTTGAGATTTCCTACCCTGTTTTAAAATGTGTTTCTTCTGTCTGTTTGTATTTTGTAATTTCCTGTCAAATAACCTCACCATAACTAACTTTCCTTGCTCCAACCCACTACTTTTTTTTTTTTTTAAAGCCATTCCCACTTCCTGAGGATGGTAATAAAACACTGATTACATTCGGCTGTTATCTGTCTTTTCTTCCCCTGCTTCTCCCTCTCTCACTCCCTTTGTCAAAGCCAGCACTCAGGTTTCAGCTCTTTACGGACTGAGAGAGGCACATAACCAGGAGAGGAAGCAAATCAGACTGCAGGAATTCAGATTCATTAGAGTTTATTGGGTCAATCACCAGCTGGAGCAGAGCCAGACAATTAGGCTGTGCAGCCCCTGGAGTCTGGATGCATGGCTCTCCTTCCAGAGCCGAGCGCGCTCCCCATCAGGGCGCACATAGGCACCGTGCCTGGCTGGCTGCTGCAGCCGTGCAGGGCAAAGAGGAAAAACCAAGCAGCAGCACCTTGCTGCTTCAGATCAGTTACCACTAACTGGAGAAAAAAAAAGTTTGTTTGGCCAGTTTTTGCTTCATTAAGCATGGAGTTGCTGATATTTCCAATTCTCTCATTGGTTTTTGCCAATTCCTACCAAAAATCTTGTTTCTTAAAATATCACACAGAGCCCATAGACTACTCAACTTAATCTGAAATTCTTTAACCTCTTTGATTTGTCTTCAACTGCACATTTCTGTTTCAGCCAAGCTTAGTCCCCACTTACTGCTCTCTCTCTGACTCTGTTCCCCGTTTTCACTACCGAAGTCAGCCTTACCTATTTCAGCAGCTCTTCTTTTCCTCCTTTCCCTTGTTTGCAAACTTGTTGCAAGCACAGGCTAAAGCCACTGCACTCGCTTCCTCTCTTCCAACTCTACATTGGATCATGTCCAGCCCAGTTTCTGCTGTTTCCCTTTGAATGAAAGTGCTTTCCCCACAGTAATTCATGATCTCTTCTTGGGCAAATTTCAATGATCTCCCTCCTACACGGCCCTCCTTTTGATATTGCTGGTCATCATCCTCACTCTGACATCTTGTCCTCACTGAATTTTAATTCAGTCTCTGTCTTTCCTATCAGTGATACTTCTCTCTTCTGGGCAGCCCACTACATTGATGGGCACTTCTGAAAGCTCTGCCACTGCCACAGTATTCTTCCCAGTTTAACACAATTAGAGGATCTCTTTAGGACTCACTTCTGCACTCATGGTTCAGATTCCATTTAAAGATTGCCAAAGCAGTCTAAGGCGGTCTGGAAGGCATAGAAGAGGGGCATAGACCAGGAGCCTTAGATCAGATTGAGAACACAATGAAAACTTGTTGTTAGACATTTCTTTTCACCTTCCAAGACATCTCCTTTGCACTTAAACACATGCATCATTTTACCTCCCAAAGGTTCAAATTCTATATTTTGCCACAAACATAAATTTACTTCCCCTAACACTAAAGGCCTCCCCTACTATTAAGACTTCTTCCTCTTCCTTCAATTGATGCCAACTCTGGGAGTTGCTTGTACAGGAAATAAAACATCACTTGTGATATTTCATTCTCTTCTTCTGAGTATCAACTTCAGTTGTACCCTTTCAGTCATTTTCTTCCAGTCTCAGCATCTTAAAGCTCTCACTCTGTAATTTATTTTAACCAGTCTGACAGCAATCTCCCCTTGAGTGTCCCAAAAACCTTCACTTGAGTGTCTCAAAAATGCCACTGCCTTCTGACTGGGCAGAAAAGGTATAACAGGTGGTCATGTAACCAACTGCATTCAGTCAGAAAACCTCCAAGTAAACCCTTCAGTTTCCTAACATAGCATCATATTTAATGTTTTTTTTCACACCCTCTTCTTCAAGTTTAAAGTATGTAAACTTTTGTCCCAAAAGTTTACATACTTTAAACCTTCCTGAACTGATGCAGCGATACTCAAGAACCAGAATGCAAAGCAGTGCGACACCACAAAACTACTCCTTTTCCAGACAGCAGACACAATTAAGTGCAAAGCATGGAGCCCAGAGGTGGGCAGTGGGTGTTGCAGGATCTGCTAAAAATCCTTGCACTCATACCCTCAATTTCTGAGTTTGCACTTATAAAGTTTATCTATTCTTACATGATTCAGAAGCATTGCCATGTTCAAGCTTTCTTTCCATCACATTCAGATTTTTTTTCTCACAGTGGTCACCACGTGGGTTTCCTCAAATGGTTATGAGGGGGGTTTGGCTTTTTCACACAGAGGCCACTTTTAAATTATGCTTAATCCCTGCATGAGCAGCAGTGTTACATACGAGTCCTCTTACTATTTGAAAGTTATTTATATGGCTCAAATATTCTTTTTTATGTGTATAAACATCACTTGTTCATTTCCATTCAAACTGAGTTCTAGCAACTCTAACTTTCACCCTTTTCTGACAACTTCTCCTTCCTCAGGACACAAAATTCAGACTGATGGAGTACTTGCAAAAGCTCCCAGTTTCTGCACCATTCAGGTCCATGAGTTCTAAGTGCAGCCAACTAGCATTGCTAGCAGCTTGGCAAACTCAGGTTAACTATCTTTCAAAGACAAATTTTAATTAAGGACAAAATTTTAATCCTCTCTTCATTTTAATTAAATTGATTCCTGATCACTTGATCTTAAGTTACTTCCCAAGTCTAGCTTTTCTATGATCTCATTATTAGCTGCTAAAACCAGAATAGATACTCTTTTATTCAATATGTCCTTTCTTGTTATGTTTGTGGGGAGGGGGTAGGGGTTTTTTTTAATGATCTTTCACAGTTACACTCATGGACAGTCTACTACTTTCTCTTACTGTTCTTCCTGAACACAGCAAGTACTTTTCCAGCAAGATTATTATTCTGTTATGCGTTCATTGTTCTATAAAAGATTTGTCTTCAAAGGTAGTTCAGATTCCCCTTCCCTAACAACCTGGTATTTAAGTACAAAC
This sequence comes from Pyrgilauda ruficollis, assembly GCF_017590135.1. Lineage (NCBI taxonomy): Eukaryota > Metazoa > Chordata > Aves > Passeriformes > Passeridae > Pyrgilauda > Pyrgilauda ruficollis. Next base: position 8,933,510 of record NW_024524934.1, on the reverse strand, counting down.
CTTTTCCTTGTTTCTAACTGACCACAACCAATCACCTTGTCAAGTTAAGCACAAACTTTTCATTAAATGACCAGATGGTCCAGTTAACATCACTGTCTTTTCTATCACTTACACTCTTCTTTCATTATCCATTAATATATCTTCTTAGTTTTTGACATCCCTCACACTAAAGCCAGGCATGAATGTCATATGATCATTTTCAAACCCCTTCCCATCCTTTCTTGACATATTCAACTGTTGTAACAGCCTCAGCAAAAATTATTGCCATTCCACACAGCGACACAGACTATCCCTTAAGAAATATTCTGTCCAAGCTTTTCTCTCATCTGCCAATCTGCCTTCTCTAGGAACTGGAGATTTCTGATCACCAGAATCCTGATTTTCTGCATGACAAAAGTGTAAATGGGAAGGGATCTGCATATCTTGATGAGGTTTTCCTAAGAAAGAGCAAAACCACCGAAGTTTCACATTAAATTGTAGCAAAAATCTGAGGGAGGAAGGTGCCACGGGCTGATGGAGAGCGAAGAGTCAGTCTCCAAAAATTGTACAAATTACAGATAAAAAAAAAGATAGAATGTTACGTTCTTCTAAAATAAAGTTCATTTTTGTTTAAGGCAGTGCAAGGTATAGGGAAATATAGAATAGAAAACATTAAGGCAATATGGCTGGAAGACTTTTTGTAGAAGCAGTCTAAAGGGACAACAACAGGATGAAAGAGCACATGCCAAAACCAGAAAAAGTAAAAAGGCAGAGGGAGAGAATCATGAGGTGAAGAGAGATGGGGCAGGAGCTTTAGCAGTTTCTTCTTAAGTCCTCAAGTATCCAAAAGCACCAGATAACTTTTTTTGCGAGACGCTAAAAGAAATGGCAGCTGAAGGTGACATTGGTCAGAATTTTGATCTGTAACCTAAGCCTAAAAGAATTGGTGAAATCACCACTAGGAAACATCACAAACACATCTGAGTCATCAAAACAGAAGGTACAGAGAGTAAAGGGAAACCTGCAGAATTATTCCTACACTGAAAGCCTTGTGTAGAATATCCTCATAGACATACATGGTGATAGAAGGGAACAAGTTATAAAAGTGTAGGGAAAATATGCCTGCTTTTAAAATTGAAAAGCATAGTGACTGCTGAAGGTGACTAAGGGATTCTCAGTAGTCCTTAAATAATGAATTAAGTATTCACATATCCACCTATATGATTTTTGTTTCCAAAGGGGCAGCATGCCACAACTTATGCTGACATTCTGTAGAACAGAGCTGACCTTTCAAAACCTTTGAGACTTGTTTCTGCCATGCTATAATTCCACAGAGCTACACTGGCTTGTCAATAGAAAGAGAATAATTTTGCTTACACTGCATCCCAATACCTGGGGGGTCTGTCCAACTGAGTTCCCTATAGGGACACAGAGCTGCTGAATATTTCTTATGTTTACCATTGGAAGAAGTTTGTGTCATACCAGTTAGGGTGATATTTACCAACAGAATAAACATGCAGAGGAATCCAGCACTTGTAGTCTGTAATGAAGCACAATGTATCACAGCAGAGACATCGGCCCAGTGCCTAACTCTACTTGAAGAAAGACTGAATAATTTAACTTATTTCTAAAGATGAAACCTCTGTAATTCCCAGCAGAGTAAGTCTATGAGGTTTAAATAAGTTGTCAAAAAATTGTAGATTATTTCACATCACCAGCTGTCAGCCAATAGCCTGGATAATGAAAATCCACAGTTTCCTGGCTTCCTGCACAGTTCCTTGCAGGCTCCAGAGTAACTGTTTCTCTCATTTGCTTGCACTCACTCTGATTTCCTTTCTCTTTACTTCAAGAATTTATTTTACTTTACTACATCTGTAGGAGACGACAGGAGGGATTAGCACTACCAGAGATGGTGCATATGACCCCTTCTTTTATGGGCATCGTTTGTCACAGAGGTTCATTAGACTTGTGTTTCCCAAACTTACTTCAGTCAAGGAATGAACTTTTAAGATGGATGAACACTCACAGCATAGCTGCTTTAAACAAAACCTCCCCAGTTTGTAAATAAGAAGTGATTAGAGAAATTTGCTGCAGAAATCAGTCAGACATTAATCAGTTGGTTGTAAAGTAGATTGATGTGCATGAACTAGAGCTGTCTAAACAATTTTGTTAACCTTTAGCAAAAATGTGAAGGAATATGCTGCAAAATAGTTCAGTTTTAAATGGCTAGGGCATAATTCTTTTAGGAGAACATTTAAGTTCCCAGGTTATTATTTTGTCCAGATTTCCCCAGAACAATTGGTCCAAAAAGAGTAATTTATAGTTACATCACTTTTTCCACAAGTTCACTCCAGGCTGCAAAGAGCAATGGCCCATGGCAGGACAGGGAGAGTTTATTCAAAGGCTGATTGTAGATGAGGACTTGTGGAGGGAGACTGATGCTCAGTCAATGTACAAAGAAAAACTGAAAGCCCCTAAGAATTTCCTCCAGACTTGTTTTACCTCCCATGTTGTAACTAATTTTACTTTTTTTCTCAGCCAAAATCACAGTGGAATTACAGAATAATTTGTGAAATCATTGCTGATAATAATCCAAGGAAGAATGGGATGGTTCAACACCTGCAGCAGTGGCCACGCACACCTGAAGATAATGAATCTGAACATAAAACACCCTCCCTTCCAACAGGAATAACTTAAAATAACACTTAAGAAATATATTCCTCTGTTTTTTGAAGGAAGCATTTGATTCATATTTCCAGGTTTTCTCCCACAACCACCACAAAGGTGGTTGATCTAAAAAGTGGGGAGCAAGAGAAGTGAAATCCAAACAGTCTTTTAAGTAGTTTCTTCCAAGAGGTACAGCTTTCAGAGGAACATCAAAGTAGGCATTGATTATATTATTCTCACATCAATCATAGAATGTCTCAAAGTACCTGGAAGCTCTGAAGCTAACATTTTCAGATCCTTATAAGAATGATCATGTCCTATCCATAACATAATTTTCCCCCACTAAAAACAGTAGCCAATAAAGGCCTTTTATTATGGGTGCAGGTTGCCAGACGCAATCACTAGATCTTCCGAAGCAGGATGTGCATGTTACAGGGTGTGGGAAATTTAGACCAAGTCAAGGAATTACTTTTTAATTTTTTTATATGCATCTACTTCCAATAGTTATCAAACCCTGTTTACCCAGGTAGCCCAAAAGTAAGTTTGGAGTCAAATTCTCAGTAAGTTTGATTTAGATTTTAGAGAGTTACAAGCTAGAAGGTGTCTGATAACACCACTCTTCGATAGCAATCTCATCCCTCACTTATACTCAGCAGGGATATTTGTTTAAGCGACAAAAGAATTTGGTATCAATCCCTCTTGCTGAGTAAGCTGCACTTGATCTGCACAGCCAATGAATAACAAATCAATGCAAATTACACCACTTTATCACTAACAACCATTTTCTGGTCAGCTACACCACAGAATGCAGTCTCTCCCACAGGAGACAAATAACCCCCAGTGTCTTAAAATAGGAGTTATTTATAGCCTGCAGGGAAACAATTGTGCTCTAACATATAATTTGCACCACTGTTTGTATTTCCAGTGAATTTGGCCCTTGAAATCTTCGGCTACAATGAAGACACAAGCTGCTTTCATCATTAGTGCATGACGCTGCAAATTATTTTAATTGATATTTGAACATTGAGTTGTTAGGCAGCTCCCCATGCACCACAAGTACCACCTCACACTTGACAACTGGGTCACTCAGACACTGTTTCTTAACCATCTGTAGCTTTTCTGGGTAAATAGTTTTTGACAGAGCTGGCTTAAAGTAGGAACTATTGAAGATAAAATAAATTTTCACATCCAGATGGCAGAAAACTTGAGAGAGGAAGGTTTATAATTCACTCTCTATTAGTGCAGTAGAAAGCCATTCTTCTTCCAAAAGATGGATGGGTTTAGCCCCTCAGAGGTGTCAGCAGCTGCACAGATTTGGAGAAAGAGGCCTTGAGGGCACATTGAGGCCAGTCAGGGCCTCACCTTTTGCCAAGAAGATGGATGCTCTTTGTGTAGCATTGTTTTCCCAAGCATCTATCTAGAGCTCATCATTGAGCACTAGAGGAAAATATCACATCAGTGCAAGCCAAAGCTAACTTCACGTATTCCAAACACATGAGCGTGGAATAATACAGCACACTTCCAAAACATCATGCAAATCATCCACAGTTCGTTTACTCACAAAGGTTCAGTTCTTATGCATAAACTTAAATCTGAAATGAAATTCTCTCCTCATGCTTATATTAACAGACAGCTTTGATGGCACAACCAACAGCAATTCTCTACTGAATTTTGGACACCAACACAAACCCACAACATGCAAGGCTTTGGATGCCACTCAGTGAATAATCCTGTCACAGGTAATGTGAAGCCTTGTGAATGTTTGAGCCACACTAAGGGCACCAAGCATTGTGACAGCATGCACAGAAAACCTGAAGGACGTGATGGGGGAAAAGATGCCTCTGAACCTGGAAGAACCCACCTATCTCTCCCACTGCAGGGAAACCCCAGCCTCCACTGGGCTGGACATCAAAGCCAGCTCTCTGGCAGCACCATCAGCACATCCAGGTCCATCCTGGCTGCAGTGCACAGGTGGATACAGCAGCCACTTGGAGGCTTGCCCACCATGCCTCTGAACCACTCCAAACTCAGACAACTTCAGCTGCTCTGGGGTCTGAGGTTATCAGGGCAGAGATCTCTGCAAATAAAGAAATACAAACTGTGGGTGTCTGTTCTGACTTTTCTCTCTTTGTCACCTAGAAGCTTCTTTCAGGGCTGGCTTGACTTGCCCCGCAGGCTTCCCAGAGAGCTGTATAATAAAGATGATTGAAATGCAGACTATGTCAACAGACACTTCCTTTGAGAGAGGTAAACAGGAGGACAGCACCTTGTTCATCAAAAACAGCCAGACATACCTATAGGGCATGCAGAACCAGCCAAGATCCTTTGGGGTTTTCTCCTTCCTTTTAAGAAGAAAACAGTTATTAACTTTTTTTTCCCAAATTTAATATTAAAAGAAAATGCTAGCAACGCCCACGGTGATGTTATGTCAGCTGCTTATGTCAGGTCAAATACAGTGCGACAGGAAGCAGGGATTTCACATGAATACTATCCCATTCTGCTCCTCCCTCCCAAACACAGACTGCTAAACTGTTCTCAGTGCCCAGACCCATGGCTTTCTGCTCTGTCTGCCCAAGAGAAAAGCATCCTCCTAGAAGGAAAAGGTAATTACATGCCAGCCAGCACCTCTTTTGACCTCATATGATCAAGCTCTCCCATCCCAGAAATGAAAATAACCAGACATTCTTCCTTGGTCTAGAGGCAGGGATGGAAACAGCACAGTAGGATAGTATTTTCAGCCATCCAGCTCCTAAAAGGAAGCAGAAGACCTGGGAAGCAACCTGGGATAGCATTTCAAGAGTCACATGATAGCCAAAGTAAATGAACACAGTGATTGAGAAGGTAAAAATCAGAACCCATTCAGAAAACTATTCACTCTCCAAGTTTCTATTCCTCTAGTTGTAAGATATGCAAATCTACTCTCTAATTACTATATTAAAATGCATATTTCTTAATGTTGCCATCCTTGTTATCCTAGTTCACAGGTTTTCCCTACTATGTCAGATGAATGGAAGCAATGCACCAGGGCAAAGGCAGCAGAAAGGCTGTTTTGAGCCTTCTCAAGCACCTTTTCCCATGGGAGCCTAGTGGATAGGAGGATATGACTAGAACCTCTTTCAGGACAAGGCAGATCTTAATTCCTCCACTATCCAGCATTACTGACATTTTCTCTTCAGCCATTTAGTAATTTTCCTGGTACAAAGCACTATAGGTGGTGCCTTAACAACATGGACGGGACACAGGGGCTACACAAGAGCCCTCGTTGGCACTCACTGGCTTCTCTGGACCTCTCCTCCCACTGCCAGGAAGTCTTGACGTGACCAAAATTTACAGCAGTTATAGCACACCACGCCAACTGCAAATTTTAATTAGAGAATTTGCCTCTGGTATAATGCAGTAATAAAGAGAAAATGTGTGTCTCTGCTTTCTTCTGAGGATCTCTGTATGCAGGCAGGTATGGACAGACCTGAGCTTGCTCTGCCTGTGCTCCAAGCTGGCTCCCACTTGAAAGCTGTGTAGGCACAGCATGCAGTGCACAAGCAATTAGGCTCTGCACTCAACACACCTCAGCTTGCCTAGATGACTGCAAATAGAAATGAGAATTGTGCCCCTGTAGCAAAGGAATAAAAAAAAACCCTCAAAAAAACCAACAAAACCCACACTTTTTCTTTACATCCAACACTTGTTCACACTTGCCCTAACAAGCTTGCCTTGTATCGTCCTTGTCTTCTCATAGGTGTGTGCTTTTACCGGGTTTTTTTTGGCTTGACATTCATTATATGTAGGTCATTTGCAAGTATTAAGCTATCATCTGCACAGAGATGATAGCAAATATAACAGAAGTAATACTAAGAGAGGATAAACCACAGTGGGTAGTGGATTATAACAAAGAACCAGTGAAGCCTGGATGACCCATATCAGGTGAGCCACCTCTTGCTAACACCTCTAAATTAAAGTTTACCACTTCTGTTTTACTCTGGCTATTTTAAAAAATAATCACAGAAGAATAGAAAAACATGAACAAAGGAAAAACAAACAGTGCAAAACCAACAGAAGCATCTATTGTTGTTATTAGGAGGTTTATCAAGTGCCTAACCAGTCAACAATCAAGCCACTAAGACAACATAATAAAATTGAAGTTATATTTTGAAGACTAGAAATTTTAAGTACTGAGCAGCCCATACTTCTGTTGTCTGCCACTGATCTTCTTTTGACTCCTGTTTGGATGATGTTACTGGAAAAAAGAAAAGGTTAGGAACAGCAGGGCTCTTAAGAGCAGACTTAGCAGAACTGACTTCTCCCTAGCACCCCAGAACCACATGAAGGCACCCATCTTCAGGCAGGATGACAGACTTCTCTCCTTGCTGTTGTTTCACTAGCTGAGCAGGAGCCAGGTGATTTCCAGCTCTGCCTGGGGGTAAGTAGCCTCCTCTGCCCCTCCCTCAGCTTTCCTACCCTGCCAGGTTAGTCTTCCCAGCAGGGCAGCTACCTAGCAGGAACTACTGACTCGAACCTCCAGCAGGATCCTGCAAGACCCTCCTCATCATCATCCCCACCTCCTATCTTTGCAGCAGCAGGTTTTTGGCAGTGCTTTGGAGGGCAAAGAAGCCCTAGAGGCAGCCCAGCTGGCAGATGTCCTCCACTCTCAGTGAGGTGTTTGGTTGAGCAGCGCAACTTTGCTTTTATATTTGGTTTCTGGACCCCACCTGTAGTGCAGAACATTGGAGAGCTGTCTCTGATCTCTCTTCACTTTCCTACTTTCAGGCTCAAGATTAGCAAAGATTATACCCTAATGCATGGTACCAACTCATGGTTCTGAGCTGCCATTACTGGTAGAGAGAAAAAGCACCAGAGACAAATACAAAAACTTCAGGGAGGAAGAACATATATTATTTCAGTAAATTCATCAGATAATATTAATTAATTCAGGAAACCCCCAGATTAAAAAAAAAAAAAAAAAAAAAAAAAGAGAGAGAGAAAAAAATTCTCTTTCAATTATTGCAAAGCCAAGATAACATAAGTCCCAAATACCTTTTCCTCTTTTTTCCTTGGCAGCAAGACTGGGATAGAGCAGGTCAAGCAACAACATAACAACTTTGCATGCTGTTGGGCTGCTATTCAAAAAACAAGACAGAATATGAATGTAATTTGAAGTGGATCTGGGAGAGCCTTTATGCCGAAATTTGTATGCTGGCTTTGTAATTACTAAGATCTCAGACCAGCCCTTGTTTCTGAGAACTAGCCTAGATTAGCAAGTCACCTGAAAGTTTACAGTAGGAAAACCATATGGATATATTCCTGTAGCTACATGTGTACAGTAATTAAGGCATAGGTAAGCAATAACACATGCCCACGGCATCATACGTGGTGAGGCACGAGGCTTACGTGCATATCTTATTTAATGACTTCAGACTTCAAAGTACCTTATTGCTTAGACAAAATTGGTAGCCTACTTCCTTGTAAAACACACATAAGGATCTATATAAAACACTTAGAGGTGTTGATATAACAGAAGATGTAAAGTGTGGGTACCAGAGTTGTGAAAGGGGGAAGGAGCATCTTAAAATATTTTCCTATATTGTTTTACAGGGAATGCACTTTAAAGTAGTGGCCAAAACAAAGTACCATTTAACTTTAAAAAATGCCAGTTTCATGCCAATGACTGAAATGTGGTTGCTTTGCAGGCACTTTAAGCTTATGTTCCCCTCTGAGAAACCTGGGTTTTTTTCTAATACATCATCTACTTGATTGCTTTCAGACTTCTAATCAATCAAGAAATCCCATCACAATCATATGATCAGCGGCTGACATTTGTGCATGACAATTTATGAAAAAAAATCAATAGTGTTTCCCTTTTACGTAGCTTTTTCAAAATAGCACCACATTTTACAAAGTAAATTTTTGTGAAGATTGGTCTCTAAGAGAATAGCACCAACTTCAAAGCAAATGTTTCTGCAAGGGCTGTTGCAACATTCTAGTTCTTACATGATCTCCAAGGCTGCAGAGTGACCTAGGAGGCAGCCATAATGAGAGACAGACAGTGAATAAACCACTGATTTAATTGTGTTGTTTGATATATGATGACCTCATCCACTGCTGTTTATACTACTATAGTGCTTGAAATACTCTATCGACATATGGGAAGGCACAGGCTCCAGCCTGAAGAGCTTACAGCCTCCAAGACAGAAACCAGATGACTAGTGTTCTCTTCCTGTAGCTTACAGTAGGTTTTGAAGCTTTGTTCATTTCCATCAGGTCTCAAACGTGCTCTGAATGCTGGAAGCAGGTTGCTAAGCCAGTTTGCTGGACAAAATATCCACTCCTTTGATTACAGAAGAGATTTCTGACATGAAATTCTGTGTTCTCTTGTACAGTTAACAATGGCAAGAAGAAAACATTGGAGAGAAGGAGGGAACTTATAGCTGTTTACAACATTTCCACCAAACTACTTGAGTTATGGAGATACCTCATGCCCCTGTGGGAGCTTTGACCCACTGCTGCTTTCTGCTACAAAAAAGAGTGGGGGAAGGAATCAACACAACATGATAGATCTTCCACCAAGGCAACTGTACCGTAACCATCTCCTTCCAGAAAATTAACTGTCAAGGCTCAAAGTTTGGTTAAATATATGTGTATGTCTTATTTTGCACTCCTGATTAAGATTCCCTGAAAAACATGCAGTAAAATAACTCTTTATGGTGTTAATGCCATGAAAATCTCCATGAGGAAATGAGTAGCTCTGTATTCAGTGCACCATCTGCCAACCATGCAGTAAATAAAGCCATACAAGAAATGGTGAGAAACAAAACATCAACAACCTACCCACTCATTAAGCATTAGCCATGCTGTGTGCTGAACAATACACAGGCCTTGGGGGGTGGGGGGGAGGGGGGAAGCACGCAATCCTCTAATTAAAGGCAATCAAAATGAATATTTACCAAGGGGATGGATTAATAGCTTTAAATGCAGAATTTTCTAGCGTCCGATTGCTTGGGTTTGCAAGTTCAGTCCTTGAAGTTCAGCCCTGTTCAGTAACCTAAATTCCTAACTTAAGGCATTATTTATCTTATTTCACTTCTTTATCAAAGGAGACCCACAAAACACATGTAGCTGACACACATTCGCCCTTATTAGGTACACACACTCCTAAAAGGACCATTGCTTTCAAAGTCTCCTGTCACAGAAACCAGATAAAAAGACAGGTTAGAGATTTTGTTTTAAGGTCATTCTGGAACAGCAGCAGGAATTCAGTATATCCTCTCTCTTGTAGTGAGTTTTCTCTGCAATACTAGATTAGAAAACTTCTATGTAAAATGGAATCCAAGGAGTCCTGCTAGCAAGGATAAAAAACCCAAAGAGTATAAATCAATACAATATTAGAAAGAAAAATGTGCATATATATATATATATATATACACACACATACATACATATATTTGAAAACACTTCAAATGGTACTCAGAACTTAACCAATGAGAAAAGATTTGTCCAGCATAGCTGAAAAATAGCTAAGAGACACTAACAGTAACATGTTTTCATTTTCATTTCAAACTCTGGTACAAATTCAGCTAATATCATTTTCTATGATCTCATACTGGGATAGAAGCCAAAAGTTTCACTTGAAATCTTTGCAGTTATCAGATCTGGAAAACTTTTCAATCACTTAAGTTTGAGAAACATTTTTAAAAAAGAAAATCAGAGATAAAAGGCCAGGGGCTTGAAACATTTATCACTTCATCATACTCTTCTATTTGATGCTAGGTCAGCATCTTTACAGATACAATAAAATGTTTGCTTTACCTATATTTTGAGTTGTTTTGAAAAAATAAAATAAAATTGATGAATAAACAGGGCTAGAAACAGACACAGAGTAACATGGCCAGACAATTCATACGGAGGGGAAGAACCTTAGTGAGCACATTCAGGAGTAAGAAGCTCCCAGGCATCAATGGAAGTTTCCAATACGTGATCCCAGCAGTGGAAAACTGCAAACACACAGCCACATTACTTTGGTGTCAACCTTGCAAGCCCCAGCCCTGCCTAACAGTGGGAACAGCCATGGAATGGTACATGTGGGACACGTGTGATGCTCCCAGAAAGGTCAGGATTGCTACAGCTGGACCTGCTCTTCCCTTCACTTTTCCACGGCACTGGGGATCCCGGACCTGCCCATAGTACAGCTCTACCTCCCTTTTACCACTGCCAGGGGCCTGGGGAACCAGGACAAGCTCCCAAAGCCCTCAGACTGACCAGAAACAGGTTGAAAGAGGAAGACAACAGGATGTCCAGAAGAGTGTCCTGTTGGAAGCAAACATTATCAACATATTTTAGCGACTGCTAAAACAGGAGACTCTCATCTCCATATGACACGACACAGGGAATGAATGAGGAAAGATGAGGGTACTTTTCTGGCATGTGTGACATCCCCAGTCTCCTCCTGATAAAGCAAATATACCACAAACCCCTTGCAAGCGCAACTGCAGCTGAAGAAAAAGCAGACACAAGGCAGAGGTTAATGCAACCACAAGCACAGACCAGCCCACACCTTGCCAAGCTGATGACCTTTTTGAGAGAATATGCCAATTTATGAGCTATTAGGTCAGCTTCAGACCTACTCTGGTTTCAGGCAGGAGTCACATTTTGCGAAGAGACTGGAGCCATCCTACCCACTACAGGACAAAAGGTACTTATGCAAAACCCAAATCTTTAAAACATTCACAGTCATTTTAATCTTACCATCAAGCAGTGAATATTCAGGTCAGAATATAGCTAGACTTCATTAGGACAAACTTGAAAATAAAGTTTTAAAATATTAGCTTTTTCTAAGCAAGTCAGTATATGAAAAATAGCGGGAAAAAAATAACATCTTTTTCAGAAAAAACCTCAAGACACACAGGGGTGGATTTGCAGGCTGATGGTTACCCCAGGTTGTGTTACCATAAGCATATCCCTCTTCAAAAAATAGGAAATACAAGAAATACTACCAAAATGCTTATATTGCTTTCCCACACTTACATTAAAGCGTTCTTTGTGCAAGCAAGCAAACAGAGTGAGATTTCTCCACTTCCTTGATGAGAAAAGTGATTTTTCCTTCCCTTCAATAAGAGCTGCCATTTACATCATGCTGGTAAAAAACCCAAGACAGCTGGAAATCAAATCTTACCACTGTGTATTTCCTGATGAAGATCCCTGCTCTCCCATTACTTTCCAAAACTTCCCCTGAAAACACTTGTTTTCTCATTATTGCCTGCACAGTTCTCACCCCTTTGTTCTTTTCCCTCATTCAGAAAGTCCTGACTTCTGGTTCCTTGAATTTTTCTTCACCTCTCTCTCTCGTCAGCTACAGGGGAGACTCCTTAATATTTGGTTTCAAACACAGCCCACCAAGAAACATCTCTGGAGGGAAAAAAAGTGTTTGGCGTAGACGGTTGAACAGAAAAATTCCCACCCACTTCACTCTCCACTGCATCCTTTCATCCCACTCTCTGTTCTGGAGAAGGCACACAAGTTACTATTCCCATTTGTTTTCCTCCTTCATCCACTGAGCTCCAGATGCTTTTGATACACCACCGACACCCTCTTTGCTCTGCTTCCTACCCTTTTACCCCCTCCAAGTGCTGGGATACTCCTGAACCTTGCTGCAGCCTGCTCCTCTGCAGCATATATTTGCACCTGCTGCCTATTTCCACTTCAGGCAAAGCCTCAGACATTGTCCCTGACACCTTCAACACAAAAATAGCATTGCCTTTTCTCCCTACACCACTCAATGCATGTCCTTTGGCTTCAGGGCCATAGGCAGAATGGCATCATCTTGGTTCTGGCCCTCTGAAGCTGTGTGCTGTCCAGAAACACCTATTGCTTTAGGTGTTACCTGCTCCCATGTACAAGTGTAAAAGCCTCAGAGGGTGCACCATCCAAAGCTGCTTTGGATGGTGCACCCTCCATTTTCAGCCCTGCACACAATTTGGACATAATGAATCTAAGCTAGATTCAAGAATTACAAGAATGTTTAAATGAATAAAAGAATTCTGCTGTCACTCTTCCAGCTTTAGGGTTCATTTTTACTCTTACATATTTATTGTACATACCTACAGCTCTTACATATTTCTTGTATCACAGCTTGGTGAAAGAGCTGTCTGGTCAGCAACACCTCCAATTGAAAACTTGTCCTGTTATGCACTGCTCAGCACTGATACATTCACAGCACCACGTACACGGTCTTGTGTGTATTGACGCAGAAGTGAGAAACCTCTGCCAAAAGCCAGGCCTTAAACACCATGTGCTTTTCTAACAGGACTTGTATCTTTTCACTTTGAACAGGTTGTACTAGGAAGCACAGATCTTATTCATTGATCAGTATCTGAAGGTGACATATGCAAGGTACACACTAAGTTGAAAGAAATTAGAATGTCAAGATTCCACAGAAAATTCCACAGAACAGTCATGTGCCCTTTTCTAATGATGGTCCCATGTATCTACAGGGAGAGACAGAGAAAGACAACCCAAAGTGAAGTCCCATTTATCCTCCCACATGTTTGGCCTTGGGGTTCCTTTCCTTCCCTCTGTGGGCAGAGATGTAGCAAGGAAAGGAGGCAGGAAGACACAGAAGCTGGATTTGCCGCCACTGGAACTAACATATCAGCTGCACTCTCAACAGGCTTCAGAAGCAGTCCAGGTGTGACATGGACATTTCTGCTGCTGTTTCTCACCTGTTTCACTAACAAATATGTGCAGGAACCTAATAAAGCTCAACCTTTCACTTTTCACCAGTAACAGCCCCACTCAGAACCAGTTCAAGAAAGGCAAAATTAATTTTGTCAGTTCAGCTTTCTTTGACACTGGGCTTTCAAATATAGAACATTTACATCAGAGAGTTGGTGGGGGTGGGAGGGGGTGAGATTTACTACAGAAAGCTCACACTATATTTTTAATGGAAACCCTCATATTACTAAACAGGAACAGCAGATTCTGAAGGTTGATGTTTGTAATTAGGAGGTGTATCTGTAGTATCTAAAATTTCTTCCATTCTTACATACAGCCAACTGAATTGTATCTTCCTGTTTTGACTAAAAACCTTCTGAAGTAAGGACTGAGTTAATTATAAATTATTTCATAATACACTCACTCATCTTTCCTGGAGCAGGAAGAAGGGGAGTTCGTAATCCTCCACATAATTCCTTCAATCCCATTCACATCTATTTCAGAAGTGTAAATCCTCACATTTCTCTGTGACCCAAGCCTGAAATAAAGAAAAACAGAACAAAAGCACTTAGTAACTTTATGTTATGCACCGATAAATAAATTATAATAATAGGTGATTTAAAACAATTTGTTCATACTGTATTTTGTCTTACGGATACTGAAGTCAAAGACATTGCTCGAATTCAAGGTCAAATGAGTGCAAGATGACAAAAAACAAAATGCTTTTACAAAACTACATAGTCTTATATTTCAGGGTTTTTCCTGTTCAGTTACAATAAATCCCGTTTAGGTACCAGAAGATCTTCAGTCACTGGACAAAGTTCAAAATTTCATTCAGGAGGCTTTCTCACTAAAAATTTTTTTTTAAACAAGAACACAACCTGGAATGTGCTCTTAAAACACTGCCTTGAGAAATAAAATTTATTCAACATTCACGTTATGAAAAGGAAGCTGAATTGTGTAAGCAGAAGACAAATCCACTCTCGGACACATATCTTCCTGTTCTCTGCATTCACTAGCTTCCAGTGTTCATCTGCTTATTTTCCCAAACCATGTCTAAACACACAACAAAGGTGCTGGGTAGCAGCAGGGGGTCATGTCCCTGAAGCACTCTCAGCACACCTTCACGTTGTGCCCTCTGCTACTCCCCACACACAGACACTGCTGCCCATCTCGGAAACATGGGCTACAGCACGATGGAGATTCCAACAGCCAAGAGATAAGACCAAGACTTAAACCCTCTTAAGTAAACAGTAATAAAATATTCAACATGGTAGCTAAAAGTAGGTACAAAAACCTCCATATTTGTACATCACTCTTGCAAGTACAGTCTCATGAAAATATGTTCTCCTCCCATTTATTTCTTATTCCTACATTTATTATTCATTTTTATGCAGAATTATTATACATTATACAATTTTCTCAATTACATTGTGTGCATTTGTGTGTGCATTTGTACAACCTTGAAAGCAAATCAACATAAGCAGGCAATGCAGTCTGAAGTGAGGGAGTTTTAAAGTACATGTCTGTAACACTGAACCATGCAGCATGAACAGAAGACACAGGCCTGGCAAATTTGTGGAATCAGGCATTCAGACCTGTGAATGGCATTAGAGATTCTTCCAAAGCTCAGAATGTCAAACAAAAGCTGACTTTTGAAAAACATTCTGAGAAGGACAAAAGAAAGGACACTTTGTCAGTGATAAACTTTTGTTATAGCCAAGAGTTCACCTTCACTTTTTTTAATAGTATTTCTTCCACATACGATGGAAACAAGTCCAGAATAACTGCACAGAGCTCAGAGAGCTTTGTCTTTGCAGACTTCTGGTGGTTCAGTTTACACCTGGAGCAGACACAGCATTTACAAACACAAGTTACAAACTTCTCTGATTCTATGTGATTAAACATAATGTGCTGCATTCAGTTACCTTGCTCAGGAATGTACAGTGCATTAAACTAGTAATGGAGAAAAGATCACTGAACTTTGTAAGTGGAAAGTCCTACCTTCAAAATGCACAGCCTCTTGTTTTCTAACTTAAATAATTAAAACTGCAAAAACAAAAGCCACCCTTGGAAGCCCCTGAGGGGTGGAAATCACACCAGTTTGGACCCCTCTTGCAGTGACAGAAAAGATGAAAATGCTAATTTCATTGATTAATTGAATGTAGCATCATAAAAAATCATTGCTCAGATCCTTAACTTTAGCAACTGGATCATTTTTTGAAGACCATGGTGAAGTCATGAGCTTCCCCAGCTCAATTAGACAGGCTCATAATTAGAAGACTTACATATGAAGCCAAGTGTGGTCTGTAAATGTTCATGACTCACTCTTCATGTACTTTGTGTTGACTGCAAAGAACATTTCAAAGCCCAGCTGTCAACAATATCCATGATAATTTCTTCAAACACAGAGACACACACCTTGAAATCTACTGACAGCTGGAGTGAACAAAGAAAGCCAGAAGTTTCAGATAGGTCAGAAAAAAACACTTGAAATGTATGCTTTGTTTCTCAAGAGTTAAAAAAAAAAAAAAAAAGATGGGCTTCAAAACAGAGATAAGTTCTTTAATGAACAGACTTTGAGGTTCATTCTCAAGCTTGGATGGACTGAAACCAAAGGGCACCTGATTGCTTGAACTGACCCTTAATTCTAACAGCTTGCTTCAGGTGCCTCAATTTTGTGCAACCAAATATGAACACACAAATCAACCATATTACATTCCCTTTATCATAATCTCTGCAAAAGAATTTTGTTCTTTTTAACATATTCAAAACAATACCATCTTTATTGAAGATTGAAAATGGCCAGATAGAATGCTCACTTGTTTTTATGCAATCATGTGACTATATTTCATAAGGAGATAACTGAATAATTAAATCAAGATATATGGCTGAGACACGGAAGAGTAAATCGCCTTCTCTAAGTTATACTATCCAAGCAACAAATAAATAGTATGTATCTTTCAATACTTTTATCTATAGGGGGAAAAAACTTTAGAATACCCACAGAAGCTCAAGCCTTCTTTTCAAAAGCCTGCCAAGGTCATCTGAAACACATTTGCCAAACATACACAGCAAAGGAAAATGCAGGCCTTCCTAGCATTTGGGAAAACATGAGGGAAGAGAGGAGGAGTCAAACCAATCAAATAAAACTCAGTGGAATAAATCAGGCTGCTTAAATACAAATGTCCATACGTCTTCCCCCACACGATCTTCCTACAAAATGCTCACCCAAGACCGTGTGTACATACACATGGGTGTGCACCTGGGAAGGCATGGGATACAGCCCTGCCTGAACTGAGCCAGCTACCAACCACATCATTAGCCAGGCAAGATGGGGAAATTCCCCCTTTTCCCTTTTTTTGATGCAAGAAAATCACAGAAAGAAAGGATCCTTCCCACCCCAGGCCTGCAGCTGACAGGCAGCCTTCTGTTAGGGTTATGTGGAATGGCTTCACACATGATGGAGACGGGAGTGCCTGCACAGGGAAACCTCCACCACTCCTCCTCTGCCTTGGCACCACATTTGACAGGGACCTGCCTTTGCACCCTGGGCACACAGGGCTGCACATGCCAGGGTGCACAGAATCATCTCATATGCCCAAGAAGAAGCAGCTTCAGTTGGAGAAAATCAGCAGATGCCAAATTGCTTTTTAACACAACACTTCCAGAAACACCCACGTGCACACATTCAGAGGCACGGGGAGGCGGGGTAGGGGGGTTGCAGAGCACCATTCCTGCTTTAAAAACGCTGTGAACTAGAGTACGTCAAAGATCAACTGATTGTGAGGTTTTCCTGGAAATGTAAATATACTTCTAAAAAAATCTCTCTTGATGTTCTTCCCTCATTCAAAAAGTGCTATGCCTGCTCCCACAACCAGAAGGTTTCCCAAAAGATGACTTTCCCAATCATCACTACCACTAATGATCTTTTGAATGGTGTTTTAACAGGTAAAATCATATCTCTCAGTCAAGAACACAAAGCTGATATGACCTAGAGTTCGGCTGCATTTCTTCTAAGGATATTATCAGAGAAGTGGCAAATTGAGCCACAGAAACTTAAAAAAATAAGGAATACTTGCTCATAGCTATTTCAAGTCTGCCCAATGCAGCCACAACTTGATTTTGTGGGGGCAGGGAGGGAAGTTTTGGGGCTTGCTTTCTTAATAAAGACCATAAATAATGTGACCCACAGGGACCTCAGGAGAGAATATAATCTGAATGCCGTCTCAGCTCACCATGAAGAGACAAACTAGCATAAAAGGCAAACCCTACAAATCTGGGTCACATCAATACAAAGCCCACACATGCCATGACAGGCACCCCCAGTGCCCTGTTTCATACTGTGACCCCTATCATCCCCAACTGGTATGGAACAGGAGGAGGAATAGCAGCAGCAGGAATCCCTTCATCCTCCGTTACAGAGGAAAAAATAGCTCAAGATAACCTTGTTGTGCCATATCCCATAACAGCAAGGAATCACACAGAGTATGTGCTGAGTTGGAGGGGACCCACAAGGATCATTGAGTCCAGCTCCTGGCCCTGCACAGCACCATCCCAAAGAGTTACAGCATGTGCCCCAGAGCATTGCCCAATCACTTTTTGAGCTCTTTCAGTCTTTGCGCTGGAGCCACTCCCCTGGCCTGTCCTGCACGCCCTTGGCTCGGAGTACAGCATAAACCCAGGGGTCAGGCTGAGTGAGACAGCTCAAGGGATGAGGCTGCACAGGGGCTGCCCCAGGCAAAGTGCCAAGGAAACAGGGTTGCAAGAAACTCCTCTTCTGGGCCGCAGCTGGGAGACCTAGTTGAGGTCTCGGCAAAGTTCAGGTTAGAGAAAGAGCCAGGCTGAGAGAAAAATAAAGTGTGGGGGCTGCAGGACCTCTCTCCCACTGAACTCATCTGCATGCGGTGAGATGAAAGATGTAATCTGCCCCCCACAGTTGCCACTGTAGGCTGCAAATACCTTCAGGCAGACGTCATAAACTTCATTACACCTGGCTAGCCTCAGGTTTTTATTACAGCATCCCAAAACATTACCCCCTCCTGCTTCCCACCTCACTTTCAAAGGGGAAAATACATATATATATTCCATATATATATGTATATATATATATGGAATATGTATATGTGTATATATATGTACATATATATACACACATATATATACATACATATATATATGTGTGTGTATATATATTCCAAAAACATTTCATAACTTCCTGAAGACATGCTGTACCCTAATCTAGCCTTTCAAAGCACTGGGGCTACAGCTTCTGAGAGAGCTGAGGCAGGTACCCAAGGGCCCTGTCTGCCAGCACCTGTGTGTGTGAAACCCAGCCCTGAGACCGCTGGGGCTCTCTCCCCATCCTCTCAGGGACCTCTATATCCCCTGGCAAGCACTGCTTTGTCCCACTTACTCAACTCCACTACTACAAGAAGAGCTCTGTTTCTCCAGGGCTTCTCTGTGCGAAGCTTAAGGCTGAAAGCAAGTCATGCAGCCCAGCTGCTCACTATTTTTAAGTTGGCCTGTAATGCAGTTGTTGCAAGGGCATACCTTGCATTATCTGCCACTGCATTGCTGGTCACAGTCCTGAACTGCCAATCCAACTCTTTGGCTGGATTCACAAAAACTTTGCATTCTATAGCTTTTAATCAGAATCAACTTAAAATGGAAAAATGTCGTCTATTTTCCTTTCTCTCATTTTCTTCTTGATAGGAGATTTTTTTTTTTTAATAAATCTACAATATAGATGGAAACACACGCATTCCTTGCAAATTAACTCTAAAGCTGGTCATTAATTGTGAAATAAGCCTGCCATCTGAAATTTTGTTTGAATTTTAAAAAGACTGAAAAAAGTATTTTAAATATATCTTCACATGAAAGTCCACCAAGATTTAATCACCAAATCCAGCAGAATAGAAATCCATGAGTAAAACTTGGGAAACTGCGCATTTCAAATCAAAGACTAGCACCTCCATGTCTGGTGAAGAGTTGCACAACCTCCACAACTTGCCAGCTAAATATCTGTTGTGGTATTTGCTCTGTTTTAAATTTTTTTATATCTTAGGTATGATCTGAATAACAACTATCAATGGACAAGGGCTTAATAAAGGAAGAAATAGTTTACCTTTGCTGATGACAGCAAAAGACATCTAAGAATGTCTGCACTCTTAAATCTTTATACACTCTTAGATGCCTTATTCTATCAAGTTGTAGCTCAACACAACTCTGAGCATAGGCCAGTAAAGTATCCCACTCCAAAGTGTTCAGAGAAGGGACCTTGTATATAGTACACATAATTTTATCTTTTGCATTAATTTTTAACTCTTAAAGAAAACACAAGCAAAAAAATTCATAATTAAAATAATCTATTGCACTCTTGCAGTTTTCACTCTTTAAAAAAATATTGATTATGTGCACCAAGGAATATAATGAGCATAGAAACAAAAACTACAGTGCATCAACTTTCAGGTTTCCAGACATTATCAGTGGTCAGATTTCAAAAAGGAAACAGCTTCCTGTGTTCTGCAGCTTCCATTTATCTATAAACTTTCCTTATAGGTGTAATTAATTCTGGCAACAATTAGTCCATTACACGCAGCCCTCAAAAAAATTAGCAGCTACTCAGAAATAAGCTAAAATGATGAGCTTAATCACAACCCATTTGGGAAGAAGAATAAATCTGGCATATCTTCAGCTATCATTTTTTAAAAGATAAAGTCTAAAAATCATTAAAATGTCTTGAACTCAGGAAGAGACCATCAGTTTCAGAAGAAAAAATGAGGTTTGTGTAAAAGTTTTTGCTATAGCCAACCTAATACATGGGGTAGGATTTAACAACACACAATTTGGAATATACTTTTTGATACTGTTAAGGAAGCTGCCCTGCATAACTCAAAATTTCTTATGCACTATTTAGTAGCTCATTTATGTGTAATATTTGATATCAAATATTCAGTAAAGTCTCAGGATACTCAGACTCCAGCCTTGTGTGCTGTAAACTTAAAAACTAAGTAAATTTAATTTTCTTCTCATCAAAAACCATGACAATTGAAGCAAATTCTCTACAATGCCTCTTGCAATACTTAATATATCAAATTCTTCTTAACCTATGTCATTCTGAATCTCACCTTCTGCCATAGGTTATATAGCTAGAACGGAAATTGCCAGAGATAAAAACTCACAGCCTTCATCTGCCAAGAGCTTTGTAACTTCTAAGACTGGACCAGACACAGTATTATTACCAATATGGACACTATTTTGATCTTTATTATTTTTCCGCAGAAAAATAGTTAAAATAAAATGCCAAATACTAAATACCAAGCATTTCTGTTGTAGAATTCAACACCACACAGATGAAAGGCACAGTTTATGCTCCTCTGACCCATAGCAAAAGAAATCAAGCCTTGCATTCAGATCATGCTTGGAAATTTTCTCTGGTATTATTACAACAATATATTTCTGTGAAACTCCTTTCTCAACTCTGGCTGGTATTTTCTGACAGAAATCTCATCCATCAGGAAAAAAAAAAAAAATAAAGCAAAACAAAAAACAAAACCTCATCAGCTGAAAAAAAATATTAAACATAACAGAATCAAAGAGATGATGAGGAAATACATACCCTAAATGCTCTGATTCCTACCAGTCTTTCCTGGCTCCCCAAAACAGGCTGGGGAGAACACAACCGAGGGGATTTAGAGGGACACATCCCAGTTTGCAAGAAGCAATGTCCTTCAGATGTGAGCTGTGTGCCAAGCAGTTTGTTTCATCAATGGTGGCCTGGGAAGCAGCACCAGCACAGCAGGCATCGATATTTCTGTGGTCCACCCAAACCTCCAGTGCCCACAAATGGAGGGGTGGAGAAGGTTTGCAGTTCTGTGTGGAGCAGGTTAGAAGTTAGGATTGCACATGATTTCATTTTGAACTGACATTTCTATCTTACACTACATAAAATCACTCATTTGCTCTGAGATGGCTCAGCAAGCTCTGAAGAAAGAAGCTCCTGGTGACACAGGTCCTAAACTATCCATAAACATTTCCTTGCAAAAAATGGGAAAGCTATTCGAACCATCAAGGCAGGAACAGCCAGTTCTGAGGCTTTTGCTTATCAGTCAGTGGTTTAGGGCACAGAGGAGGATAAAGATACAAGGAAGGGGGAAGGAAAAAGCGTTTTTTAACAGGCCCAGTACTAGGTCATCCAGAGTTCAGATCTCAAAAAAAAATCATTATGGTACTTTGCCAAGATGACCGATATTTCTGAAGGAGTTGCTTTTGAAATTATTTTAATAAAACAGGCTTTAAAGCATGTCTATATTCAGTATCAGAGCTGGCCCTTGATATTAAAACCTTATCTCTCCTCCTCCCTTCCTGACCCACCATTAAACACAATTAACTCCACTTTCTTTCCCAATGCCTTATGCTTTCTTGGCAAAGATCGGGCTGAAAAGCCTATCAGAAAGCAGAGAATGGAGGAAGGAAGGATGAAACACAGCAGGAGAGCTGTGCCCAAAGCTGATGATTTGAAGAAAATTTAGCTTACAGTTAATTCACAGCAGGATTTTGTAATGTCCTTTATCACCTATGAAGCCATTTCCTCATTATTCGTTAGCATTACACATAAGACAAGGAAAGATGTTTCTGCATAAAATGGAAAACCATTAGCATAGAATAAAAAACCACAAAGGCTCAATGAATTTTAGAAAAGTAACCAATTCTTTCTTCTCTTCACTAGGGAGAAATAGTAATACTATATCCCACTGAGGTGATCTGTAGCAAAACCCCTGAATATCCTGTGCAAAACTTCCTCCAGACTTGTCAGAGCTTCTCTCAGAGAGAAATGAAGAAGTCCCATCCAGCCTGTACCCTCCAATTCTCACTCTTGTGTCACACAGTGCACACATTTATGCTCCCTGTCTGCCCTGTTACATTTTACTATGGGGAAGTCATCTAGAAAGAAAAAGAGGAAATAGCATAATACACATTTCAATTTTGCTCCTTCTTGGAATACACTGCTGATGCATTTCAGCCACAAAATGTAGCAAAAACATTTAGCTTCTTGGCATTTTTTAAGATCATAGGTAGTAGAACAATTTTCAGTCAAGAGTCATCACGATCTTCTATAACATTCATTTCAAATAATACATGATGGAAAATTTGGGTTCACCATCACAGACAAGAAATCTGCCTCAGTAGTTAAAGACAACTAACTCATGAAGCCAAGAGTCAAAATTATTTCAGAGGCAGCCACAGGTCAACATGACATTTCCTTTATCTGATCTTGGATTCTGCTTGTACATGGCAGAAGGATAAATATGCTGATAATATTTGTGGTGTCTTACTATTGAAATTGCATTTGTGTGCACCTGTGAGAAAGCACAGACAGATTACAAACCATTAGCTGCCTTTGCCAGGTGAAGGAATTTACTTTGTCAGTGAATGGAAGTCTGAAACTGTCTCCACAGAGGGTTCTAGAAGTTCACTAAATCAGAGGTGTGCGGTAAAGGCAATATGCAAGAAATCAGGTTTCTGTATCTCCACAAAATAACATTTTGAGCTTGAGGGACAAAGCCGAACTTTTGTATACTGATGTCAAAACAAAGACAATTCACCTACACATAAGTAACAACCTCATTGCAAAGCCTGGCCATTAAACTTCATCCCTTCTTTTAATCCCCTGTACTATGCACTTTTTCCAACTGACTGTTACTTCTCATTTGACCTGTTTAACCTCACTGTTTAATCTTTCTACTCCTAGACCACTTCTGCTGCTCTCTCAGCTCACAGACAGCCTTCCATTAGAGCTCTTCTCAGCCTGGAGGAATGTTAATTGTTGTACAAATCACCCTGTAAAAGTGAGTATCATGAAAAAGAGCTGAGCAGCAGAAACTCAACCACTAGTCAAACACATTCAGCTTTTTCCATCGTTAAAAAAAATATGAAGTCAAGTCAAAAACAGAAGTTTTGTTTTCAGGTAGAAAAAAAGGAAAAATATAACACAACTGGGAAAAAGTTGAACACAGTAAAAAAACCACATAATTGGAGATGGAACAGCACAATGCAAGTAAGCAAGGAAACCACAAACAGAAATCTTGGCAGAAATTAAACTCCAGAAAACAGATATGTTTTTTTCAAAAAATCTAAGAGGTTTATTTTTCCTTATTGTGCTATTAATCATTTACCCCAGCTTCTTCTTTCAGGTGCACACTATGAAAAGAGCCATTAGTTTAAAAAAAAAAAAAAAAGGTACATTTTTATAGTATAGTATAGTTCTGGTAACTTCAACAGCTCATCATGAACTTCAGTTAAACACACAGGGAAGGGAAGTGGACAAGAGCACTCTTCTGCTCATGCACTCATTGCATGAGCTGTGAGGACAAGCACTACCGGGAACAAGTCACTCAACTATGTCAAGAGAACTCATGAAGTCAGCAAACAAAGAGAGGCCCACCAAGGTTTCCGCAGGAATAAAAACCACAAAGAAATATTAAAGCAGTTTTGGGAGACCCAGTAGTTAGAGGTAAACCTTTTTTAAGGTCAGCTGGAAAGGCGTACAGCAGCAGGAGATTACAGGAGCCATTACACCAACCTGCTGCAACTGCAACGTTATGGCCTCTTCACTGGGCTGAATCCTCTGCCTCTCCCTCCATTTCCTCCCACCACAAAAACCTAAAAGCTCGAGGACTTTGTGGCCCCTCTGCAGTCCAGCTGAAAGTAATTTGCTCTTCCATTTCTCTCCAGCTACAAGTACTGCACCAGCTTTTGAGATTGCTTCTGAGTTTGAGGATGAAAAAAAGGAGCTCCTATCTCCTTTGGAGATGGTACATCTCCTGCTGGAGCAGATCAGGGGGCCAGATATGTGGGTTTGACTTGAGCATGAGGCTCTTACAAAGACACTTGGGACATCAGCATTAGTGAAGAAGCAGAGGGTGAACAAACATGCTACTAGCATGGTCTTTCCTATACTCTTATAATGAATGATGGCTCAAACAGAAACAAATGTCTAGTCAGTGAAGGAACAACATCCTCACTCCTTTCACTTTTAGAGAAGGCTTTATTTTAATAATTTTTTTAAACTGCTTAATGGGAATCCAGGATATCTGCTACACTTCAGTTCTCTACATTTCCCTTGATTACAACAACACCTCCCTGCACAGAACACACTGCACACCCTATTCAGGAGCTGACATATCAGTATTCTGGTGGGTTCTGACAGAGTTTAACTTTTTCCCTTTCATTTTCTTCCTTTGAAGTCTTAAAAGAAATAAATCTATCATCTTCTTACTATAAATACAGAAAAGCCCTAGAGGTCATAAGTTTGCTACCACCTATGGGTTTTCTAGAAAGCTCAATGCTATATGGTCAGAAGTGTGTTTCCTGCCCAGAAACACATGGGGCTGTCAGAACCAACTCCACAGACCAATTCCCTCCCCTCATTGACAATTCACCCTGAAACTATTTTGCCCCCAGTGGATCAAAACCAGTATGAACTTACCCTCCCCAAAAGGAGTAATTTTTATCCTGTGTTTATCCTACTGTTTCATCAATCATAGAGTGAGAGAGTGCAGACAAAATTCTGTGCATGCAAAGGGGTTTTAAATCCCCCTCTCCTACCCTGAAGTATTTTATTAGTGTTATAAAGTCAGAATCGCATCTAGATTGTTTGTTTCATCATGTCACTTGCAGACAATCAGTTGTGCCTGAAAACAAGCTGCCATAACTTCTCCTTTCAGAATCCAAGACTGTCCAGCCTAACCTTGAAGGGGGAAAGTAAAGTACATGACATCTCTCTCAGGGTTTGCCTTCAAACAGAAAATAAGGAGAAGAAATGAAAGATGTGAAAACATTAAGTGAGGTATTTAAAACCTCTTCCCAGGTACTTTATAAGAGACGATTTCAGGCTTGAAAGCACTGCTTTGATTAAGCTACATCCACTTAAAAAAAAAAAAAAAAAAAAAAAAAAACTTCAATCAAATCAAGTGACTGTGGAAACCTCTTTGAAATACCACTGCCTGCAATCTCATAGAGTCCCAGGCAAAGTTCCCAAAGACTTCAATAAAACATTTGTCTGGGATAAGGAGTGCCAGATTTGGCCCACTTTAATACATTAAGTCTGTGGTAGGTGAAAAACTGAAACATGCAGCAGTTGTGAAACTACCCTCATAGCCAAGGAGATAAGAGAAAACAGCTCTCATCCTTCCCCACAATGGGAACCTGCAGAGGGTGGATGGGAAATTTAAAGAGGAGGAGGGAGCAGGAATTTTAGGATAAAAGTTATTTAATATCCTCCCAGTGTGGGCTGGAATGGATTGTGGTATGCTTGTTAGAGAAACTGGCTGGAGTGTAAGGCTGAGAAAGTATTCAAGGACACGTTTGTGTGAGCGTGTGTGTGTGTGAGTGTGTTATGGGTCAGGTCTGCTCAGGTTCACAAAGTTCATTCAATTCTCCTGCCAACTCTTCCGGGCTTGAGACAAATACAGATAACCTTGGCTTAACCCAACTTCAAGCAAACCTTCCCTTGTCACCCCCACCCTCAATTAGCAACTTTCAATCAAAAGTGCTTGAAAATAAACTATTAAATAATTTCAGTTACAGCTCTAGTAATGCACTTTTCCATAAGTGCATGCCACTGAAGTGACTCAAATATCATTTGCTAAAAGACAAATAAATGTATGAGAGGGATATTGTGGCTTAACTCCCTGGGTTTTTACTCCTGCAGAACAGTTTTTCTACCCCCACAGCAAACAAGGTACTCCTGACTGCATTAGTGTTACCTGCTGCTGCTTTTAAGATAAGCAATGCTAAAATAGCTGGTTGGATTGCTTTTCAAACAACTGTTATTCAATACATGCATTTCATCATTTCAGAAACTTTTTTCCTCCCTGTCCCCCAGCTGGGAACATCCATGCTCATGGCAGTCTCCAATATCAAGACCACCCAGATTCATTTTCGTCTCTCAACTGTCTGCCTCTGCTGCACAGAGATAAAAATCTAGACAGAGCCTTTATTATTATTTTATCCAGAACTTGTCTAAACCTTCATCTGCAAAACATTGACTCACTCTGTCTTTAACCACCTGAAGAATGCAAAGGAAGATAAATTACCTCATAGGCGTAGAAACTCAACAAGCAACAGCATAAACTTGCTAATCAAACAATGAAAGTCAGAGCAACAACAGAAGTTTTTAAAACAGATGAAAAGGACTCAAGTCCTAAAAATAGAATCCAGAGGAAGCTTGGCTGATCTGTTCCTTTTGCCATAGTTCTAATTTATCATCAGATGATAGCAAATAATATTTAATTTATTAGTGTCTCATCAATCCCAAATTATAAGCTTTGAATACTAAATAATCACCACTAAATACAATTTTAGGCAAGAGTCTCCTAAGAAAACAAGATATTGGCAAATAGACATCTCTTTCACCTCAGGTCTTTGTAGAGAGGAAAGCTGATGTAATCTACAGCATTCCAAGTCTTGGTAAAAAGCTGGTGGATCACTAAGCTACCACTTAAAGCTTATCAAGTGAACTTTAATGCTACAGCATGTTTGATTTTCCCTCATGTCTGCTGCATCAGTCCCCATTGCCAAAGTTCAGTGACAAATTGCAACATCTCTGTTTTGAGTGTAGTCACATTGGTCAGATTCACAAAAGATTCTGTCAAGTGTTAGGAAACAGGAAGCAAAAACCACAGCCTTTCATTCTGACAGTTAGGTTTCTGTGTCTGGAAAAGCCTCCTGCCCGAGACTATTAGCAGATCACGTTTTAATGCCCACCACCTTGATCAGTGGAATGCCTTAGTAGTGGTGGCAACATTTGAAACTTTCCTGTTGCAAAGGAAGCCAACAGCGCTGTCCCACTAAAAGACATTGTTGGGCATTTGAAAAGACAGAGGAACCTCTGAAAAACTGGTATTAAAAACCTAAATGTGACCATTCAGATTACAGGAAAACCTCCGCCCATCATTTTGACGCTTCACACACCAGTATGATAAGATTATCATACCAGAACGAGCATGCCACATTAGCACACTGGAAGTAAATACTTGAACAATTTTCTTCCAGACTTCACATGTCACTGAAATTTAGCAAATATTTACTGTGTTTTGGATGCTTTAGGAGTCAAAATGTTTAAACTTTCACCATCATAAACTACAACATAGCATCAAAAGGCTAAGGTAAGTACCATGACTGCATGAAATACTTCTATAGACTTACTATAAAATCCACTTTTGCTGAATTGTCATCAAATAGGGAATTTACACCTGCAACCCCCATTCCCAATTTGAGTAAGAGAGCAACTGCTCCAGGCATCTCCCAGTGCCCCAGCTTCAGGAGAAAGCCAAACAAACCACATTTAGTGGGGCCAGTCAGGAATTCTCTGGCTTCATCCTCAGCAATAGAAATGTAATTTTCTTTTGTGTTGTTTGGATTACCATGAGTGGTCATCATTTAAAAATCCACTGTAAACCATATTACAAAAGGCAATTGTGGTAATAAATTAGTATAATAAACTTTAGAGTTTACCCACTGCCATCCACACTTAATTTCCTTTACAGGTGAAGTTAATTGCTTCATATCAACAGCGGATTTGTAAGCAGATAACCAATACATGATTATTAATTTGTAGCACTTTGGAGGGGGGGTGGGGGGTGTGAGAGAAGGAGAAAGACAGGCAAGGGACTGTTCACTGTTATGCTTTCTCAATCAATGCTTTTCACCTCTGCAACTTAGTCTTTGCAGAAAATGGATATAGTTGAAAGTGTTTGGAATAACACCTCCATATGTAAATGACAAATGCTGATTTCTTTCAACAGAAAAGAGACATACTTCTACCACCGTTTTCTCAAGGAAGTAAGTCCTCAGCTGCACAAGGCAAAGCAATGATAAGTATTTAGCATATTTTTGCTTGCAACATAGAATGAGTTGACAAACACACAATAGGATCTCATGTAACCCTGAATCCAAAGTAAACATCAAGGAAAAGGTGAATATTGGAGGGTTTAGTTATTTCTCTTTTTTCCTCCAGTAGTTACATACATTCTGTCTCTTTTCTATACATGCTGTCCTTGCATTTAGCATTTTGGGAGGAGAAAATACAACAGTGTTCAAAATGATTCTCTGCAATTATTCATTATGATTGTGGGAATAAACAAACATTTTCAACTGATTAGAAAACCTCAGTGAAACCAACTTATCATTTTATTAATCCTTCACTCAATTATAGTAAACAAGTAGGCTTCATGTGAGGTTAGCTCCAGGGTTTACTCAAGTCACATCTGACATGAAAGTTTTACCCAAATGCATTATGCAGTGATTTTCATGACCTTCCTTAGGAAAAGAAAAAAAAAAAAAAAACCAAAAAAAACCACAACCTCAAAAGATTTGGGAAAGGCAGAGTTTGTGTTTTCACAGTCCTGGGAAAAACTTGGGGTTGTCCCACACCACAATTAGAAAGAAATTAAAAAAATAAAAACAAAAAAACCCACCAACCAACAATAAAAAAATACCACTCTCTCTAGGAGTGATGCAGGATTCCCAGACCTCGCCTGAGCAGACAGAGCAAGTCCAGGTGGCAACCAGATTTGCTGCTATTTCACAGGCCCTAGCTAAGCCCAAAACTGGGAAAAATACAGCAGGCCTGCTCCATACAGATTGCAGCCCTGGGCTACATGCTGCTCTAGCTGTTCCTTGTAGAGTCATGGTGATCAAAGACCTGCTACCTCCCAAAAAAACCCAGCACATTTATCACTAAAGGTATTCCTCTACATAAGAAATTATTCGTTTGAGAAAATGGGGACAAAGCAATTATAAAATATTACAGTGAAAATTAATATTTTCACAAACTGCTTCAGCAAGTAGAAAGACAGGTTTTCAGGAGTTTTAGATTTTTCACCAGAAGTGTTAAGAGTCCAAACAAAAAAAGCACTGTTCTGCAAGGGCAGGAAAAAAAACCATTAAGCAAAAGCCGTTGAATTCCTTAAACCAAGCTGCCTGACCGGGTAAAGGTAAGCCAGCAGGTAAAATGATTAAGTAACTTGCTTGAAAATATTACTTTTTAATGAAACGAAAATAATTTTCAACAGAGAACTAAACCACTGAATATATACATACATACATACACACACACACACACACATATATATATATATATATAAAGATTTAAAACTATTATCAGTGGAAGCTTCCTGCCCAAAACATAGTGGAAACATTCCTTCTTCATCTTTTTACCATGTGTTGTCCAGGGCTTATCACAATTGCAATGCAGTGAAAAGCCTTCCATAACACACAATTTCTATTCCATTTCCTACTTGTCATGAACTTCATGGAAAAAAAAAAAATATTGCCCTTATCTGTGTTTTCTCTATTGGCTCCAACTTCTTTGCAGTCCATCAAAAATACTGCAAAAATGTCTTTTGCTACACTGCTCTAAAGGTTAATTTTTCATAGCAGAAATAGAAACAGTAGCGTGGAAGGTCTGTAAGACACAGTAGTTTCCTTCCCAGTGTACAAATGGTGAAAACAAACAGGAAATAGAGATTAAAATAGGATGAGTAGAAATAGACTTGTGACTCTAAGAGAAAAATAAGCTTATTTGCAAGCAATGCTTTTCACAAAATACATTAGGTTTGTATGTAAATGTTCATTTTTCTCTTCTGTATATTAAGAAACAGTATTTTAACCAGAACCCAAAATGTCTGCATTTAGTCTTAGCCCATTCTTTTTCACAGTATAGGCTCCACTCTATTATATCAGATCTTCATACTTCCCATTTCCCTTACCAGGGGGATGAAACATTTCACTGCAGGTGTATTCTGAGCAGCATCCAAACCTACAGGGAAAGAGATAGCTGCACTCCTATGGGACAGGGCTGCAGCAATTTTCAAAGTTCAGTTTGCAAACATACTGCAGGGTTAAGACAACACTATAACACGACACTACAAACAATATCAAGTTAGAGACATTGGAATGCCAAATTCCCCAAGGGAACTTCTTGCTGGTCAATCAAAACGCACCCTGCTATGGGTAGCTGACCTTCACCTTCTCATCTTTCAATCATTTCTTTCTCATGATGCCAAGTTGTCATCTTTGGCTTTCTCCTCCACCTGCCTCCATACATCTTTGACTGCCTGCTTTAGCAATTTAGTGCCTTCCCTTCCCACTGTATTCAAAAAACCAAAACACTCACCCAGTCCCTCATTATTGTTGCTGAGATGAAAGATAATCTCTTTCCTTCTGGCTGTGACAGAAGCAATCTTACCCCCTGAAATCCATTCGAAATGCAAAAATCATTTTTTCTGGATTACTGCCTCAAGCGCATTACCCCTATTTCATCCTGCCATTCCTCCTACTGACTCCCCCCTTTTCTACTACATTAAGCACAAATTGCTTGCCTTCATCTTAAGAGTTGTCCTTAGATGATGACAACTGATCCAACTGCCCTACGCATCCACTTAAAACCCAAGTAATGAAGCCTAATAACTACATGCAAAATCTCTTTCATAAGGAGTAGCTAGCACTCAAAGCCTTGCACTTTAATAACCAATACAACAAGAGTACACCTTCTTACAACAAAATCTCTGGCACATGGATAAGGTGCTCTCCTCTCTCTGCAGGTTGATCCCAGCACAGACTTTTAGAACAGCTGAACTTCTGAACCATTTTACAACAGACTACTGGGCTTCCAACAGAGCCATTCTGGTATGTGGGAAGTGCTGGGGGATCTTCTTGGCAAGAAATGCGTTCACAGAAAACCTCACAAAAAATGGCGTGGTGCTATTTCAAGTCCTTCCTCCCTTTCAGAGTGAGTTTACTCAGGGAAAACTTTCAACTCCTGTGATACACAGTGTCATTTTATCAAGCTGGTAGAACTTCAAAGAGGTAATTCAGGCTCCAGGAGACACACTTCACTACATGACAGTGCATGGTAGTTTTGTCCACAATAAGTAAGGTCCACCACATGTAGGTATTTGAAGCCATTTTTTGTGACCATCCCCTAAACCCTCTGCCCCTAATGGCCAAAATAAGGGGAACAAGTGTTCAGAGGGACAACATGTTGTTTCAGTTAATCTCCAAACTAGGCAACTGAGACCAAATTGATTTTCAAGTTCTGCACATCCACCACACCCACAATCCAACCCTCTGGCTGGTCAGCCTCCAAGAACACAGCAGGTCCCCCAACCTTAGACCCGCCTGACCCGGTTTGAACAGAAAGGAAATTGGAAGCATTCAGATTGAAACACAACTGGAACATATTCTAACGTGGTTTCCACAGATCATTTTAGGATGTGGCATAGTCCAACAACTGGAAAAGTCCAACAACTATATAAGATAACACTTAACATTAATTAATGGGTTCACAAAAATACCAGACAACTAATGGTCCTTTATTATGTACCTGAATGAAAACTTTAAAGATAAATACCAAAGGAAAAAAAATCCACAAACATATGAATGTATAGATTGTGCACCAAAAAAAATCTTTCACCCAGGAACCCTTTTAGAAGACAGCACATTTCAACTTTTAGTCACACATCTCACTAACAGACTAATTTTCATATACTGAGACTGTAGTAAAACACTTCCACACAGAACTTTAGAAAAAGAGCCTCTCTTTTGTTAAGGATAGTGGGGAATTGGAATAATTTACCAAGGGCAACTAGCAAATTGCTGTTACTGGAGTTTCTACAAAGAGTTTCTAAGTCAATCACCTCTCAGGAATGATACAGGGCTGTTACAAGCTCAGGTACAGAGAAGGATGTGTTAGGCTGTTTTCCAATGTGACCCAATGCAGCACTTTAAATTTTTGTCAAAGTGCATTAAAAGCTAGGGATGTCTTAGACTCCCCAAAATAAAAACAAGATTATAGAAAAGGTTGAAATCACTAGATCAGCACAGCATTCACATGCCTGCCCAGCCTAGGAGCACTCTGTAAAGCATAGTGGGGACTTTGCTACTGTCACGTCCTGCTCTGGTAGGGGAGGTCTCCTCCTCTGAACTTTCTCAGACCTGTGGTATACGCCTTGTGTCTTTCTGCCCTACTAGGATCCAAGGTGCTCACAGAATCAGGTGGTAGGGTCAAGGTGGGCAGCTTGTTTTAAAAGCCACAATGAACCTCTTCGGATTCTCCCTGTGCATTTTCTGCCCTTTGGAATAATGGTGTAGGAAACAAGTTGCTGTCCTGCTACCTGCCTCTCCTTCCTGCCAAGTGGTACTCCTATCATTTCCTTCTAAGTCCTGTATACGCTGCAGCCCAGTATAAACCAAAGATGGCACTCTGATTTTACCAAATGTTGGATGAGGATATGTGATTTGGGAAAATTTTTAAAAAAGGAACTAAAGTTTGCTTTTGAACCTCCAGACACATTTTTAATTCAAGGCCATTGCAAATGACCTTGCAATCAAATTACCTTTTCAAATTTACTGCATCCCTACTCCTAAGTTTTGTGAGTCCCACTACCCAGAAGCTTTCAGAATTCACCAATGATTCTGGGAAACTGCCAACCTGCAACATTGTTCCTGTCCATAATTTACTTATCAGAGTTAGAAAAGTCAAAGCCCTTGAATCTAGCAAGAGAAGGGAAAGGAACAAGAAAAGTGCTGCTGGCACTGCTACAAAAGTGTCAGCAGCACAAAGAAAACCGGGGGAAATGTGGGTCCTTCATGTGAAAAGGCCAAGAGAGCTGGTGGCAAAGGACATGGATAAAGCTGAGGTACTTGCTTTCAGAAATCCCAGATCCTTGAGACCAGTGGGAAAGTCTGGAGAAAGGAAGACTTAACGGTGTTGGAGAAGGACCTAGTTAAGACCAAACTTAAACTCTCCATGGTCAAGGCCTTGGGGCCTAATTGGATCCACCAAAAGTGCTGAGAGAGACGGTAGATGCCATTTTGAAGGTGCCCTCAATCTACAAAAGGTCACAGCAATTGGAAGAGTTTCTCACGGACCATAAGAAAACAAATGTCACTTTGAGAAGGGCAAGAAGGACAGTCCAAGCAATTAGAGTTCAGCCAGTCCCCACTTCAATTCTTGGAAAACATTTCAGAG
Source organism: Pyrgilauda ruficollis (assembly GCF_017590135.1). Taxonomy (NCBI): domain Eukaryota; kingdom Metazoa; phylum Chordata; class Aves; order Passeriformes; family Passeridae; genus Pyrgilauda; species Pyrgilauda ruficollis. The sequence continues at coordinate 8,900,125 of NW_024524934.1, read as the reverse complement.
GGCTTTCAGCAAACTGGAAAATGAAGTGGCAGGAATCTTACAAAGTTCAAAGAGAAGTGACAAGTCACCCCTGGGCAGGAATAATTCCAGTCACTTCTGTAAATGGGGGAGACCAAGAAAGTTGAGACTGCTCAGCCTGCAAAAAAGACTACTTGGGAGAGCTCACACAACCTCACACTAGTGAGGGCAATGTGGGACAGGTAAGGAGTGAAGGCAGGAAGGTTGACACAAATCTCAAGACAATTCCAAGAAACCATTGGGGATACCTCCTACTAGAAGCATAAGAAAAGCATAAATCTGTAGAGTTTAGTATGAGGGGGCCTTCCATCAAAAATTAAAGCTGTCAGCTTAGGATTAGGGAAACTAATATATAACTGCAATGACGGTAAATAGAAATGTCATAGACTTTATTAGATTCATTTTTTCTAATCATACGAAATATGTGATTTATGGAGACAGCAATTACATTAATATAGCTAAACGGTGGTTTGTATCATTTTATACTGGCCTTGCTAAAGAATTAGATTCCTTTATCTCAGTATTTCTACAGAACTGACTCCATAAAACCACATCCATCAGTAGGAAACAGATTGGAATGATGAAGAAAGAAAGCTGGTTTATAGCAGCATGAAAAATTTCACAGTTTAACATAAGATTACAGATTTCATGTGATATAAAGACAAAAAGTCGACAAAGAATGCCAATAAACTAGTGATTTTTTTTCTAACTCATCTCCCACTTGAGTGTAGAATAATCCTTACACAGAAATCTGGGGGTGAAGCACAGGACATTCATCTTAGGCAGTGGAAGAGTGTTTCCTACACACATTGCAGAGATATACAATTATTTACATACATAGATATACAAAAGCTAGACATACTTTTATATCTATACTAATATACTAAGTATGCAGTATATTACATATAGTAAGACTAGAGATTTTTTTTTTTTAGATAAATTTCTCCTGATGATTAGAACAAATGCTTTGATAAATCCAAGTGTTTATCCTAGCAGCTGGAAGGAGTGACAATTATAACACTCCCTCCTCACTCTCAGGCATAACAAATTTTGAAAAACTCCCCTGTTCCACTACAAAAGACTCTTGTGAGTATTTTCCTACTATATACAAGCAAAGACTACACTAAACTGACTGAAATAAATTAATGCATTTATGGTCATATTCTCACAGGAACCAAGAATGCACATGGTAAAATCAAAGATCATCCTTTACATTATCTGTGATGATAAAAGTCAAATAATACATCTAATTGTGAAAAATGTCACAGAAAATATGCCAACAGAGGAGTCCATTAGAAAAGCTCAGTCCCTGATCTTTGCATTTACTTTCCTTGAAATATATTTGATAACATGAACAAATAATCACCCAGGCAGACTTGACCCAAAAATGTGTTAAAAACACCATAACTGTCCTACTAAATAAACTGTCTGCTAAATAACCCAAACATAGAAAATAAACATACTGTATTAAAAGTTAAATTACATTACTTTCTTAGGCCTTTATTCTTCAGCACTTTCAGCATGCAAAAATCACTTGTAAATGCTGGTTATTATGGGTATAAAAGAGGGCATCATTCCTGCTGGGAACTCCATGGCCCCCAATTCAAGCATAAATAAAATATACTCAAAATAATGCTGCCACTTATTTTACATCTCATGAATCTGGCTGAAAGAAGCACCTGTTTAGGAATTAAGAACCCACCCATCCTTCTAAATCACTCACCACTATTCAAAAAAAGATACTACAAACTAGCTCTGTAGCACTGGCATGTGTAAGTCAAATGCCCAAATGAGAGCTGGAAGGATCAAAATACAATGGAAAGAAAACATCACAGATCTCACTGAATGGTCTCATTTGTGTCCATCAATAAAAGTCCCTGGAGTGAATAAAAGGCCTTAATTAAGGCCAGAGATTAAATCATAAAGCACAGGATTAGATACATTCCTGGTTAAGTTCATTTATTAGTTGTGGTGGGGTTTTTTTTGGTTGGTTTGGTTTTGTTTTTTGTGGTCGTGTTTTTTCATTTTTTTGCTTGCTTTTTGAAGGGTGGGGAGGACATTTTTTTGGAGGTCTTTTTAAGATATCCAGAACATAGGATGGTATTACTATTTTTCAATTCCAGATATCTAGGCAGATTTCTTTTCCAAGCTGTAAGCCAAGGAAACATGCCAAGGAAGATGGAAATTCCTGAAGATTCTGAACTTGTTGGGTGGTAGTTAAATATTTAGATGTTGCTTTCCTCCTTCCTAGCCATGACTTCTTTTTTCCATCATTTTGCTGGATTTAATTTTTTTCCTACAGAGTGATTTATGAAAAGCAACAGCTAGCCAGCAGCAGAAGCAGCAACAGCATGAGCTCCAGGTGTTAGGAAAAACCCCTACATAATTAATTTTCTCTTTGATACATTATTACTTCCAAAAAAATATTATGCTTGCAGATCCAAAGATCTATCACATCCCAGTGCAGTTTTAATCCATGTGTAACATTTTCCTGTGTCTTGGGTGAGACTATATACCCCAAGAAATACAGATAGCAGGATTCAATAATGGATTGTTTGGTGGCAACTAATAATATATCAAGTGGTGCTTCAAGACTGACACAGTCTGCTGGTGTTGTTTTAAGGCAGGATATAGTAAAACAGATGGCATTGGATTTCAAACTCCTTTGTCAACTCAGTTCACCAATGAGCTGAACACTGATTTTTCTACTGTTTTTTACAACCTCCAAGAAGTTACAAACATTCAAGTCTAAATTCAACTTTAAGGAGTATTTTAGGCCCATTGGTAGTACTGTCAGTTTTAACATGTTCATATAACAGACCATATAATTCTGCAAGTTGATTCTCACTGCCTATACTGGCACTTGAAGTTGGGATGTTTTTTTGTTGGTTAAACTTTCTTACATGGATACCTGAAATTCATAACTGGAGTAAGCTTATTTTTCTTCATGGTGATATAACCTTCTCCTAAATAAGTATTCTGGCATTACTTATATGCAATTTATCATCTGCAAAATGGCACCTCTTCCAGAAATATGGAAGCATTTTAAACAAAATTATCAGCTGCCAAAAGTTGACTGGGGCAGTGAATTTTCTTCTTACTCCAAGTATGAATACAGAAAGAGATCAAGCAAGGCGGGGTACCTGAGGATAACTTGGCACTGTAGTAAATGATGAGCTGGAAAAAGCCATGCCAAGAGATCCTGGAAGCCTCAGAACACATACTTAAATGGTCTCAAAAGCAGAATGAGATACGTGGAAATTTTTTGTGAAGTTGCAATGCATTTAAATGCCAGGGGAAAACACCAGATCTCCTGAAAATCTGAATTCAAACTGAAAGTCCATATATTATCTTTCTTCTCAAATCAAAAATTTCCCAAAATGTGGTACACAAGCTTCTTCAAATGTATGTGCAGAGCAAGAGCCTCACTTCACTTCTGCTCTCCAACAAATAGCCAGGATCTTTCTGTCTCGACATACAGCTCTGGGAACTACATACAACCAACCCCAGCCTACATAGGAATAAGGTCTATGTCCCCATCTTTGCAAATATCACTGCCTCTGCCACCCACAATCCACACTCCAAGTGTCCCTGGCAACTTCTTTTTCAACTTCAAAAAATCCATTTATAAAATTCCAAGTATGCACTCCACCACAATATTTCCATGATGATTTTTTTCCATCTCTCCGGTAATTTTTTTTAGATATATCAGCATGATCAATATGTCATATTGTTAGTGAAGAACAGCTTTCTTCCCCTGCTCTTTTCGAAGAGACAAAGTTAAAAAAGCATTCCTAGTTTGAACAAAATGCATGAGGCAATGAAGACTAACAGAAGTCCAGTCTCCAAGATGTGTTGTTAAATGCATTTACATAAGCACTGAGAAGCTATATAATTATACCCTTATCACTGGAATAACTGTTTCAAAGAACAGGCAGAACATTCTACTTTACAGATAAAAAGAGAGAGAGAGGGAGAAAAACACCTTCTTCCTTTAACATAGCTCCATTTTTGAAAGCTGGCAGATATTTCATTTGCAGCTTTCTATTGAAGAATGATCAAGTTGGAAAGATGCTGCTGGCAGTAGCTCTGAAAGAATGAAGAACATCAAAAAACAGCACATCTTTTTTAATCCTAACACTTTCAAATTGAAGGAATTAAGATTCCATTATTTTCCCTCTGAATCTAAACAAGGACACTTTGAAGCAAGAACCAAGATAACTCATTTAATATCCCAAGTGCTCTGCGCGTAAGAGATTGCTTTCTGCATTCTAGAAGGATAAAACCTCTGAAGGACAGGAGCTGGCAGAATAAGGCAACAATATCCATTTTAGTGAAAAATGAAATGTACACAATACATGTCCACTCTGCACCTTCAAGACATCAATGTAAAATACACTTCCCAGCAACCAGAGAGTTTGTGTCTTAGTCTTTCCCTGTGCTTTGCCCACCCCCATGGAAGATCTGACCATCTCAACCCTCACTGAGGAAACCCTGCCTCTTGTGGAGAGGCAAATTTAAAAAAAGGTGCCATGACATTTTGCATGGTAATCCAAATCAGTGGCAATATTCCTTCCCTTTGAAAGGTTATTGGGACTTCATTTTATTTTCTTCAGCAGCTGAGAAATATTTCAAAACTAAATGAAAACTGGCAAGTGCAGAAAGCAAACACTCTCCTTCACCCCCCTGTAACACATACAGCTGTTTAAGGACAGCACTATACTATATTGCAATTTTTGACATAGTTCATTTCCTCCTTTTTTGCCACACAGAAAGTTTGGAGACTGGGGAGGAAAAGTGGGTGGCTTTGGCATGAAAATAAATAAAAACTCTGCAAGAAAGAAATTCACATAAAACCTTCCTAGAATTTTGTATAGGTTGCATGTGGCCTAGAGAAGAGGCAGACACATGCTGAAAATCTGAATAAGCCATTTTTCAATGAATAAAGTATTTTAAAACATAATAATATCGGGGGGGGGGGGCGGGGGGGGAGAAAGGGGGGCAGCAAAGGTGGGCAGAGAGGTAGGAAATCAAACTACATTTAAACATTGCAGTTCTAAGCATGATTTCATTCAAAGACAAAGCGGGCTGCGGTGTGTATTTTTAGCTCCTTAGTGGGTGCTCATGTGCCATATGTAGCTTTTTACCACAAAGTGTGGTGTCCTAAATATAGGCTCGTGCTCCTGTTCACAGCGTAATTGTGGAAATCCTTGCTCCAGTCTGAAGCCACAGGGGAGGCAGCAGCTCTTAGCAGCAATAACTCTGAGGTTAGAAATCCTCCCCCAAAAACCTGGCCAAATTTCTTCAAGACTTGTTTTAAGTTAAAACTTAAAGGGTTTTAAGGATCTTTTATTCAGAGCCCAGATTCTCTTTAATCACAGCTCATTTGCTTCCCTTGCCAATGCTTCCTAAATTCTCTCTCTCTCTCAATTCTTTTCTCCTAAGATAGGCCTGTGAAGGCTGTCTCTGGTGTTTCTCAAGGGAGGGGTGTGTAAAGGAGACATGGCAGCTGAAACTGTTCACAGAACCATAACAGCACCATCATAGAGAGGACCTCTCTGAGAAAAAAAAAAAAAAATAATATATATATATATATATATATAAGTAGCTTTTAATACAAGGATTGGGAAAGGATAGATCACTAGGACTGGAATGAGGTAGAGGAGTCTGGCAAATTCAACCTTTCAGAAGAGGAATGGCTCTATTTCGAGCAGAGATACAGCCAGTGGCAACATCCTCCTGGTTTTTTGTTTGGTTTTTTTTTTTTTTTTTTTTAAGTAGGCTTAAATCACCCAGTAGAGAGAGGAAGCAAATAAAAGAACTGGCTTAAAGGTTAGACCACCAACATCAATGAAAGAAAAGATGTCTACTTGTCTACAGTTTCCTTTCAGTTGCCTACATTTTTACATAAAAAGTATAAACAACCTTCACTTAACTGCTTGCTTGCAAAGCAATATTCACCTCTGCAGCTACCCAGAGCTGCTGCAGTGCTGTAGGAAAGCCTTGTGACAGACTGTGAAGGGGTGGAGGGAGAGGGGAGGAGGAGGAAAAGGAAGAAATGGCAGAGGGGAGCATGGACCCTCCAGATGTGAAACATTAATGACTCTCATGCCTCCCACCCCAGCATCCACAAGAGCGTGGCTGTGCAGGCAGTGTGACCTTGAGACCCTCTGTAGTGCCTCAAACTGCACCTGCGTGGGATTAAGGATCCTGATAGTGAGTGATAGCCCTGCCAGCTCAGGCTGAAACAGCTTTCATCAGATCAAACAGCAGCAGCAGCAGCAGGAGGAGGAGGAGGAAGAAAAAGCAGCAGAAGGAAGAGCAGAGCAGTGCCTTCCCAGCTGGAAAGAATAAGCAATAATATTGATTTAGGTTGCTAAACTTGTCCAAGGCATCACCTGCAAAAATCCGTGCATGAAATTCTTATACGTATGTTTGGATCACTGTTGGTGTGTAGCTCACCCAGGAGCTACAGCCTGACAGACATGTATCTAGACTGTAACTCAGAAACATACCTCATGCAGTTTGTAATTACTTTTTCACCTTCTTTGGAATCAGCAAATTTGTGGTAACTGGCCATTTGAAATTCGGAAGTTTTTAACTAAGAAATTTAACTGAGAATTTTTCTAAAGCATCCATCAAGCTTCTTCGTTCAAATTTTGCTAGTCCTAAAAAGAATCTGTAACATAACTGCATTCAAAATGTTCCTGAGCAGTCATGTGAGTTGAGCTTGCCATGATTTTTTTAGTCCCTTGGAAACACAACTCCTGCAACTACACAAGGTGCTACAGCCTCTGTTGAAGACTCACTTCTAGTCAGTTGCAGGAGAGAGATTCTACTTATACAGACAAATTCATTCTACCAGAAGGCTTTGTTTGAAAACAGCATTTCCAAACTTTCAGAAAAAAAACAATGTTATTGCTAGATTACAGTGAGAGGCATAGAATGTGAGAAGGCCCAATTAATCCTAAAATTCAAGAGGTTTTCCTTTTTTTCTTTTTGTTCTCTTTGGATCCTTTATTAGGAGCAGACTGTCACTTCTTAGAATTTCTATTTCCACTCAAAAGTGTTAGAAATATTGACTGATTTGACCTGCATGTCATGGAATACAGGCATGCTTAATAAAATAACCTTGAAATGCATTCATAATCTTACAATTCAGCACTCAGTAGGAAAACACTGTAGTACTCATATGCTGACCTAGATTCAAGAAGAACAGTGGATGGAAACCTGAACATTTCCACAAAGCTACCTTTTAATCTACTCATCTGCATTTATCCATCCTCCCAAATACACAGTACTCCTCTCTAAGCTTTCAATCATAACATGTGAGGCATAAACACTTCTCTCACCTATTTTATCAGCAAATAACTCAAAGGAAAGTCAACTGCTGAAACACTAATGTTAAGAGAAAAAAGCAGAGAGGGAGAGCACAGGTGCACATTCATGTATGCAGAGACAAAATACTGACAGGCTCAGGAAAAGGCCTAGATGTCCTCCAAAACTCAAAAAGTGCAAGAATGCCCTAAAAATGTGCCACTATGAAATGGAATTTATACACAGAAATAAGGAAAGCTGATCTGTTCTTCTGCTGGGTGACATACTGATCACTTCTGACTGACAGCAGAATGACATCAGTAGCAGCCAATCACAGTGCTCTATATGTATCTGGTGTTCTTGCACTATTCCATATTTATAGATAAACACTAGGAGGGTGTTAACCCTAAGCTGTGTTTTTCTTCCCCATCATGTTCTAAATAAAGTATCTGTTTCCATCCAGCATCAAACCTGACCAAAAAAATAAAAGAAAATAAAATAAATTAAAAAATAGCAGTCTCTCATCTCAGTGTGTTCCCTGACAAATCCAGAAACAATACGTGGAAAGCGGGGGAGAGCAGCTGGAGTCACATGTCATCACTTCCTGAAAACCTGTGGGCAGCCCAGAGCTTCAGCCCTTCCTTGGAGGGGAGATGGCAAAACATGAGAAAAAAGCAGGTAGGGTCAAACATTAGGTCAAGGCTTTTGTTGTCACTAAAAAAACAAATGCAATTGTTATCTCCAACTAAAGCATTTTAAACTGTCTGAATGACTGAAGTACTGTTCCTCTTCCTCCAACATCACTGCTTCCCCTGACATATTTTTTTTGAAGGGGAAAAGCTTTCGTGAGGCAAGCGCAGCCTATTTCTCACTGACACGGCACACACTCCCTCCCAGGCAGGTGCAGCGAGAACACTTCAGGCAGACCACGCCAGGCTATGGCTCCACGCATACCAGCGCCCAGGCCTTCACATCTGGCCCTAGGGGCACAGCAAAGGGCAACAACCTGCACATCTGTAATTGCCAGAGTCTCTGTGCTCCCAATCTGGGTGCTGCTGAAGGCTGGACCCTTAGCAGCTTGCTGCTTTGCCAAAACCACCACGCAGCAGAGGAGACACAGGGATTTTCCTTCACTGATTCGAAGTGGTGTTCCTTGCAAAAGAAAAATTTGTGAAGCTTCTCTTGGTGCCAAGCAAAACCAAAACCATCCTGGCACTCTCCTTTCCCATAAACATGCCCATGAACTGACCACCTGGAGGCATGTGTGTGTGAAGGTATGTGCCTCGGCACGCACGCACTCACTCTGGGCATACACAAGCCTAACAATAGACTCCTTTTTCAGTTTTCAAACCTTCGCCGCAAGAGCAGGCTTTCTGAGGAAGCAGCTGTAGCTGGAAGTAAACATGAGCCTGAGTTGAGGACACTGGCTTTGAGGTGAACTGGCACCTCTCAGACTGGTGTCCCATTTTCACCAACAGATTTAGCAAATTTACAAAGGAAGAAAGAAACGGTCAAAGCTAGCTTCAAATGTATCTCATACAGGTACTTCAAAACATACTGTTTCTCCATTCATGCAAAATCCATGTATAAGCATTCTGATTACGTTATGTACCACCTTATAATTAACATGGCTCAAAGGAGCAGAGAGTGCCATATAAATATAAAGCTAATGAGCTGACTTAAAAGGCAGAAAAACAAGTGCAAAAAAACACAGTTTTTATTGGCCAGTACTTTATTCCTGTGCCACTTAATCAAACCCAGCTTCATTTTACTCGTACTATATTGCTCAGAGCAAAAGCCTAGTGAGCTGTCTCTGCCATTTAACTACTTTTTGTTCAGCTATGCCTATTCCCTGGCTATGATAATACATATATTCATTACATGTAAATAGCACCATATTATAACCAAATACCACTGATCTGCATCATGTTATGATTAAAATATATATTAGTGCCAAAGATGTAATTGCCTTCTTTCCTCCAGGACATTCTCTCTTAGTCCAGGAGCCCACATTACAGCCCATCAAGATAGCTTTATTGCTGCAGGAAGGGAAATTCCAGTCTTCTACCAGGCATTTTCTTTATATCCTTTGTGGAATGGTTCATGGATAAAGGTACAGGAACTGTATCTGTGTCCACAGCTCAGAGAGCCACTCAGCACCATACACAGAGTATTACAGAATATATTGAGATGCTTTATAGAAAAAAACAGAAGGGGAAAAAAAGAAAAAGAAAAATGCATATCAGGTGGTAGGACCTAGAGTTACAGCCTAAACCCCATGAGGGAGATTTTAGATAACATGGAAATTTGTTACAAGAAGGAAATTTGTTTCTAACGGCACACAAGAATACAGTAAAAGCCTGCTTTCCAACCCTCTGCTGCCAAAGGATACAGCTACTTTCTCAGAAATCACCAGCTCATCTCCACAAATATGTGCTACCAACAAGGCCCACCCATACAGGGGGGGAGCTAAACCTGAACAATCAAGATGATTTATAATATCAGTTAGAGAAAGTTATCCAGAGATACTGTTCCCACTGCACCCACAGCACTTCTCTATTCTTGTTCTCCAAAATATTCTAAAACCTAACCATGAAAATGCAAAAACTTGTTTACTTAACAATAGCACAATGACTATCCAGCTTCTGTGGTTTTTTTAAAGGAAAAATACATTTTCAGTGATCAGAACTGTGTTAGTATGCACTTACAGCTAAAAACAATTTAAAGGTCAATGCCTTTTACCTGTTCCATAATACTTCATATTTTATACTACCTTGTAAATATCGATACATAAAGTCTCACAATGTTCTTCACATAGAATCTATCATTATGTCCGTGTTCAAGGTTTTCTCATAAAGTCATCTGCAAACACGGCTATCTGGAAAGTGAACAGCAAGAACATTTTACCTGTAACTCTTAGAGGGGAACAGAAAGGGACGACCTTAAAACAAGGAAAAAACCAAACACACCTACCCTTCCCTGCCTTACTGATGAGAACAACTTCCAGCAAAAGGCCACACTCCTGCATTCATCCCTGTTACTTCTTCTCTTCCAGAACTATTGAAGCATTCACAAATCACAAATACATTTGTGAATTAAGTAAGTAAATTAAGTAAATGTAGGCTAGAACACTTGAACTACTATTTTCTAATGATGAAATAAACTCCAGTAGCTGAAGGACAAGACTTCTGGCTAATACGGTCATTACGACCTTTTGATAACAACAACCGCAGATAAACTGGGCATGGTTCCCCTGACTTCTGGGGAGGGGGAAATTTTTGTTTCTGTTTTTTCTTGCTTATTCTTTTGGTTTGGTAGGTTTTATCTTTTCTTTTCTATTTTTTTTTTTTTTTTTGGACGAGGAGGAATTTTATGGGTTGGTTTATTTGTTTTGGGATTTTTAAGAAAGAGATGGAATACATGTGCTAAAGTTCTCATAACCTGCAGAAATCTGCAAAATATTAAAACAGCAATGTAGCTTATGCATTCAAACTTCTCTGTAAAACCCTCCAGCATTCACATTTCATATTATTTTGTCCAACAGTAAACCCACAGTTAATGTAGATGGAGCAGCGTTTCACAGAAGGGCTTTTCATTCTTCGGATGGCCAGAAAACTTTTGTAATATGCTAAATATAGACACTATAGACCAGTGACCTGGGCAGAATAATTAGAGGCCTGAAACTTCAGGAAGGGTCCAAATTTAAGTAAGGAAATATGTAACAGCTGTACTTCAACTGCACAATAACAAACTTTTTCAATGACAAAGACCCTTTTTGTACATTTTGCCATTTCCTGAACAAGCCTTCAGAAGAGACAGGAAGCCTGGCCATGCGGCTGCACAGTTGCTCTGACACTGGAAAGAATAAAGAATCATGGTCATTATTATTTTAAGTTATACTACCAGAGCAAGATCTCAGTTCTTTTATTTATAATGATTCAAACCAGCTTCTATAAAGTCTTATTGAAAATGCCTCTGATTTAAATCATGTGATAAAATAAGATTCTGTTGGCAGACCTTCTTTCTCCTGCTCTCACATGCACACATCCCCCAAAGAGACCAATGCAGCTCTTCACACATTGTTGTGTTGGAGGAGAAAGGAGGGTGAGGCCTGGGTTATATCATAGGCACCCAGTCTAAAGCAGAAAACAATATGAACAGTAGGAAGGCAATTTTCATTCTTACAAAAATATGTCTCAGTTCATTTCAAAAAGCAGTAGTAAATCTCATCCTTTTGCCCAATAATTTTCTGATATTAACTAGGCCAATCTGAGGGTGTGTGTTACAGTATCAACATTCAGAGAGAGGAAAAAAACATAAGCAATTTATCCAGATGTTTATTCATAACTGGTCCCTGAAGGACAGCTACTGAACAAGTGTTGGCAAGCCCCTCTGGAGCCGCGCCAGCCGCCGAAACCTCTCTACCACGCCACAAGTCCAGCAGCACACGCGTGCCCGGGCACTGCCCTGCCAGAGAGCAGTGACACACGCACACACTCCTCTCATGTGGCTCCTCGGCAGGCTCACTGCACGGCAGCCACAGAAGGCACCCAAAAACCAGCAGGGTTGTGTGGGCAGACACTCCAGAGGAGGAGGGAAGCCTCCAGCCGTTCCCTCTGGGCTCAGACAGACAAGAGCAGATGTAATGAAGCTCCCCATCCCTCCCACCACCCGGCTGACTCACCAGCCATCCCACTCACCCCACTCACCCTGCCTTCAGCCTGGCAGGGCTGGAATAAGTGACTCGGTGGCTGGCCCTGCTGGATTTTTGTGACTGGCATCCACACAGCTGGCTTCTCATAGAGCAAGCACTAAATTTTCATCTTATAAACCCCCTTCCAACCAGCAAACAAAAGCTACCAAAAGGTCAAATGACAAACCATTGACAAAATCACTTCTGACACAGTTCATTCTCATAAGCCAGTTATCTTCAGACTCAAAATACAAATTTTGCGTTGTATGATAGTTACTAGAATTCAGTGTTGAAGAGGAAACACTGGCAATTCTGCTGCTCACTTTTCCTCCCCATACCCATTGAAATCACTTTGCGTATATAATCAACTTTAAATGGGTTAGGTGTCAAATATTTGACTCTCTAAACTTTCAAGGTGGAGCATTACGTGGTACATCTTTAAAGGCAAATTATTATAATCAAAGCACTTGCTTTTGTCGCTAAATACTTCCCCCCCCCCCAAATCTTTTTTCCTTCCCAACACTATTGCTGTTTGCATTTTTCACTTCAAAAGTGGCATCAGAGTTGGCAAGATATGCAAGAAAAGCCCCACAGATAGAAGCTTACTCAAGAACAGCTGCATGTTTAACTTCCAAACATAGCAGCAGGATGGATCCTGCTATCTACTTTTAGGAGGAAAGGATTACCTTCCTGCTAAGGCTTCCTTGTGAAGACAACAAGAAAAAGTGTCAAATAATGCCAGGAGATCTGGCATCAGGCTGTGAGGATAGATACTTGCCCACGGGCAATTCCATGCAAGAAATTTGCCCCACATCAGGTAGTTGCTTGGTGACCTAAATTACCTCATTAAGAACAGGATCCTGCTTGTCTCAACTTCATCTGCCCAGAAATGAGGCATCTCCCCAGCAATGACAGATGAGCAAGGCAGCCTGTCTGGTGCAGGTCACCAGCTGAAAACACCTCTTCAGGGAGAATAGAGATCCCCCTGCCTGCAGCTCCACCACTGCACACCATCCTTCTTTTTCCAGCTGAAGCAGGTTTGAAGCATTCAGCATATTGCACCCAAAAGCCTGATCTATTCAGCCTCCTGATTTCTATAACAATCTTCTTTCATTTTTCTTAAGACATATGATGATGCACGTTCAGTTGGTTTAATGTATAAAATTTTTATTTTGTAGCCACAGAACTGTGAAATAAATAGCTACTGAAATGCATTCCAAGAGATATCATGACAGCGTTATCTAGGAGGTGTTTTGTTTCCTCAATTTTTTTTTTGTTAATTCATTCCATCTCCTATTCCAAAATACCTGATGTATATGTCCACAATGAAGGCTGAAACATAAGTAAATTATGTATTTTTTTACATCAATAGTGTTGCCCAACTAATCATTAGACTAATGGTTTTTATCACATTCCTTTGGGCTGTAAGTTACTTTCGATGGGGGGAGGGTGAGTTTGCTCCAGGCTTAGTCCTTGTATGCCAAGTTTCAGTCAGCAAAGAATTTTAATGGCAAAGTTATAAACCCTTGAAAGCCAAAATTTATAATGGAAATGCTGACACAGTAACAGCTATAGCTAACAGCACAGGTGACACCACTCTAATATATTGATTCTTTGCAGTTAAACTGTTCCTAGGGGCTTACAATTTTGTGCATTTATAAGTCCGACAAAAAAGATTTCTGTATTTGTTTCACTCAGGTCTGAAGTCAAGGACTCTACATGCACACAGCCCACTTTTCCAAGAACCTGAAGTACTTGATCAGGAGGATGTGCCCCAAGTTTGGGTGTTGTTTTCAGTTTGGTTTTTTCAGCAGGTTGACTATTTTGGAAAAGTACAGTGAAGAGGAAAACCTAACCAAGGAATATGAGTAGAGGACAGAAGCAAGAATGAATATACAGCTTGAAGACTGTAAGAAATAGCAGGTGAGGAGAAACAAGGAAAAGAAAACGGGATTTTAAAACAGGTACAAATTGTAATTCTGAGCAGAAAGTAGAAAAGAAAATCCATGTTGATGAAAGAACTGGAAAAAGTGCACAAGGGAACAAGAGCACTCCTGAGAGATAATAGAGCAAGCAGACAGAACCACAGAACTGGAAAAGAGAAGGGGAAAAAAGTATTATTAATATAAACCTAACAAAATCATTGCTTAGATAAAAGGAAGAGGACAGGCAGCATAAAGAGTAAACAGTCAGACTCATAAAAGCCTACTTTGGTTTTGCTGTGTTTTTGGGGTTTTTTTTGTTAGGTTGCTTGGGTTTTTTTCTGTATCTTCCTTCATACATTCAAATTGTACTCCATTTCTATGGCAGAAGTTAAAAAAATTCTGTCAATACCAGGAAAGAGGTGACCAAGACATTTTGCACTTTTAGCTGAAGTCAAACAGCTGCTTGTTTTGGGGTAAATCCTGACTTTAATAAAGGACTGTTTTGATCTACCAGTCTCAATTCCAAGAAAATATTGCTTGTATTTCAGATTCTGTGTTAATAAATGTCACTGTCTACCAAAATGACTATATAAATTATGCTAGGATGCTTTCAAAGCAAGATAGAGAGATTCACAAATAATCAAAAAACACTCTACAGGAGTAATTTCTGTACATATGCTCACAAAAAATACAGCATATATAACTGGAGCTCCAGATGCTTACAGGTAAGCACGATATTTTATGCAGTCCAGGAATTTTTTTATTTTGTTTTTAATAAACAGCATATGAACAAAAGAACAATGCATACATTAGAATTAGGAAAGGGGAAAAAAACAGTATGATCTGGAGAAATCCAGACCAGGGACATAGCTGCAAAGGCCAGCACAAAGCAACGTCCTTCTGCAGCTTTGAAAACTTCAAGAGTGGGTCCCACGGTTCCTCTGGATGCTCCACATTCACAGCTGTTTTTACACATTGCCTGAATTATGGAAGCACTACACTTCAAGAAGAAGCCTTTTCTCTTTCCATACATTAAGATAATAAGGCATTATTTTAAGAAATGGAAAAAAGCCCCTTCCCTCTCCTCCTCCGTAGCCACTGCATTTTATTTAAGGACATGTCATTGTGAAGGTAATAGCTCTGACAGTCTGCCAGGCCAAACAGTCATAAGCAGCAGTAATTCTTGAGCAGCTCTGAAGCTCATTCTTAAATACCACTGGAGTCCCGTGTGCTGAGCTCTCCCTCCCTGTCAGGTTTATCCCGTGATCTCACCACTATTACCCTTCTGCTTAAGAGCAAAGGGCTGCACGGTAGAGGGTCAGGCCATATGTAAAGCCTCAATTAATATTTCAGTCAATACTGTGCTATTTCCTCTTAAAAAACCAAAACACTGGTGAATCTCGAGTGCACTGGGCATACTACATGACAGGAAAATGATCTTATTTAATCACTGAGGGGGAAAAAAATGGCATGCAGGTTTCTGCTGGTGTGCTACTGTAACATTTGGCACAATCTCATTGGAAGGATTGTGTCATGCTGACAGATTAATGAGCTTTAAGAGAAACGAACAGATAAATACAGAATAACCAAGCGACCTGCACTGACAGAGTCGCTGCAAGTAAAGGCTCTGTGTCTCGCCTGTATTTGTCTGTGCTCAGCAGACTCAACAGATGAGAAAACAAAAATGGAACAAAGCCAGAATACAACTTTACAGACAGAGATGATAATGTTATAAAAATTGTGCTTCACCCCACTAATTTAACAAGTTTCTGAGAGGGAAGAAAAAATATTCCCAAAATACAAGAAAAAAACAAAACTGACCTAATGAATTATATAAGGGAAAGATCAATCCTCTTTCCATTCCTTAAACATTAACTTTTTAACTCAATAGAAATTTATATTACTTCAGGTTAGTGATTTAACCTATCAAATTACTGTAACATACACTCTCTTTTCAATAAGAGGCCAAAAAAAAGTTTCATATTCTCCTGTAAGCTTAACAAGTAATGCCAGTGACTGCATTGCTTTCTAACACTCAGCCCATGCTAATAAAAAGCACTAAATTAAACAGAGTAAGCAGGAAACACTGGTACCAATGGGATGCCTTGTGTTTATGATCTATTCCTGAATTGTGTTCTCTGACCAAAAATAATCTATTCTAAAGCCAAATAAGGAAATCTATAGTTCACAAAGCTTTATTAAGTAGTAAAAACCAGTAGAACGATCTGAACCGCTTCTGACTACACCAGAAAATTGGATCAAACTATCAAGCTCAAGACAATTCAGAAATAAGAATTAAAAGGAAAATGTTGAAGTATTTCAGAAAGAATGAGAAAGAAGATTTCAATTCCCATATCCAGCTATTCAAAGACAACAAATCCCAAAAGCATTAAAAAAAAAATCTAGTCCTGAAGTGTTGGTGTTTCCATGCTTTTCCAAACACGCTGTACAGCTGCGATTTGTTTGTGTTCTCTTTTCCCAGGGCAGCTAACAAGTTTTAGAATATTGGATTCTTGTGATGAACTGCTGGAGAGAGCCACAGCTGAACCCAGGCAGTACCAATGCAGGAGACTGCTGTGGTTATTCCCTTGGCATTGCCCATCCTTGCTCCCATCAGCTGCCCACCCCACCCAGCAGGAGCTGGATTAGCCTCAACAGAATGCTGCTCTCAGCTTCAAAACACTAGTTTGGGTTTACTGAGCTGAGAGAAACTGAAATGAAGAAGTTTCACAGGGGTATTTTCTAGCTGAAAAGAAAGTCTCCCCAGGGGAAGGGAAGGGCAAACCACATCAGAATTTTACCACTTTGGTCACCTGAGTTTAGCTCTGCTCTGATCCTGAGTTGACATGAGGCACGCAGCAAAGGCAGACCTTCTGTAATGATAGCAGCATGCAGAAAGTAACAGTAATTATGCCAACCAGGATCTTAATTCATTATTTATCCAACAAGTTGAATGCAGGACAGCAGTAGATAGAGACTACCACCAGTGTACACTGCTACATACCATGAGCATCTTCCTGCAATTTTAAAGATATTTGGATCCAGAAGTTCAAAATCAATCATTTAGGTTTAAATGATAGGAATTTTAAAACCATAGAGTCTAACCTTTAGCCAGGGACTGCCAAGTCCACCCCTAAGCCATGTCCTTAAGTGCCACATCTATGCATCTTTTAAATATCTCCATGCAGGTTATTTCTGGTAAGCAAGTTTTGTGAGAAAGAAGTTCCTTCACATCCTGAAATCCTCAGTTTTTTACCTCCTCTAGCAACAGAGGTACCTGACACTGGAGATCTACCCCGTCACCCTTGCTTTTGGTGGTACTAAACACAAAGGAAATGAGGTAAGTTCAAAGACTGAATTCAAGCAAGAGCAATGGACAATGAAGCAGTATTGCCTTACATAAAGCAGCCTTCCACTTCTGCAGAGCTGCAGATAAGCATCTCTAAAATAATGAACTGAGGCAAAATAACAACATACCACCACAGCCACAAGAGCCCTAAAATAGTAGCCTCAGCAATAATTGTAACTAGACAATTGGTTATTTCTTGGATTATGCAGTCAGAAGATTTGTATTTCAGATTTCTTTCTGTTCTGTGTTCTAAGAGATCATTAACATCACCAAGCCATTCTCTGTTCAGGTAGCAGCAGCAACTTCTTTCTCCTTGACAGAATATACTGATAATTGAGAAATGAAAAATTCAGGCAAGATTGCCTCAGCAGTTCTTGGGTGCTTGGCAACTATTCTAACATACACTTCCATAATACCATTACTATGATAAGAGATTGTGATTCCTAAGTAAACTCACAGAACAACCAACATAGTATAACCACAAGACACAGCTGACAATCATTGTGAAGTTTCTTGCTTTTGCTCAAAAATCTTGGGGGTGGTGTGCCATGTGTACAGCAGATGATAATGCAACAATAGGTAAAGCAAGGTAAAAGCAAAACAACGCCATGAAACCTTTGAGCCTGAGGATCTTTGAGTTGCATTTAATAGTAAATACTTTTATATTGCAACAGATTATCCCAAAATTTTCATTATACTTTCACAGCAATGGCAGATCACTTTTTCAAGGCTTCAGGGGAAGGAGGGAGAAGAGGAGTGCTTATGATATTTTTGTATCATTCTGTGATGCATTTTCAGTTCTAAGGCTATTAAATGACAAGGTTACAGGAGATTCACAGTGTATGCTATTACAGAAAAAAGGTTTAGCAGATCACCCACTGACACGATATATTTGGCAACTGAAAATTCAGGATCCTTTGGCCTAAAAAAATTAGGAAGGAGTCACTCCCCATTCCCATATAATCAGGAGTGTTCCCTGCATATCAGACAGTGAAAGCTTGGGGTATTTGCAAACAGAACTTAGAAGTTTATTGGCAGAAGTCAAAACATCTAGCTAAGCAGATTGTTTCTTTCTGTGTCTCCTATTACTTTAAAATCTCTGGTATCTTCCTTTTTTCTGGACATACTGACTGCAGAATGTTTACCTGGGAAGAGTGTGAGTTTGTTTCAGGGAGGTTTTTAAATGGTATTTGATGATTCTTTTGAGTCCTTTCTGGACAACTACTTTTTGCTAGTTAGTTTCAAAAATAACATGGGTTTTGTTTGCAGGTTTTTGGAGAGAACTGGCTTCAAAATTATTGTGTAGGTATATTCTCTTCTCTAATCTGTGCCTTGTTGAGGGTCCTGCCTGAAGCTGTTGCAGTATTACAGTAGCTTTCAGTTTCCAGGGGCTGCACTAAGGCAATCTATTAAGAATGAAGGCATTAGAGTAAGAAAAGGCAGGTGGGTTTTTCTATTAGACCTAGGAACTAGTTTTAAGCCAAAGATGTGTTTGAGAGCCAGAGAGTTATTACAATGTTTTCTACTGTCACTGTCTATCTTTAACAAATAGCATCTCCCCAGGTAGTGCAGACTTCCAGATTTCTAAATCGCCATCTTCTAAGTGAACTCGAAGTTGCCAAGACACAAAACAAAAATGGAAGCACTCATTCAGCATTTCCTTGGTTTCACAATTAAATAAACTATGGAAAGTTAATCAGCGGTCTCTATTTTGACCAAGAGTCTCCAGAAAACAAGGGATAGTACCACCAGCTAACCTGATGAATCTTCTCTATTTCACAGAGCAGAGTCTCCTCTTGGCATTAAGAACCACAAGAGAGAAGTTTACACACAGGTAAAGATGAGTAAAAAAGTTTTGGCAACTGTGGAAGACAGTATCTAGTGGTAACATGACTACATTTTGACTGATGGTTTTAAAGACACAGCAGAGCAATACCTGCTGTCATGGTGATGCTACCTATGGCTGCCAAAATCCTGAGGAGGTGGAAGTCAAAAAAAATTCATCTTTGTCACTTTGGTCCTACTCTAACAAGTACACCATGGGATAAAAGATGCATCAAAGAATAGCACCGCCACATACTCACAACGTTATCAGAAGTCTCTTGGTATTTTGGGAGATTTTCTTGCATACCTAAACACCTAGCATGGCAAGTGTATGAAATAATTAAATGAGAAACTCAGCTTTCTCAAGCCTGTTATTTGTGGAGAAGAGTTCTTAAAATAAAGATTTCCAGTATCAGGTCACTGACCAAGAAAAAGTTTTTCAGAAGGCATATAAAATGTAATAGCTTTAACATGCCCACACCGAAAATGGACCAACCCTTCCTGAGAGAGAGCTTCCTGAAACCAGTGGTGCAGCCACTCCTCTGACAAAACTCAATACCCTGCTAAAACCATACAGCCTCAAATCCTGCTTACAGCAAGATAAATTGTTTGGGAAGAGCTGATTATTCTTGTGTGCAGGAGAAAATACAATCTTCATTAGAAGAGAGGTCAGAGATTGTCACCCCTCATCTGCATGTTACATCTCTGCATTAAACTATGTTAAAATATGATGGATCTATGATATAATTTCCTAACCTTGTATATTGTCACTGCCATCTGTTTCTGGGTTTGAGAGGATTTTTTTTTTTTTTTGCCAGTTTTCAATTCCAGTGTAACAACTTTCACAAACAATTCAATCAAATTGATATTTTAAGTAAGATTTCACAAGAAATTAGTATATATTACTCCCCCAAAATCAAGTTACAGTTCATAAACTTCAACCTCTTCCTGCTATCAATGTAATAATTTTGACCAAATAAGGCTTTCCAGTTTTTCTGGCCCAATTTCCACACCTATGTAACTAAACTATTTAAGACCTGTGATTCTGTTGCCTGCATAAACAGCTTCTCATTCATGTTTCCCTCATTCACATATGCACAGAATCACAGAATATGCTGAGTTGGAAGGAACCCATAAGGATTTACAGAATTCACAGAATCACAAGGTTGGAAGAGACCTTCAAGATCATCAAGCCCAACCCATGCCCTAACACCTCAACTAAACCATGGCACCAAGTGCCACATCCAGTCTTTTCTTAAACACATCCAGGAATGGTGACTCCACCACCTCCCTGGACAGACCATTCCAGAACTTTATCACTCTTTCAAGTGATTATCGAGCCCAACTCCTGGCCCTGCACAGCACCATCCCAAGAGTCACACCAGGTGCCCGAGAGTGTTGCCCAAACATTTCTTGAACTCTGTCAGGCTCGGTGCTGCGACCACTTCCCTGAGGGGCCTGTGCCAGTGGCCAACCACCCTCTGGGTGAACTTCAACAAGAGAAAGTGATGGATTCTTATGAGATGCTGCAAAGCAGTGCCACAGAGAGGGCCCTGGGAGCAGGTTGAATCTGAGCCAGCAGTGTCCTGGCAGCCAGGAGGGCCAGCCGTGTCCTGGGGGGCATCAGGCACAGCATCGCCAGCCAGGCAAGGGAGGGGATTGTCCTGCTCTGCTCCGGGCTGGATGCAGCCTCGCATCCAGTGCTGGGGGCAGTTTGGGGAAAGACATCAAACTGTTAGAGAGTGTCCAAAGGAGGGCCATGAAGATGGTGACGGGTCTTGAGGGGAAGCTGTGTGAGGAGCCGCTGAGGTCATTGGGGTCTGGAGGAGAGGAGACTGAGGGGAGTCCTCATCATAGTCTGCAACTTCCTCATGAGGGGCAGACAATGATCTCTTCTCTGTGGTGATCAGTGACAGGAACCAAGGGCATGGCCGAAGCTGTGTCAGGGGATGTTTGGTTAGATATTAGAAAAAAGTTGGTGTATGCGCTTAGATGTAGACTAAAAACTGAGGCTCGCCCAGTTTGATGTTTGGTTGCCCTCCCTCTGCCTGTTTGATAGGGGAGGACAAAGATGACATTTTCTTCCTGCTTCTCTTGCTCAACTCACTATTTGTTTCACAATTCATTCATTATAATGGCCCGTTGTGTTTGAAATTCATTCAGATAATCTCCCCAAATCCTTTGGATCTAGATGGTTTGAACATGCTAATTTACATGGCAGCTCTAATTTTTTTAATGGCACTCTTAAAATCCTTTCCATGAGCAGCCAGGTTTGCATGCCTGCTAGTCTCTTCCTTTCCTGGAACCTGCACTCTCTCATCAGAAGCATTTTGAACTCACTCTTTACTGTCACATGACACTCACAGCCATTGAACAGTACAGAATATGTGAACTAACTATTCACAAACACACAAGGTCCCCTTCTCATTTGGAACAGGACAATTAGTGAAAAAACTTTGATTATCTCAAGCATGCAACTTTTCTCATTTATATACAAAAAGTTTAAGTACTACTCTACATGCCTACAGCATGCGCTTTAGAAAAAATACCATGGACATGATATTATATTTTGATGTGTGATTTTACATATCTGCACTATGAACAGCTTATTGTATAATAATGCAGTTACATTAAAACCAAAAAGAGCGTTGAGTTTTTTTGTTAAATGGTCCCCCCAGCAGCAGCTGCCCGTACACAGAGAACATGTGGTTCTGGACAACAGGCCCTGTGACAGGCTAACCAAACATCTCAAAAAGGAAGTTTTCAGTTATCACAGTCCAAGTACATAATTTCTACTGGAAGGATATTGCAATCTGCAGATTAACCATGAATTAAATTTATATTAAAAAATAATATCCTGCATTTTACATGCTAAATTAAAACAGATGTAATTCAAGCCTTTGAAAGTAATTTTGGTTGGTGCTTCATTTATATCTACAGCTAAAACAGATACTTTCTCAGGCATTTCTGCCAAATTTGAATAATTTTTTCTGCTCTGTGTTCTAATTACTGTGTATGCTTTCCTGTTGCAGTTTCAAATATCCATTACACACTTGAACAGCCAACACTATGAGAAAGCTTGTGCTTTTTTTAAAGACTAGTGGTATTTCAAATAGTTATGTTATAATGGCAAAGCTCACAGATGCTTCTGCTGCTCACTGCTACAGTCTGCACACAGACACACCCCTGCATGGCCTACAGCTGACCTTGGCTGCAGCAGCGCAGCACACCCAGAGGAACCTTACAGATATAAGGGCAGCTACTCAGCATCGTGCTCCACCTCAGGCTGAAACGCCACTGCACTTCTCCTGCTATGGCACCTATTAAAGCCAACTTCAATAAACATTTTCTTCTCAAAGTAGACTGATTTGTTTGGAGTTAAGCTTCCTTGCATCCCCATCCCTCCTGTGTAAACACACAAAAGGCATTCCAGCCAAGAACCCAGTTCCTACAGCATAGCCCTGTACCAGCATCCCCAGGGAATCCCAGCTTCCTAATGTACAGATTGAATTCCAGGGTCTTAATAAAAGCTATTCCTTAAGTTCAAGAATATATGTCAGACAACAAGTTTTGGAGATCACCCCTTCTAGTGCTAGGTTCAAGGTTTTAAGGTTTCAGTCCAAAGTTACACAGGAGGAATTTCAAGTGCAAAAAACCCATAAACCGCTGCAATCCATTTCTTGTTTTATTTGGTTTAACTGCTGAGTTACCTCCCCAGGCAGCCAGCTACAAGCTGTTGTGGAATTGGAGTTTTAGATAATTTGGTGAGATCTTCCTGCAAAAACAGCATTGTTCTCCTCCTTGGCTTTGTAGACCAAACCATATGATGAAGTCACTCCTAAATGTGTGTACCACATACTATAGGTATGTGTGTACTTACACATTGTCTATGGTTAACACTGACAGATTAGTGAGCAAGTTTCCCCTGAATTAAACCAACGATGTCAACACCAAAGGCTTCGATGAGTCTACACTTCAAGAAAATGGGAACAGCTGCAAGAAGGAGAAGGCAATCACAGCTGTCCTAAAGTGAATTATTTGGAAGGGTTTGCAGATTAAAAAAAAATGAAGTGAATTTAGGATAGCAATTTTTGAAAGTTTGAGATTTTTAAATAAGGATAAAATGTGTACTTTTTAGAAAGTTATGAGTCAGACTCTCCACTCAGTTGTATAAACAAAAATGTTAACTCATCACAGAAACATTAACAGAACTGCTTTTTACACCTCTGTGGATTTGAAAAAGTAGAACTTGGCCATTTTTTTTTTCCTAAGAGGAAATATGCCTTTGTGTGTTGACTGGTAAAAATAAGACAAGCTATAAATGTAAAATGTTCATGTCCACTCTATGAATATTTACATAATAAATATTTTCTTCATTTCAGTAACATTCAAAACAATTATATGTGATAATGTAAATTATTTCCTGAATGTGAAGAATATGCAAAGGACTTAATGCAATCTAATTTTTGTCCTATGAAGGTGTCCAAATTCAGATTGTATGGGGTTTTCTGCAATCTGATCCAGTGAAAGATGATGCTGCCCATGGCAGGCAAGCAGGACTAAATGATATGTTTACATGTCCCTTCTAAAGCCAAACCATTTGTAATTCCATGACCAAACAGAAGAATGCATCCCTGTTCTCAGAGTGGATGTTTCAAAATAACAGTGCTCCTTATGAACAGTGTCCACTACAAAAAAGATAACATTTTATGCCATGTTAGGAGGAATTTTCAGTAAGAATGTCTAAACAGGGAAATAAGAGAGTGAACCAAAATATTAAATTATCAGACATTTTCCTAATGAACAACTCACACGCATGTTGACCCACTCTAAGCTATACCACGAATATCTCTACACCTCTGCTATGGAGATTCAGGCACACCTAGGTCTAGATCCTGGCCTAGAGCATAAAAGCAAGTCAGTACCCAGCCCTGTGCCAGGAGACCTGCCCTGCAGGAAGGACCCATGCACCCAACTCCTGGAATCAGTTTCAGATACAGGACCTGGAGCACGGGCTTTTTCTTTATGGTGGCAGTGTTTACCTGCACTGAAACTTAGTGTTTATCATTACAAAGCAGTGGAGCTGGGCAGTGGTACCCTTTGAACAAGCAACAGCTTGCTATGTTTTGTACACTTTTTCCAAAGCTTCACAAAATTCTAGACTGTCAAAGTATCAAAACTTCATTTTTTACCTATTTTCAGACTCTTCTTCAGGAAGTCCAGCATGTGAATCAAAACCTCTCTGCTTTGCCTGCCATTTATGGATTTTTAATACATCTTAGTGTAGTAAATACTCAGCTTTTCCTTGTGATAAAGAGTCTGTTTTGAAACATAGGGCTCAAAACTTTCAATACAGTCCCCAAAGAAAATAAGATGAAAGTTTTAAACTAGTATGCATTTGGAAAGCTCTGAGTAGTCAGCACTTTCCATCTGCGATGCATATTCCTTTTATTGCATTCATTCCACAGAAGAAACACCTACCTTCACTGCATTTCTTTCCCCCAGCTTATCAGTGCACGCCCTTGACCATAGTACAAAAAAACACCATTTACCAACACTCTGCAGGTGAAAAACTATTCCTCTGTATAAATTATACATCTTGGGAGCTCAACATTTCTTTCATGCTGAAAACCTATTCAAGCCTTCCCACATCTGTGGGCTAAGTGGTTTGCTCTAGCCAGGGGGGCTGACAATTGCTGATATTTCAAGAAACCTAATCTCTTAATGTTTGGGATCAGATGAAGGCTATGGCCACAAAAGAGACAGCTTGAAACAGGCCTAATCTCTGGCATATCTGAACCTACAGATGGCAGAGACTCTGAGCTGCCACCAACACAGATTCCAGTCTGCCTGCCCAAGGGTGGTCTAAGCAGAGCGATTCGATCGCACATGGAATTCTCTCAGGCCGGTATTTCTGTCCTGGGCAAGTAAAGAAAGGATTGATGCCAGCCTGAATCGAGCATGCACCACTTTCGTCAGATGGCAGCAATGCAAGACTGCCAGTCAGACAATATTCCTGCTCTGACTGTGCGTAAATTCCTATGTCTTCATTTCCAGACTGCCAGTTTCCTTAGGTCTACCACCTCACTGGTGACTCTGTGCCCGATGATTTCCTGACCGGTTGTCCTGCCTTTCCCAGTTTACAGTCACAGACACATTGTTACTTTTTACAGACACTGAACATTTTCTCAGGCAAATGCAGCACTCATCAGTGCTGGGACACAGAGCAGAGGTTCAGCTTCCCCATTCAGCCCACTTCATACCATGATACATAAGGGTACAAACCCTTGTTTCTCCTCCAGCAGAGCAGTAGGCACTACACTCTTTCATTCCTTGTAAAATATGAGCATTTCCACCTCAGCTTAACTTGTCCCTACTCTGTGCTAATTGTAAACATTCTGAAACAAGTTTAAACTTTCAAGCTGGATTTTTGGTTGATTGCAAGCTAAACCTATGAGTCAGCACATGCACCCAAAGACCAAAAATAATGATAGACAATGTGCAACACAGCCCTCCTGAAGTGGTCCCTGAAACAAGAAAAGAGACCGCCCTGTTTGCAGAGCAGCAGTGTAACCAGAATTAATAAGTTCCAAGAGGGCTGATCTGAGGAGCTCAGAGCCCAGGAGAGGGCCATCCTCCCTGGAACATAGCACATCTGCAAAGCAGGATGTTTTCCAAGCGAAGAGCTGATGTGTTTTTCTGGTGAGGAAGCAGGAGGCGTAAGGATTATGGTTACTTTTGCAGGCCCTGGGAAGGTGGGGGAGGGAGGTCAGGCACATGGGGCACATTCACACAATTATCCAGGCACAAAAAAAAAAAAAAAAAAAAAAAATTATTCTGATCCCTCCTTCAGCAGAACAGCAGCAGTGCTGAGCAGGTCATGAATTTACTGCGTGGGAGTTGTTTCAGCTTTCTCAGGGAGCTTTTTCTGCCTATACTGCATATACTGGGTTATGTGTCTGGTGTGTCTTTCATTAACTTATAGAGCCCAAACATAAGAGAAGGCTTATGGGAGCTTTGGAAGTGACAATGCAAAGCTGATTTCCGGATTGGCATTTCAAGAGTTAAACTGAATTTTTCGAAAGTACTCATCACCATAGACTATTTAATAATAAATTAGCTGAAAGAAAAGAAAAAGTGAGTTAAGGTTATCACTCCCCATTTAACTTGATTTAACAGGTTATAGGTCAGTTTTTAAATACCCCAAGACAGAAAGACTTTTGTTACTAAAGTTTCAGACACCAGAGCCCATTCTAATTGACTGAATACTCATACCTATAATTAAAGTGTAGATTACAAGGGGAAAAGCAATACAGAAACCGCTGAACAGAAAGTCAACATGATAAAATTAGTTCCATGCTCCTATTAGAAATCCCTTCTAAATATCCCACAGCTGGCTAAGGAACAAGCACCTAGCTGTACACCTGAAAGAATCTAAGTGCAGTGTTTAGATGAAAAAAATGCCAAAAATACCAAAACAAATTTTTGTATTTGCCAATTACTGAGTTTTCATTTTAATATCTGCTGTAGAAACATGTGTTTGTTCTCTAAAAATTTGTCATTTAAGAAAGTAACTGAAAGTATAAGCCCAAAGACAACACAAAAGAACATGGGAGTGCATCCTGGGGGAGGCAGACTGGAAACTGGCCACACAGCCACACCACAGGCAACCAAGGTTGTGCCTCAAGAAATAAGAAGCTACAACTGATAACATCCAGGCAGCTTATGGTGAGGAGCAAAGGACTCACTAAGGACTCTGGGACACACTGGGAGTGGCCACAACATCTGCAGAACATCTGCAGCGGTTTTCACTACCTGCGGCCAATACCAAAGGATGCATTTTTCTTCCTCATTAGCACCTTTAAAGCCAGCTTTAAGGACAAGGCTGTATTTTAATTGCTGAATCTGAAATTCACTACAGTACCTCTCCCAAGCAATTCCATTTGAATAATTTGCTACATGTTAGGATGCCTGAAAGAATTTAGAATCCAAGATTGTCATCAAAAGAACAATAGGTTGGACCCAAAATCTGGTGCCTGATTTAAAGAAAACAATTCTTCCTATTCTGAAGACATAAACTAGAGACACAGAGCAGTTTTCTTTAAAGTTCTGATATTAGGCTCTGCTTTTTGTGACAGATCAATGCAACTTTAAGACAGTTGTTTTACACTGTGGTGCAGAAGATTCATTTTGATTAATTGTTGAAGTTGAAATTTGTTGTGATAGAATTCCTGTACTTTTTGACCAAACCCTACATCCTGAGACCTTTAAATCTTAAAAAAAACATACAGTACTATTCTCCAACAAGGACTAAGTATTCTCTGGCAACATGAAAAGTTGAGCTTATGCCACGGGCACCTTACTTTTACCTAGCAGCATTACAGTTTATTTTTGCCTTACTTTTACCTAGTGCTGCTAAGCAGTGGCTGAACAGCACTCCTGAGCTCCTGTAAGGGACAAGCTTGCAGGTAACAGATGTAAGTTTATAATAAGAACAAAGTTTCTACAGCCCTCTACAAGCTCAGAGAGTTGTGATATCACACAGGAGGTTCAGAGTCAGGGAATTCACTTAAAACATAAGTTAGAGGGCAGGAAAGCACAGGGAGCCTCTGCCAGGTCTACTGGCAGCTCAGTTCTCACCCTCTCTCTGCTGCTGCCCTGCAGCTCTTGGAGTGAGGCACTTGTCTGCATCACTGGGAATACAGAACCATTTAGCAACAGAAACAGAGGTGATTCATCAATGCATGTGAAGTGATATTTCCCATGGAACACAAAAGACCATGAACAGCCAGTTCTAGGATTGAAGTTTCTTATATTTCTTTTTAGAGATACTCACAATGATTGTCCTTGGCAAAAACCACAATCTTTATGGCAAAGTGAGTCTGTGATCAGGCCGACAGGAAAGCACATGACTTTTTTTTTTTTTTGAAACACATATTACAAATCAAGAAATCAAACCCCATTATTTGCTGTTTAGCAACATCACCACCATGACCAGTAGCCTTTACATAAGTTAATAAATAGACATGATATTAGCATTAACTTAAAGGAAAACTCTGGACAATTTATCTCCACAATTTCCATCCCAGGTTTAAATTCCATCCCTTAAGAGATTTGAGTTCTGATTTAAACTACTACAGTCAACAGCTTGAGTAGAACTAATACAAAAATTTATTTAATATTTGTGTTAAACAAAAAATTTTCTTGCCAGAAGAGTTTGTAAAACTTGAGCATTTGCAACCTTAACTGTGGGATAGGAGGAATGCCTCAAAGGGCTCCCATTCCACAGCACTTGCCTGAATTTCCAAGGCCCTGTCTCGCCAGGGTCATAGCAAACAGTGAAAAACAGGTCTGCTCTTTCACCAAGGACTACTTCTTCATCCAGCTGATCACTGATTAGGCAAAATAACTGCATATTATAATTGTGACAGAGTGTAATGATTGTGCATGATGGAGAGAAAAGAAAGTTCAAGACCCAAAGTTGATATCTAAGTGCCCACTTTCACAAATTCTCATAAGATTCAAAAAGCACTTTTGATGATTTTCACTATTTTTTTAACAGCTGCACTGCCTGAGCTGTTCAGAGTTTTAATGTAATAGCTATAATGTATTTTGCTGCTACTTTCTTCTCATTACAGATGAAATGCCCAAGACATATTCATTCAATACCACAGAGAAAAGAGAAACAAAGAAGAAATGAGAAGAAAGGTCACTGTCAGGCCAAGATCAAGTCTGGAAAATTTCAGTTTGAGACATGAGCAGTTCAGGAAGTTATAAGCAACTGAAACAATAAAAGAATCATAATTGAAATACTACAAGAATTTTAACTATAGCTCTTTCCATGCTAACCAAGTATTATCTAATGTATTTCAGCAGCATTCAGAAACTCTTCTTGACATGAATGATCTGTGCTTTCAAGATCACTCCCAACCTCCTTGGAAATGCAGAAGAAAGGGATGATTGGTATTGGCCACAGCTGCAGCTGATGGAGATCAGCACAGCTCCCTCCCTTTCAGTTACATCAGTGGGTCACAGGAAAAGCAACAAAAAGGAAACAAACCAAAACTTGTAACAGCAGATCTAGCTTACTCCTGCACTGCTCCCCCCAGCACAGACGTGATGCCTCCACCAGCCTCTCGCCAGAGCAGATAATTGAACTGCCTGTTCTGATGCCTACTGCAAGGCTGCGTTTCCCCAGCTGAAGAGAACTGGATGTGCAAATCCCAAGTTCAGTGGTTTTGTTCCCACCTCCTCTGAGCACATTGCCATCATGTCCTTGCCCTGCTCCTGACAGGAGGGCCATGAATGGAATGAAGCCTAATCAAAATTATCCCTGTCACTCCAAAACAGATTTATAACTGTGTACAGAATAAATGTGCCTTTATTTTTCCCTTCACTGTTCCAAACACAAAATCTAGAAAGGCATCTTATAACTGCTGAATTCCTATTGAGATGAACCTAGAACGACCATTTTTCCAAAGAGTGCTCTGCTAAAACTTTCAGACATCAATGAAAATTCTGCATGCCACATCAGGCATTAAAAAAAAAAAAAAAAAAGCAAACAATGTTTAAATTCAATCTACTTGACTCCAATTAAGAGTAATTGGAAAAGAGCAATTGCATGGATTTTCTAGTGCAATGTGCTAGAGGAACTGCCACCAGCATCTTCGCTTCTTTCCAAATGCTGTGATACTCTGTTTCAGTGAAAAACTAGGTCATAAACTTCTCTGTTGGAAAGCGTTTATAGCTGTTTGGACAGGATTATTCTGTTCAAGAGGTTATAATAATAAAAGAAGCTTGCAAGAATACTTTTTCCAAACTCTTGTTAGGTCAATGCCAGTTTGGAAAATTGGCTCATTATTTGTCCTTGTTTGGCTCCTCCAATCTCAATTTCTTGTTTATTTTGACCTCCTTCTGGACAAATATAAAACTTACTGTTTCATCTAATTAACAGGAGGGAACCTATAAAAAAATCTCTCATTTATTCTAGATCCAGAATCAGTTTTACAAAAACATTGTCATAGTTTCAAGAAGCATTCAGATGTTAAGAGTCCTGCCAAAGTTTACAATCTAGTTATATCCTGCTATAGAAAAAAAAGAATATTAAGAAAAAGGCACCCCCCCCCCCCCCCAAAGTGCTCTGTTTTTGCAATTTTATACAAATCTCTGGTAAGAAACAATCCACCTCCACATATTCACAGGCACCCAGAGGATCTGTGGGTAAGCCTTATTCTCCTTAGTCTAATCAAATTGTCCAATTCACTTTCTCCATTTTCAAACTCTCTCAAAACATTTTTCTCATCCACTCCTCCCTGTTTTCCTGTTGTACAAGAAAACAAATCAGATTTTCCCTTCTTCCCATCACATCTCCCTTCTGAAGGCTTAAATCATCGAGCAAACAGTTCACCCACAGTTCTAGTATTAGAAAGCTTTTTCATTTGAGGTTCCTTCTTTTGGTTCTCCATTAAATACCTGGTCATTTTGTACCACAAGCAAGTTCACTGTCCATCAGCCTCACAACAGGAATTCAGGGGAAATCCTTTGCCCATTTTCTGGGGGTTTGAGGAACAAGGTATCCAACAGTTTCCTCTAAGTGAGCAAGCTGGCTTTGTAGTCTTACATGTTTTTCCATGAGTCGTCAGAATGCACACAGTGGAGTCATCCTTAAGTGAAATAGCCTTAAATGATATGCTACATCCAATTTGCCCTGTATGTCTTAAGGATTTAGCCCCAGATATGGACACAGAAGGGAAAATAAGGGCACTTGGGATAGAAAAAAGTGTACAACATTCATCTGGTTCTGTAATCACTTATTAAGTCCAAGATCTCCACTGTTTTTAACAAAAACAAAAATCAAGAGCAAAAATAAACCAAACTTCTATCCAGCTGCAAAAATTCTGTCTCCCAAATAGAGCTAAGAGCTGTTTTAGTTTCTGCTTGCTTTTACAGATTTTGAAATGCCTTTACATGGAAAAGTGTTGTATTCTGAATTCTGTACTTAGCACATTCACAGTCTCAAATTTTACATTTTCAGAGAGGCCCACCTTCGGCCTTTTCCAGTTCAGCAATCCTACCAGAACAGTTAACATCATATATATTTCACAGTGTTTTTCTGAGACTCCATCTAAGCAAGTCAGGTAGATTTGTGCAATATTCACACTTTCTTCCATAGCCTCGACACATCAGGTGCAACATGAACAGTCAGGTACTCAGTGCAATGATTTTGCTGCAGAGGCATTATTGGGCAATTCCTTTTTTTTTTTTTTTTAGTCCATCTAAAGTGAACCCATTTAAAACCCAAAATGTTTTAAATGTGCAAAAGAAAAACAACAAGAAAAAATACAGTTCAGTTCTCATTAATGGTGTTATATTTTAATGTCTTGCTGGGAGGCTCAACCCATTGAGTATATATCCTCAGGATATTTTAAATTTATGGTAGTTTCTTCCAAAACATTTTGCATCCTGTCAGGAAAATAAATGGCAGGATGACTGCTTAACAGATGACATAGCATCTTCTCTGTAGCTTTCTGTAACTCTAGGAGGTACAGAACATAAACCCCAAATTCCTATTAAAATCATGGGAAATAAACTAAAAGATGAAAGCAAGACAGGTCCAAGCAGCTGCCTCAAACCTTTTCATTAGGAAGGCCCTAGCAGTGGGAGGGCCACAGAAAGCCCACAGCTTCATTTCACTTCAAGGAGATTTTAGTCTAGCTGCTTTTTAAACTCTCTTTAAAGCTTTGCATCCATCATCTTTTCCTACCACCCCACTGGTGAGCATAAAAGGCTCAACTCAACTCCTGAGTCTCCTGGCATATCAACCCAGTCTCCAGGTTAAATGAAATTAGCAAGTAGGAGGTGCAAAACTAACTTCAGGGACTACTTGCTTCCTCCCTCCCGAAAATTCAGATAGGGTATCCAGAACAGTATAAAGTGGCAGAGTCTAAAAATCCACCTGGGATCAAATCATAACCTCACAAATCCACAGAAAGGGAAAGCATAGCCAAGACTACTCATCAAAGAAGCCAGCACTGACTCAGATGTCCATCTGTGGAGCATGAGAGGTTGATCTGGGAAGCAATCACATGCTCCACTCTCCTCCCTTGGCACCAGCCATCAGTCACTCCATGGGACAGGAGGCTGCTATGCCTTCCCTAATTCTCTGTGCCTAACCTGGTCCTTGATCCACAGATACTTACATTTTTATGTGTTTTCTATATTTATGCTCTTGCACCCTGCAAGTTGGAAAATAAAGTAAACTCCAGGGTCTTTCCTTTGTATATTCTGTGTCCTTGCCTTAAGACAACTCTTTAACACATCTGGCTCCAACCTGAACACCATGCAGTCTCCACCACGTCTGTCTTCAGAATGCTCTCACCAAGGAAGAGGAGACAAGGGCAAAGATACCAAAACCCACATGTGACTCGAAACAGCACGTACACATAAGGCCAAGCCTTTCACTGCAGCTCAAATGTGCACTCAGCAGTACCCGCCTTCACTTTGGAGCACTGGCTGCCTGGCAGCCCCACCCTGCCAGCACAGCAAGGTGATCTTCAGGCGCACAAAAAGGTCAATATAGCCCTGGGCGCATCAGAGTTGTGCAAAAAAAAATGTACTCTGGATGCACTATTTTCTCTACCAGAGAAAAACACTGCAAGCATATTGGTACATAGGCACTTAGTTCCCACTGATATGGAAACTAAAGATTTTGTCCATGTTTTCTCACAAAGCTTGTGGCACAGCAAGCATTAAATCAATATCAACTTTTGCTTGCCTTTGTTCGGGCTTTAACAGGTTTACATTAACTTCCAAGGATATCAAAAACTTGACAACTATATCCTGAATTGGCACAGCCTTAAAGAACAAGTTAAGTTACCCAAACCACACAAGAAATGCTGAAATCATTCTTACATTCAGACCTATAGTTGTAACCACTAATGTGAAATACAATTCTTATGGAAATTTATACAGTAGCAAGGGTAAATACTGTAGCAGCAGCAGCATCTGTTACCAGGGTTACCAAATCTAGAAGGAAAACAAAAACCTGCTGGCACTGATTTACAGAGAGATATATGTAAACATTCATATAGACAAGAGATTTATATTTTATATTCAGTGAATTTTGGTGGTGTAACATTAAATACTGCTACTACTACTGCTACTGAAGCTGAACCAAAACAACGTGAGGAAAGTTAATGAACAGCCACACCAAATGACATATATCTGATTTCTTACCTGGAGTGTGTTCTGTTCATCCATCCCTCATTACTGCTGTCCCAGGGCAACGCCTCAGCAACCACATAAAAAGATCTGGTAAACTCCTAAGAGTTTAAAAAGAAATAGCATGTTACACAACATAAAAGCCACCAAATCCATTGCAAATAGAAAAATAATATTTCAGAATTCAGTGTGACACTGAATTTGCAAGGATTTTTTTTAGTTCCAATGATTTAGACTTTCCCCATGCATTCAAAGTTGTGATACGTTTTGTTAAGGCAGAATCAGAGCCACAAGTAACACAATTATTTACAAGACTAATTATAGATAGAAAAAATCAACATGACATGTAAAAATAGAAGAATCAAAAGAGAAACAGTAATCCATAGTCAGTTTGTCCATTTGGAGCCTATGCTGTATCTACGTATCCACTCGTTG
Organism: Pyrgilauda ruficollis; assembly: GCF_017590135.1. Classification (NCBI taxonomy): domain Eukaryota; kingdom Metazoa; phylum Chordata; class Aves; order Passeriformes; family Passeridae; genus Pyrgilauda; species Pyrgilauda ruficollis. Next base: position 8,866,344 of record NW_024524934.1, on the reverse strand, counting down.
ATACTAATTCATAGTAGTTCTACAGAAGTTTTTCAGTTCTCACAGAAAAAGAAATAACATTTCCAAATTATGGCTGCATTTCATAGAAAGAATGACTTATACTAAATGTGAAATATACCTTTCCTTAATATTTTTTTCTTTTCAGTTGGAAAGCTCTGTGTTTAAGTGTCCAGGTACAAAAAAATACTTTAAAGTTCTGGACACAGCTATGTTTAGTGCTGCATTTTGACTTTAGAGCCACAACATGAGTACATTAAAAAGCTCTGCAACTTACATCAATTAAATAGTATCTCTGCAAAGTCTTCTTTTTATAAATTAAATACCAAATTGGAAAAAATGTGCACTGCTAGTGTTACATGTGTCTACTTGATTAACCGAGTAATGATGCAGCCGGGAAATTCACCTTTCAGATTTCAGGTACTGCAGTTAACTCCCATGTCTGCAAGCACAGCACCAAAAACTGCATGGACAAAACATGCTTTCTAGGGCACAGGAAAAGTCCTTCTTCATAACAGCACACAGGTGGGTCTGCTCTTACATAAGACAGCATATTTTATTGTGAGCTACATCTATAACACATATCTCCTCCCTGCTGCACGTTATAAAACTACCTCCATCAGATCTAAGGGGCACAATGAAATCTCCACATAGGTCCCACTCAATTTCCAGCAATCTGCAGCACACAGAATAACATTCTGATTTCTGCTGCTTCAGTGCAGAAATCAGCATGTGTCATGCTTCTCATGGACAGTCCAGCTGCCTACTCCAGTAAGTCAGGCTTAGCAAAGCACCACTCAGGATAGGGCTACAACTGTGTTTGCCTCTACTTCATTTACAAAAAGACAAAGCTTACAAAATCCACAAGCAGAAACCTATCTCATCATCTACAAAATTTGAAAAGCTTTAATATTAGATTTTCTATTGTATGTCTTTTCGCATCATCTCAATTTTACATAACTGCCTAAAAGCCTAGAGAACCTCACTCCCTATTATGCAGCAGAGGCTTCAGTGTATCTCTGTGTTAAGAAACAAAATACAGCAGGATCAGGTAATAGTCTTATTTCATTAGTGACTCCGCTGATATTTGCTCTGTTTACAAATGAAATCAATAAATCAATCAGATAAAAGTAAGTTAGCCTTATCCAGAATGCATCTCATAAACTTGGTGTACATTGAAGCTATTACGTAGCAGCGGGAGACCCTAAATTACAGTTCCCTATTCACTTTTAAATCCCACTGGTGTGAATTCAACAATGAGCCAATGAAGACCTAACATATACAGAGACACCTGACAGTTGTACCATTACCTGCCATGGCTTTGATCTATAATTTTCATCTTATAACACTAAGGTCCTGAAAATTCAGCCAAAATATCAGCCAACTTCTCCCAAAAAACATGCTGTTAAAACTCGAGTATCTTCCAACAGAATCTCTGCAATTTCTCTGCAAGGAGACCCAAGATCACTGAAGAATGTAGGAAAAACAGAAATCTCTCTAAAGTACAAGCTGCCTACCTGAACTTAAGGCATTAAAAAAAAAAATTTAAAAAAAAGTCTGATAGAAGAGTATACCTAATTTATTTAACTGCAGTTCCTAACTTTAGAGGATAATTGCCACTTGTGACTAATTAAAGCCACATTAAGTATTAAACAAGAGACCATCAAAAACATTCAGCTCAAAGAGTGCTGGAGCAGGGGTAAAATGAAGAACAAAAGTTCATGTGGAATTCTATTCAGACTGTGGCTCCAGACCATCCCTATGGACTGTTGATAGTCTCTACAGTTTCAGAAGGTGCTCCACAAAATAATCATGAAGAGGGAATAAAACCAAAACCACATTTCTGAGCAAGCAACAAAGCTGGAGAAAAATAAAATGAGTAGGCCACCAGTCAAAGTTGAGTGTGATTCTCATCTGGTCACAAATGAGGAACATTGTTGAAACAAAGCACAATGTTATCCATACATTCTTATCTGGAAAAAGAAAAAGTATTAGGTTACCTACAGATGAAAGACAGATTGATGAATACTTCTATATTTCTTTGAAAATATGTACTAGACACACAAAAATGCCTCGTAGGGGCAAAATCTTTGAAGCAAAAATAAGGAACACAACAGCACATGACAGAACCCAGAATGCTTTCCAGCTCTTGGTATCAAGTGTGGGCCCAAGCAGAACCTCAGACCATTTTTGGGCAGACCAGCCTTCATGCCTTGGCTTCAACACCAGGAGATCCCAGCAGAGAACCCAGATGGGCACTGAAGCATTTTTTAGACAGGGGATCATGATGGTCACCAACCTACCAACCAGGACTTGTTCACCACCTCCAAAGCCCAAATAAAGCAGCAGACAAAGCTAATATCAAGATTTAACTTTTAAATTAGACAACTGTCATCTGTTTGATTTCTTAAGCCAATCAGGGCAGTCACATTAGTCAATTTAAATTACCTGACTTCCTTCCCAAGGAAATGGATGCAAGTATTGCTTTGTCTACTCAGGCAATAGTGCTGCCTGAGGCTAGCAATCCTAAAATGCTGGGGAGAGTCAAGATCACTAAAACCAAAATCCTTCCCCCTCTCCTTGCAGCCCCATCAGAGACAGGAGAGCTCTGAGGGATCAGACTATTGCCCTGAGCAGTGGTTTGGCCCTCTGCACCATTTGCTTGAGTGGAAAGCAGCTGTACCACAGTCATCACCAGCCAGCTGAGATATTACTGAGTGAGGAAGCCCCTGCCAGCAGCTCCTCTGCTCTCCCCCATTCCTGAGCAGAGATGCTGCTGGGAGATGAGACAATGAGGTCTATATATGTAACTGAAGAGAGTTGGTTACCCTAGAATTCCTCCTTTTCTGCCAGGAACCATTAAAAGCTGTTTGTGCTAGCTGTGGGAATCAGTCATGCTCTTCTGGAGCAGTCAGATGTATCCTGTGGGTATTGCCAGCTGCCAGGCTCAGTTTCAGCATCACTGTCTACGTGATACCCCTTATTCCTTCACACCAAGCAAAGTTTTGTGGCAGAAGATCGTGTGAAATGCACCAGAAAACATTGTTTCTTTCATAAATACTAGCAATGCTTCTTATAAGAGCTAGACTAAGAATTATTTTACAAGATCATTTGTAGGCCAGGGACAAAAGCACTACCATGAACTAGGTCAATCCCATCATTTGTTACTGTTCAAAAGTACAATAACAGCGGGAAGAGAAGGTCAGGGTGGAATAATCATTTGTTAACAATTTTAATAGTAAAGTTTTATTGGTTTTCCCTATGGATTCTCCTAGTTATTACAGTGAAATTAAGTGTTTTTCCTCCAAGTGAACTCTTGTTAATCCTTTTATTTAGGTTCAGAGCTACAGTACATGACCCTGCAAGAACATTCATCTACAGTCACAGCTGGAGCTGCAGACTCACTGGCTTGAAGGAATTAATTTCTTTGCAAGGCAGAAGCAACTGAAAAGCCAAAGGCTTATCTACAGGAAAATCTGAATTTCACCAACTTGTACAAAGAAGAGGACAAACCAAAAATTATAATCAGACACCTCATTAAAGAGCAGATGAGAAAAAACTCTGGCACATTAGAGGAATGCAATCTGGGGCGGAGGAATATTTTGATGGTTTAAAAGAAAAAAATCTGAATTTTATAACCAGATTAAATTTTACTTCAATGATCTGCCACCAAGAGGTCATTCAGACTTCACAGTGCTTAACCCTAGCCACCTAGGCTTTCTATTACCTCATACCTTTGACAGTAACTTATTCATTTGCAAGACTTATCTGAAGCCAGTTATAATATAACCAAGTGAAAAGCCGGTTCTTGCTTCACCTTGGTTGTCAACTTCTCAGTCCATTTTCTCCCATGAAGGTAAATAACAATACAGGTGGGAAGAATGTTGGAAAGTCAGACTGTTTGACTGGGCATAATGGAAAAGATTGTCACCAAAAAAAATACTATGAAGTAGAACTTTGGACATCAGGTCTCCAAGCATAGATATGGAAATAGGTCATGAGGAGGCAGAACTTAAAACATGAGTGACAACCTGCACTTGCCATCTAAAATCTGGATTTTCTGCTTTTGATGCTATTCAAGAAAATACTGCAAAAGCAGTTTTTAATACTTCAATGTTCTCAATATAAAGAAAAAAAAAGAAAATTCATAAAGCAGTGTTCACTTCTTACCCTTAGATAAGCATTCACAGATGCATCACAATCCTGTTTTATACAGAATACAGTGAGACATTGTTAACTTGATCATGCATGAGTACAGTCAGCACCTAATTATATGAAAGTTTGACCCATTAAACTGATCAGAAATATTTGTATACCCACAAGCATTCACAGCAATTTATTTTGAGCATATTGCACTGAAATATTTACTTATGCTTTCTGAAGCTGAGCATCCCTGACACTTTTGAGACCTCAATATCTTGAATTTTTCAAATCATTGCTTTCCTAATCAAGGAATAAAGAGACATAAAAGCTTCATTTAATGAAAATTATTTAGAAGCAGATTTTTTTTCGGGAGAATCTAAGCACAGAAAACCCAGAGTACTTTTAAGCCTTGCCCATATTTTAATTTAAGTATTGAACTTGGTTACATTTACAATAGATTTCCAGCACATTCTCTCTGAGAAAATATTACCATCACACTGAAATTCTTAAAAGCCTCTGAAACAGCATGAGCAGGTCTTTACTAGAATTTTTAAATAAGTAGTAGCTGCTAATTAAAAGAAGAAAAAACCAAATAAATTTCAATTAAATTGATTTAGATATAGAGTTTTTATCAGTATGAAGTGAAAATATATTAATTAAAATACACCAATGATGGAGCATTCTCATTACACATTTATTTTATCCTACTAGTGCATTTAGCATAGCCACCCTCAATAGTGTGTTCTCAAAGAGACACTACTCAGATGAGTCAGGTCAGATTTCCCTGATTAAAATGATCACATTGACATAGGGCATCCACTAAGGAATCCACATACAGGAAAGAACAAATGTTGTGCAGCCTTTGGAGGTTTCCCTGCTGCTCTCTTCTTGGATGAGGAGGACAAGATTCAGCAGTAAAGGCCAAAGGGAACACTGAGCCCCTCCACACCAGTGCTGGAGGGTGGGCTGGATCTGCCAAAGTTCCACAGATCCTTCCTCCAACTACACAAAGGGGTTCCCTTCTAAGCACTACTTGCTAAATAGCTTATTCCTTAAGAGATATCTATCAATATAAATTCACATTTCTACGCACATAGCAATCACCAGCTGACAAAGAATGATGCAGTAATGCCGTTCTGATGTTTTTCCTCTTCTGGTGTTTCTTAATAGCACTGATTCCCCCAACAGAAGAAAATCCCTGAGCAGAAGCCATCGGGCTACACACATTAGAGTGGCCTTTGAAGATGAGCTGTGCCAACAGCACTCCCAAGTTAATAAGGATGTGAGCAAAGAAACCAGAGCCTGACACAGAAATATTAAGGATCTCCAGCAGTAACCTGGCTGACCTAGTGGCAGCACATTGCCAAAAATTTAGAAATCTCAATTGTCGTTTCTTTCCTAAGTACCAAAATAACAAGCAGCCTTCGAGTTAAAAGCTGACTTAATTCACTTACAAAAGTCATCATGAGCTATAATGGCACCACCTCCCCCTCGTTTTTAATTTTGTTCTTTTCATTATCATTATCCCAGGTGGCTTCCAGGAAGTCCCTTGCAAACTAGTCACTATTATGAAGATGGCCTATTTTAATCACAGTCCCTTGACAAGAACAGCTAATTATCTAACTTTTCTGTCTGAACTACCAGATGGCTTCAGTTCTATACTTAACTTTTAGTTTTCAGTAACTGGTGATATTTGCACATTAGAAAATGTCAGGGATTACACAGAACAGAAATAATACCAGTAACAACACCAGTACCTCAGACATAGGCAGGATAGAAACATATGTATCTACTGCATTCTTCCACTAAAATAATGAAGTTACTTGAAATGGCAAGCATCTAGCACATTTTCTTTTCTTATGGGACTTCCTAAAGGTGTGCCAGTAGGTTTTCGTTATTATTACATTGTTTGTTTTTTTTGTCTTTAAACAACATTAACATCCATTTCAAGGAAAGCAAGGGGGAGCTTCCATGCTGTTCCCACCAATCCCTTTTGCACTTTCCCAGTTGTCCTCCTCCTGAGATCCCACTTTTGGCTGCACCTACTTGCCTGAGACAGCAGGAAGCAGGCCCACGCTGCATGCCGCGCCCAGCACACCTTGGGACTGATCATCCAGAAAGCATCTAAGCGTGCTGTCCCATGGGACTACACAAACACCCAAATTCCGGGAGATGGTATTGCAAGATTGTCATCACTGACAGTGCAATTAGCAAGTACATCTTTCACGTGCCTGCCAAAACGTGTATCAAAGCATACAGATATCTGCTGGTTCCAAAAACTGGAGTTCAGGCAGGGTTTGAGAGCATCCCTATCCATGGCATGGTGCAGTGTAGACATAAAACAGGGAGGGAATCTGGCCTGAGTGCATTGAGGCAGTATTTACCCCTGGTGTGCATAAGGAAAATACAGCTGACTCTGACAAAAGGCAGTGAAGATCAACCAACAGCAAGATAAGGCCAAAGATCAGCCAAGTGAAGGAGTTTCATCCACAGGACACTATCGCAGGAGTGCAAAACCCACTGGATATTAACCACAGCAAACATGTCCCTTATGAGTCATGCTCATAAAAATACAAGCAATTTCCTTTTATATTCCTCTCACTATACTTAAAACCTAGAGCTTATTACATACACCTATTCTGCACTGTCAAAAATTTTTTTCCAAAATACAGCAGCAACACAAACGTTGGTTTGGGTTTTTTTCCTATTGGTTACAATTTGTGTGACTACCTGTAACCACTCAGTGATGTTGCAACATTCACCACAAAATAATTGAAGAACCCAGACTTGAGAAAATTCCGATGACTCTGACAACACAGAGAAGTTTAAACTTGTTTTTTAAAAAGAATAGAAATGGAGTCTAGTGTCTGGATACAAAAACAAATGAAAAAACATTGAAAGGTAAGAAGACACCATATTCAAGTCTCTAGAAAGGCACTACAAGAAATAGTAAATAAAATTTCAATCAGTATTTTTTATTATTTTTGTGTCTGTGTATCTTTAGACAGTCACTCACTTTTAACCACCTGCTCTAAAATGTTTAGGAGGTTTTTCTAGAACAAAGAAAATACCTTCACATTCATAAAGCAAATTTTTAGTCATATTAGATTTAAGAACATATATACTTCATTTAATTGTACTGATAACAAATTCAGAAGGGAAAATCACTGGTTGTTTTGTGTTTTTTTTGTTTTTTTTTTTTTTTAAAGATAGCAATCAGTTACTTCTGTGAATTACTAGAAATAGCAATACAACCATATTACAATAGTTTATAATATATAGCAAACACAATCAGGCAAGTGCCCCTGGGTACCATCACAGCAACATTAAGATGCCTAAACATAAATAACAATATGAGTTTTCTCAGGTTTACAGCAGTGGCTCTGAGGCAGGACAGCAGGAAAGAAAGCCTGTCTGAGCACCTGCCACACCAGTGACAAAACTGATTTTTGCTGGTGTAATGGTTGTTACAGCTTCTATTTGTAAGTCTGCTCATCTCCAAATTCATCGTTGCAAGGGTGCTCATTAAATTAATGGAACACCTCTAGACTGATGAACTTGGGACAGTCCTTAGATTTGGGTCTAGATTCCAAAACTGGTTTGACCTTCTTAACCTTAAGTGGAAATTATGTCAGTTTCATTTTCTGCCACTAGAGTCCAACTGAAGTTAGTTCTTTGGAACAAGTACCCCAACAGAAACCCAAAACAGAACATCCTCCACCCCTTTAATATTTGCTTGAAGGTATTTATGAGAGATTTATACATGCAAACCTTCCCAAACTAAATAATAATTTACATCTCTGGAATCCATAACACTAATCTTGCAACAATCACACTGTAATGTCTATTTTTAGAGGTTTTGGAGCTGGTTTAAGAGTCAGGGCTGAGCATAAGAGGTCTTGGGAAACTGACTTGTAACGACAATCTCTAGTTATATTCCACAGAGCCCTAGATCCTCCTGAAATGGAAAACAAGGGCAACTACTGCCAAGAAAATTAAGTTTGCTTGATTTTTCCCATGTAGTGCTGTTCAATGTTCAGTTAACCACAAAATCACAGAATCAGTGCCACATCCAGTCTTAAACACCTTCAGGGACAGTGGTTCTGCCACTTCCTGGGCAGCCCATTCCAATGCCCAACCACCTTTTCTGTGAAGAAATTCTCCCTAATGTCCAACTTGAACCTTCCCTGGCACAGCTTTGTGCTGTGCTCTCTTGTCCTGTCCCTTGCTACCTGGGAGAAGCAACCTGCCCCACCTGGCTACAGCCTCCTTTCAGGCAGTTGTAGAGAGTGACTAGGTCCCCCCGAGCCTCCTTTTCTCCAGGCTGAGCACCCCCAGCTCCCTCAGCTGCTCCTCACAGGTCTTGTGCTCCAGACCTTTTACCAGTCATATTCTGGTAAAGTTCACACATTCCAGCATCTCAATGTCCTTCTTAAATTGGGGGGCCCAGAACTGGACACAGCGCTCAAGGTGTGGCCTCACCAGCGCCAAGTACAGGGGAAGAATCACTTCCCTGGTCCTGCTGGCCACATTATTGCTGATAAAAGCCAGGATGCCACTGGCCTTCTTGGCCACCTGAGCATAGCTGGCTCATGTTCAGCTGTTGTCAATCAGTACCCAAGGTCCCTTTCTGCCTGGCCACTGTCCAGCCACTCTGTCCCCAGCCTGTAGTGCTGCAGGGGGTTATTGTGGCCAAAGTTCAGGGCCAGCTTGGGTTCTGGGCAGTTTGCAATATTGCAGTGTCTGCTGCCACTCCTCAGCTTCAGTTTGATTAAATCAATGGGGGAATGACTTCAAGTTATGATTTTATATGAACATGCCCTGCATTGGTTAGTTTCTGTAACATAGTCATTTGTCCAAGCAGCAGCAGTGTGGGAGAGGTCTCATCTGCCTGCCCTGTCCAGGAAGCTTTGGCCAAGTCAGTTTTAGGCTGCATCCCGTTAATGAGCTCAGCTGCACATCGTCTCCTCACCAAGAAAAAATATGAAACCTTAGCTATGTCCTGTCCTTGTGTCGGGATAAGACCCCTCTCTTTCCCCTACATCTTGGTTCACACAGACCCAGAAGGAGTTCAAAAACAGCTGTAACATCTCTACAGCATGGCCCCAATGACAAACTGAAACACTGCTTGGGTGTTCTGTAACTTCAGTTCCCCACTAAAACAAAGAGCTACCTCACCACAAAAGTGATGTAAAAGTTTAACCTATTAATGAACATAAATAACCCAATCAATAATGCCTACATAGGTAAATATTGACAAAAGGCAACAATTTCAAAGAAGCAACTCAAGTACATAGAATCATTCCTCTGTGGGATTACTGCTCCATGATGACTTTCCTTCAAAGCCCTGACTATCTCACAGCATCTTCTCATGCATATGCATGTTGCCAGTGTCCATTCTACAATCTGAATCACTTCCTGTCTGCAGCTTCATTAAGTGGAAGCCTCCTAAAAGAAAAGTGAGGTGGTGGAAGGGTGAGAACCTCTGGACAAAAAATATTTACAGCTAGAAAATACAAGGACAAAATTTTTTTCTTGACCAAGAGTACTAGATATTTTAAAACATAGCAGATAACACCTCTGAGAGCACATATAAGCAACAGCATCCTAATAATGCTAATCATTTCCTTCCTTTCTTTAGGAGAGGAGTCAATTGAATAGGACAAGAAATAATTTCTTCCTTTTATCTTCATCCGTCCTTGCTACATATCTGTGCACCATCATTTAAGCATTAAGAGTCTTACATGGTATATAAAGACCTGTGTTCCTGCAGACATTCATAATATCATGTTAGAACTCTGATTAACAGCCATATCTTAACAGCACCTAATAAAATTAATAGCGTGGGTGATATACAGCAATATCAGAAGGCCTCCAGATACAGACCAGCTTGGACAAGCCACATGAGTGAGTTATCTTTAGTTCTGCAAGGAACTTGCGAGGTAATTCCTTCAGTAACTTATCAAAGAAAAAAAAAGCATACAGCTTTAAATCCTAACTCACACTTTATCCCACATAGCAGCAGGAGGGTTTTACTAATTGCAATCTGCAGAACACATGGACTGGAATACATCCCATCATCCGGCACCTCAAAACTATAGGCATTAAGTCGCTAAGCTTTAGCACACTGTTTACAATTTGCCTTATGAATATGTCACTGCATTTTACATTACTAAGGCATACATGTAAAGAAAAGAAAGAAGCTTTATTGGCTGCAACTAACACAAACATCAAAGAAATCCATCTCTACGCTGCCTTTCCATTGAGGCTGAGCAAGGACAGTGGCTTTACAACCCCCTTTTTACACAAAACAGATTCAAAATCTTTTTTCCCCTGCCTTCACATTTCCTGATTGCATCCTTGTATAAGGAAGCCTGTGAGCCTTTGAAGCCTCCACCCAAAACAAACATGAATCTTTATAACTTTTGTAATCTGCTTTTTGGCCACCCAGTAAGAATCTAACAGGATCCCTTGTTTGAAGGCCACCACAGAATAATACTAGCAGGGGAAAAGAAAAAGAAGATGAGATCCAAATATAATCATTACACAATATTTTCCTAATGAAATATAAAGCTGCTGTAATCTAAACAGTATGTTAAGGTCTTTATTAATCAACTTCAAATGAGGGACTATAGTCATCAATTTAGCAGAGTGAAACCAAAACAAGCAGAAAATAATTTTAATGTTTAGACAGGAATTCTAAAAATGACACACCTCTCAGATAAATAGGCAGTATTATCTTAAATTCTAAACCTCTCCTAAATAGGCATTCCCTGGAGACATATGAACCTGTGTCTGACATGGGTCCTTCTAAGAATAATCACGCTGTGTTTCCAAGAGCACAGCCTACACAGGACTAGGGTGTTGAAATCCCAGACCAAGCACCAAGGAGAAGCTGCCTCAAGTTTCTGGAATCCAAGAAACATGTTTTGGGAAGTCTCTCTCACCCCAGCCACCATCCCCAGTGCAAATGGAACAGAATGGCAAGTGGTGTTGCACGGGTGAGAATTCAGTGCCAGAAGGATGCTTCCTTCCATCCCGAAAGAGGTTATGCCTCCCCACAACTTTGAACATCTTCTTTCTAAAAAAGGTATGGATTGAGCAGTATAGCTAAAAAGGTATTAGCTGTGCCATTATCATGATCCAATACTGTATTTGTCTCCTATTTATCCCACACTGTCATGATTTACAGCTCCACAGCCCCTTTTTATCTCCCATTCGCATTTCTGAGAGCATTTTAATTTCCAATTTGCAAAAGAAAACCCAGATGTAATTCCAGTTTAATGTCTTTTTACTACTAAGTTATGTGACCCTAAGAAATCCTTTAAACACAAAACTCATACTCTAAGGATTTTTCTAATCAAAAACCACCTGTAACTTTTAGATATTTCAAACTCTCTCATGTTGTCTGCCTTACACTCATTTATTAGCATTTTCATTTATCAACCCACAGGTGTATTTAAAAAAAAAAACAAACTTTAAATAATACGCAGAAGTGCACCACTACAATATAACATAACAGTTAATTATTCATTACAATCACTAACTGCAAAGGCAGAAATATTGAAAAAACCCTTATAGTGAAGCATTCTCATAAAAGAAACAGGAAGAAGCACTGATCAAGACATATGGACACATATCTGTCTCATATTGGCTGTTTTGTTTTTCCTTCACATTGATATGAAAGTTGCAAAGCACGTTTCTGCCATTACTCTTAAAGAAAAACAAAAAATGAGCAGAAGCACAGATCAATATGTGGAAGCTCTGTGGTCCTCCTATAGCACTCCTTCCCAGCTCAGAAATTGTCAACACAGGAAAGATTAGGAAAAAATTGCACTGGTAAAGTGCTCTGAAATTTTTCAGAAAATGAAATTATATGTCCTGAGGAAAAAACACCCTAGACTGAGGTCTCTTAAAAACATTCTCCTTTTCCTACACCTTCTGATTTGATAGCATCTCTTCACCAAATGAAACCCTTTCATCTCCAGTTACTTGCTGTGGCACCTGCATTCTAGGGCTGGATTTTCCTTTTTTGTGGTTTCAGAAGATCATACTCTAGGGATACACAAAATGTCCATAAAGTGCAGAAAACCAAGGTTCTTGAAGACAGGACAACAAATAGGCTGCTAGACACAGCACTTCTGCAGTGAAACAGAGCCATATGCAGGCACAGTATAGGTCACAGCAGAAGTGAGAGAAAGGAGCTGTGAAATAGCTCCGCAGAAATGAATGCCGCAGGCAAAAAACACATTCTACAAATCAGGGCAATGAATATTTGATCCAACCCCTGTTATTTCTTTAAAGAGTGAGAAGAACTTTATGATATAGTAAATATATCACAGCTCACATGTTATCTCATGTGAGAAGGGTGTCAAATGAGCCAAAGGTAGGAAACTGCCTAAAGGTGTGTGTACTGCAATGCCCTGACTCAAGCAGCCAACAATGGCAGGGCCCAGACTCCTGGAATCCACTGATACCAGGCAAGAATGCATCTGCAGAGTAAACATGGGACCACTCAAACCTACAAGCTCAAAATACCACCAAGAGGAAGCTTGCTGTGGGGTGCGCTTAGCCTTGCAAAAAGTCAAATTGACACAATATTTTACGTCTTCAGCTACTTTCATTCAGTGCTACAGATCATCTGACAGGACTTTGTCACATGTTTAGCAATAATATTCAAAGAATTGTTAGAAAAATAAATAAAAGTCTTATCAACATCTTAAGCATAAACTTATCTCAAACTATATTTCACAATGCTTATGAATTTTTTTGACAAATAATTTTTTAAGCAGGTCATTGTAATATACAGTAAGTACTCATACTTGTGTGAGCAAACATAGTTCTGGGGAAACACTACTGTCACCTTTTTTGCCCTACAATGTCTGTCACTGCCATTCTGGAACCAGGCATTTCTCTCCCTTTAAGACAGTGCTGCTCACAGCTCCCTACTTAGCATATGGAAAGAAGAAAACTTTGCTAAAGGAAACATCTTGAATACATGTTAGCTGCTGAGAATTTAAGGAATATACACTACAGGATCACCAGTTTTATTAAAACCTGAAAATACAGGATGTGCACGCAGCAAGAAGAGGATAAACTTGTCGATTTCTCACCGTATTTCCATTTTTTCAAAGTCTATACAAAGAATGAGGGATTCAGCATGACCCACTTTGCTGCTGTCTCATCTTCCCTCCATCACAAAAACAGTTCAAGTGAAAATAATCCTTTCTCAATCAGTACATATTCTCTGTTAAGCAATACATCAGTTGAACAACCCACATCATCCCAATGAAGTTGCTGAATGTTTATCTCTCAAACTGAACCTTTTTTCTGCTAGACTTATATGGTGCTAGATACCAGTTGAATAGAAAATTCTAATATATATTTATATATATATGTATACACACACACACACACTCCATGAATTAGAAAGGCAGCCTGTGAGATTCTGGCTACGCACAAGCATTCCTTCCCTTGTCAGTAACCAGAATGTAGTACAACTCTCCTCCCCTGAAAATTTCCTTTTATTGGGATATTTGTTTCAAATTCATCTAAAAAAACTAAATCAACTGACAAATATGAAATAGCTAAACTGCTGTTTACAACTGCAATCTGGCTATGGTCAAACATTTGTTATTTTTATTTGCAGAAGATCAAAATTACTTTCAGAGTAAAGCATTTTTTCAAAGGCCCTTGGTGCAAATTCAATTTATGAAAACTTGTCACTGACAACATTAATATATTCCTTTCTGTGAGATCCAGTTCTGCATTCCCATAGAAAGTACATTAACCTCTTAAATAAGCAACCCATACAGGCTTGCTTCCAGCTGCTTGTAAGCAGATGAGACTGAAAATACTTCAAACCTGGAGGCTGGAACCAGCTGCTGTCCTTCAAAGAAGCATTTGCTTCATCCCAACATCCTTGTCGATAAGATAAAAAGAAATATTCTCACAATTCACAAATCTCTTTTCCTGAGCTACAGAAAAAGAATTAACCTTTTATTTACAAAAAAAAGCACTCTTCAATCTTAGGAGGTTAAAATATTAATAAGAAAATTCATAAGACACCAACAGAATTAATATGAATTAAACATGCAGCTCAAAAAAAAAAGAAAAAATTGTATGTCTTCAGTATTTCCACAAACCTTCAAATAGAAGTTGACCAGAACATGGCTTTTGTGTTACTTAATGTTGTGATTTTGAAAGGAAAAAAAAAAAAAAAAAAAAAACTAAATGAAACAACAACTGTCATATCTGAGATTCATAAAACAGTAAACTTTTTCATGAGGTAAAACCATCCATTTTATGTATCTCAAAGCATAGATTCCATATATAGAACATTCCATGTATTTTGACCACCAGAAATGCTAATTTCTACACCAGAAGTCACCTAGCTATCAGTCCTTGGAGGGTAGGTTTAAGTATTAATCCAACACCAATGTATATAAAGCATCAATTATTTTAAAAAATCACAAGGAAAGAAGTCGCAATGACTCCTCCAGAAAGAGCTACCAGAGACCACTTCTCCAGAGTATTGATGTCCTTGGGAGTTCCTCCTCCCACTCACAAACAAATTGCAGAAATTAGACAGCTTACTTGGGAGAGGGATGGGGGTACTGGGAGAGAGAGGAAAGTGGCAGGGGAAGCATTGAGAGAGTTTTTAGCTGCTCTCTTGCATGACTTGTTCTCTGGCAAGAAGCCTGAGAGCAGCTGCCATGGTGTGTCAGCTCCCTGCAGACCTGAAGTGAGCTCTGAGATCGTGGTTTGGTAAACTTCAGACCAGGTCACTGGGAAAAGCCATGAATAACGCAGTTACAAACCCCAGTCAGCAACGGCGTACAGCTTTAAGCAAAAACATCCTTTCTCATTTCAGCTGTGTTTGCACTCCAGTTAAACACTGACATTTAATAAGTCTCACACAAGAGGGTCCTAAAGAAAAACACCCACTAAATATTTATTTTAATTTAAATACAGTGTGACTCAGTTTGGGTAGGTCTCATCACCTCCAACTGGAATTCCCCAGCGGGTCAGGGACCGGTGATGGAAGCAGCAGAGCTCAGCGGAATGTCCCACGGCAGATCCAGCCCAGCACCGCCTCTTCCCACAAGGACTCCCCGTGGGAACGGCTGGGGCTGGGCTGGCTCTGTGCTAGCTTATGCTTAAATCTGCATGAAATCACCCCTGAACAGGCTGCTGGGTACTGAGGGAGGAATTCCGCCTCTCCCTCAGCTCCCAGGCAGACGCCTCTGCCCTCTCTGTATTCTTCACAGCACAGCGACACACTGCAAGTATGAAAGCTTCTAGATTAATAATGAGAACAGGGCAATGATCTCCCTGGACTGCATCCATTTCATGTGAACTATGAGAACTTGGATTTATTTCAAGTAATGGAAAGGAATGAAAAGCAAGGAGCAAGAGAAGGTTTTCCACACAGGCATTCTACATCTCCAAGGAAAGCAAGGGGACAAAGCCCACACAAAGACATTTCTGGTGCGCGTTGTGGGCCAAATCTCTAAACTTTCTAAACTTTCAGCCTTTTTGCATTTTCAGCTTTGTGCACTTAATACTATTCCTCTTACTGATTTTACACAGTACTTTTATTGTGCTCTTTTATTATGCTTAGCTAAATCTGTGTGATTGGCACAGAGCAAACACCTTCATGGAGGAGAGGTGCACTCAGGTTTGAATGAATACACAGTGAAAAAAAAAAAAAACAGACATGGGAAAAAATTGGCATGGTTTTTGGTCATGGTTTTATTTACAAGCCACTATGTCCCAGAAGCAAGCCACATGCATCCTATTTCCAGTGGTGTCCGTGTATCAAGTTTAGCCCTGAAATTACTAGGTTAAAATAACACGGGATATTTGCTTTCCTAAAAATTAACGTACTTATTGAAGGCATGGATAACTCTTACACACATAAGAAAGAGGGAGAAAGCCCAAAAACTGTTCCACAGGTCCAAGAAATCCCAAAAACTGTTCCACAGGTCCTATCTCTATCACAGTGTTTCTCTCTTCTTTTTGCTCTGACTCTTCAGCCTAGAAATTGCCAAAGGTATTTGTTACTCCTCAAGCAGGCTATCAGCTTGGGATGCATAAGCCTGATGGAGACTGTTTGGAAGATCCCTGTGATGCACCAACAGGCCACAGACCAGGTGCACAGAGGTCTTGGCTAACCTGTAGAGTCTTTCAATACTGAGTGAATCCAGGCCTGCTGCAACTAGTACAGTTAGTGGACACATACAAACAGAATTTCACTGACAATTTCTATATGGAACAAATTATTTTTCCCTTTCTGGCATTACAATAAGCTGCTTCTTTTACCTTGTTTGATAAATGTTGCAAAAAAAAACACAACCAAGTTTAAGAGCTACTTTCCCCCTATTATATAAACAAGGAAAATATGAGAGAAATCTATTCTAGCCACCACTTTAGTGAAAAGCAAAGACTGGATAGAAAAGTTGATTGTCAAAGTTGCTGCATATGTCAATTTAGTGAGAAGGATCAAACAGACAAAAGAAAATGCAATGCGGCTTTCAGGATCTCAGAATGGTAAATTTTGAGAAACCAAGGAAATTACGGAGGCTGTGCTCAAACACTTGAGCTCAAACAAGAAATACCTCACTTGAAAAAGGCAAATGTTATTCACACTCCCATTGCAAGCAGGAAGGGAAAAAATGGTAAGGAAAGATTGGAAGCTTGCCCAGATGAATAAACACTTCAAACAGGATATTGAGAGGAAGTCCAGACTCCACAAAGAATGAAAAGATTAATTAGGAAGAAGACAATGTCTCGGGGCTACGAAGTGTTGAAACTGTAAAAGAGGACAGAAGCTCAGCCAAAGGGAACTTAGCCCAGGCAACCCAAAATGGGTTTGCCACGTGTACGGGGACGACTTCCAGAATTTCACTGTGGCTGCTGACTGATTTGGGAGTGCTGGCAGCCAGGCACAGGCACAGCACGACTGGGTGGGAGGGATCCCCTCCTCAGCTGCTCCCAGCCCAGAGTAATTTAGATTTACATCTATACAGCCTACCAACTCAACTAGAGCAATTACTCTAGATGCACCTTTTCTCTCATTGAGTGAAGGGAAAGGGAAGTCCAGTTGCACTGGACTGAAGTTTCCCACAGAGTTAAGTGAAGCAGACTGAAAGTGCTGTAAATGACACAGACAATTTTAGAAGCAGAGAGGAAAGGTGAAAGACAACCACTGCCTGGCCATTTCTGTCATCCCACAAATGACACAGTCCGAGGCAGTGGAGCTGAAAGCCTCAACAGGTCACAGGCTCAGCATGGTGACTGCCAGAGTGTTTCTGGTGCTCGCAGTGGGCTCTGGCTACTCCTCCGAGCAAAACAATCTGCTGCATCTTCACCCACGCATTTCCTGCCAAGCATGAGGCCACAGAGCCCAGAGAAAATTACTCTAGATAGATTTTTCCATAAACATAAGTCATAATGTCTCTTCTTCACAGTGTGCTATGAGACAAGGGAAATAAAGATGCACTAGTAGCCCCTTTGGAGCAATAGCTTTTTCTACTTTTCTCTCTTTTTTTATTACAGTTGTTGTGCCCATAGTATTTCTCTTCACACTTCACTCTCTTCATACCCAAAACATTTGCTAGATTTGTGTGCTAGACAAAGCAGATTTAGAACCATACTCATTTCATCCTCTACCTATTCCCCCATCCACGTACAAAAATATATTCCATAGAAAATTTTGCTTTATTAAGCTCTCTAAATATGTACATATATATACTGGAAGGGAGGGCTGATGGTGTTGGTGATGTGAATTATTGTTAGGAACAGTTCTTTGTTACTAACCAGACCTTTTCTGTAATTCTCACTCAACAATAGATGACACAGAACACAATATAAATCTGACTGCCCACTGGCAAAAGTTAACACGGGATATCATCTTTGGCAAAAGAAAAGTACTTCTGCCAGTGCTAGTTTGGTCAATTCAACAGACCCCAGAATAAAAATATACATTTGCATATTCAATATGTATGTCAACTCAAACTTTACAAGTATTAAAATGGAAACTGTAGCTGAAATTGAAGATATATGGAAGCAGGAGAAATGCAATATCCTAATTGAAAACAAGAATACATCTTATTTCTTTAATGCATTTAAATGCTTTTATGTGAATACAAAACTGACATCAAAGTCCAGTGTTGCTGTGGGTGTCAGTCAACTTTCCAGGTTTGTGATTTCTCATTAAATCATACCTTATTCCATTAATTTCTTATTGAATTTGATATTTTCAGGTTTTCCTAGAATACTAACTTAGCAATCAGTCAATCAAAAATATCTTGAAGCACAGTCATCTGCAGAGCTTTGTTCCTTCAGGGCCCAGGAACACCCCTGCCATGACCAAGGTGTGCATATAAAAATTACTGCAAAGACACATCCATGCATCAACTGAACCAAAGTGACTGGTGCTCCCAGAAACTCAAAGCCTCAGACACACTCTACTCGCTCCAGTCAGCAGGGTTTGAAACAGGACATGAAGGTCAATAAATATCTGGTCTCCCCAAACCTAAGGAAAAAAAAAAAAAGTAAATTCAAGGATACAAAATTCACGAAGCCATACTATCCCCCACTGAAATGGGCTCTCAGACACTGAAACCAACCATCTTGCTGTAAGAGCAGCAAAGGGAGAACAATTTCAAAATCTATCTTGAATGGTACTCAGAAGAAGACAACTAAAACAAAGAAACTACAAAAATAAAACCACACATACACTTGTAAATAAACAGCACATTTTACAATAGAATCTGGTAGAAATTGTGGTTAAGCAGCCCCAGATGGAGCAGGTTAATGCAATATCAAATGGCAGGAGCTGAGAACTGTGCGAAGGCTTGTAAGGAAGCAAAATCAGCTCAGCCTCTTCACCACGGGAGGGCTAGAAAGGCACGGTAATAGGCCATCTGCCTTTGAATCACTTCACAGGACAGTGTTCCCAGCAGTGCACCTGTAGATGGAAAACTTGTGGAGTGGGAGAAGAAAATGCAAAACAAATGAGAAGAAACTTGTCATTTCTCTGCCTAATCATTTCCTCTGATCCAGCGGGTATCATCTTAACCAAACAAAGTTCAGCTGCTTGGTTCTGAAAAACTCTAGCCCTGCCAGGGGTGCAAGCAGCTGCAAAGCAGCTGTTCCTGTGCTAAGAAACACAAGGGAAGGTGGCACAGAGCCACAAACAGCCTCAGTGCTCTGCTGAGTACGATGGGCAAGTTGCAAAGATATTTTTACCAGTTCTGGACCTTGCTACCTCAGCAATTACCTACTTTCCTGAACAGTCAAAATTAAGGTCAGACAAAGTGATGAAGGTAGGAGAACTTGTGAAGAGATAAGAATAACCATAGACCTGGAATTTTCCATACAGGGCACCAGTTCTGAACCTTTCTTCCAGGCTTGGTACATGACAGCACATATTTGTCAGCACCTCAAATAACTGCAAAGCTGATATTGATTTCTATGTATTTTGCAGGAAACCTGAGGGAAGGATAATGATTTGCTTTTATTGTTTCCTTCTAAAATTTTGGTCCCAAACATCTGGAAGGAGTTATCTGTTTTCCTCTTATTTTCTCATCCTCTTATATCTCCTCTAGTGGAGTACAACTTACTAACAGAAATATTTAACAATACATTTAAATTCTGCAAAAAGCAGTCCTGCAGAAATATGAGCAGAGGAACTAATACAGAAAATCTTCAGGAGTTTTTCCAGGATTCCTTTGAGGGGGAGCACAATCCAAGTCTTTCTACTGTGAGGAGCAGCACTCTTCCGTGTTCTGCTATCTCTGTAATATTACTTCATCAAAACCAAAAACCAGAAAAAAAGTTACTCTCAAAGTCTGTGTATCAGCTCTGTACTTGTCCATTGGTAGTAGGATTTAGTCATGAAACCTGTATAAAATCCAACACAGAAATAATTAAAAATTTTCAGAGACTCAAGCCCATGCATTTAAATTTTTGAACTAGAACTAAGAGAGATGATGATAAAGAGTGACATCTAAATAATCCTCAGATATTTCAGCCACTCTAGCAAATATTTGCTGTTTCTGTAAATCTCCTCTCAGCACCTGTCAAGAGTACAGCCAGCAACATGGGGGAATAAACACATTCAGCAGGCACAGATTTCCAATAAATCCAGTGAATTTGGGAGCTCACTAATTCCCCTCTACAAGCAAGGAAAAAAAATCTACTAAAATCCTTAATCTCCCATGTGCTGATACAGCACTTCCCAAGTCTAAATCACATGGAATTTTCCCAGCTGTCAGCGCTGAGCTCAGCAGGGGCATCAGCAGGAGAGCAAGGGCAGGAGCAGGACTTATGGAGCGCAACATTCACTATGCTGAGACTGGAGGTTAATGTTGAAAGACAACAAGTCACAGTGGGAGGAGGGAAATGAAGCAATGCATCAAAGCCACACATTTAAACTGGCTTGGTTTTGCCCTCCTACCCATCCTTTAAACCTGCTTTTTTACTGGGTTGCATCTTTCACCATATGAAAGGGGTGGGGGGCTTGCTTGTTTTCTTCAATATTTATTTATTTATTCTGCTGGCATTTTACTCTCCTCAAAACCCTTGCTATTGAAAATATATTTCTTCAGCTGAGCACCAGTGTTAAAACTCACTCAGGGGACCTGAACTGCTATTTTAAAGCAAGCCATATTCAAGAAAAATCATTAAAAGGAGACACAGATAAAGCCCTGTTGGTGTTTACAACCATGTTGCATTAATGCTACTGTGTCTCCTGCACCTGTAAAGCCTGATACCATTTGTGTCTACAAGCCACTATACTGACACACAGCCAGAAAACCTGACAGGGCTGCTAAACCCTGGGAGGAAAAGAAAAAAACATTGAGTAAGCAGGTCTTTGTGCAGCAGATAAAAGAAAACCTGAAGGTTGCAAGATTTTTTTGCTTTTTCTTAATGCCACAGAGGAAAATAAGTATTTTCTTGGTTGAACTGGACACACTAATTTCTTCTCTTATTCTGGTTTCTCTAAATCTTTATAGAATCATACAATCCTGTAGGTTGTAAAGGGCATTTAAGATCATCAAATATAAGTGTTAACCTAACACTGCCAAGTTCCCCATTAAACCATGTCCCCACATGCCACATCTGTACATATTTTAAACACCTCTTGGGGTGGTGACTCAAACACCACCCTGGGCAGTCTGGTCTAAATGTCACTACCCTTTCTATGAAGAATTTTTTCCCAATATCCATTCTAAACTTTCCCTGGCACAACTTGAGGCCATTTCCTCTTATCCTGTCATTTGTCCCTTGGGAGAAGAGACCAACCCCCACATCCCTACAACCTTTTTTCAGGTAGTTGAAGAGAGTGGTGAGTTTCACCCGAGCCTCATCTTTTCCAGGTTAAACAAACTCAGCTCCCTCAACTGCTCCTCATATAATTTGTGATTCAGACCCTTCACCAGCTCTGTTGCCCTTCTCTGACTGTTCCAGCCCCTCAATGTCTTTCTTGAAATGAGTGGCCCAAAATTAAACACAGGATTCAAGGTGTGGCCTCACCAGTGCCATGTACAGGTGGATGCAGTAGGGAATACTTCTGGCCACACTGTTGCTGACACAGGCCAGGATGCCATTGGCCTGCTTGGCTGCCTGGGCACATGCTGGCTCAGGTTCAGCAGCTATTGACCAGCACCCCCACATTCTTTTCTGCTGGGCACCTCTCCAGCCACATTCCCTCAGCCTTTAGCACTGCAAGGGCTTCTTCTGGACCAAGTGCAGGACTCAGCACTTCACCTTATTGAGCATCATACAACTGGCCTTGAGCCATCAATCCAGCCTCTCCAGATTTCTCAGAAGAGCTTTCCCACCCTTCAAGATCAACATTCCTGTCCAACTTGTTGCCACCTGCAAACTGGCTAATAGGTGCCCTCAGTCCCCTTGTCAAGAGGAGACATTAAAGATATTAAACAGGACTGGCCCCAGTACTGAGCCCTGGGGAACAGTACTGTGGCACAGAGCACAGGCATTAATGACAACCCTCTGCAAAAATTACTGGTAAATGGTTGCAGTGTACAGTAATACCAGAAGCTGTGAGCTACCTCAGAGGAAGGAAAAAAAAACACATTAGTGTGGCCTGAAGCAGCCAGTCAGTGCTACATGCTATGAATACAAAACAAATAGAGTGCGGTATGTGTCAGGTTTTGACCTCTGTCTCTTGTGTATTTGCATCCTTGCCAGTCAGCCTTCCTGATTTCACAGTCATACCACTAGAAATACCCTCTGTGTCTGTTCAACATCTCTGCCAAGCTGAGCTCATGCTTTTATCAAAGGAAAACATTTCAAGAGCGTTTAGCTGTAGATTATTCACCTCCAGATCCCAGGAAAGGCTATGGTCAAATTCTCTGTCTGAGGTCACAGGGTTGCTTGAATGCTTTGCACAAGTTTCTTCAGCCAAGGCACTGGAAAAATGCTTTGGAAATTCCCCAAGGGTGGGCGTGTGCACCGCAAATAAAACTTGGTGGAATTAAAAGGCCTGGTGTGTCCTATGTGCCTGCCACCTACTATGCCTGGAAGCCCATGGACACGTGTACTTTCACCATTAACTCCCACATACCAAGACCTCCTTTCTTGCTTTTTCACACATTTGACACCACAGGGTGGCAAGGAGAGAGCATTAGGAGCACCAGGTAAAGGGAAACTGTGGGAGCCTGTGGCCAGGCATAAGAAGGGATAAAAAGAAAGGATAAAATGGAATCTCACCAGTGGCAAGATGCAAAACCATTCAACACATGCTGGCGGGCCATACCTGGAGCTTCGGGAAAAATATGGCAGCAACTTCGAATAATTTTCACTAAAACAGTCTCAAAAAAAAAAATTTTAAAAAAAGCCACAAAAACAACAACAACCACTGAAAAAAAAAAAAAAACCAACACACACACACACCCCCAAAAAACAAAACATCCAAAAGAAAAAACCCACACAGTTTCACTGACAAGGAGAAATACGAAGTGTGCTCCATGGGCCAGTTGTGGCTCACAGATGCCACATCAGCTTCTCAAGTCCACAGTCCTCCCCTCCCTGAAGGACATCAGACCCACAAAATACATCAGAACAGCACCTTTTTGTATTATGCCACTTTACAGAGCAGCACCCAGAATTAACTCAGCCAGGGAAAAACACTATGGTTTATCAGGTCAGACCACTCCCTAGGAAGACAACAACATGGTTTGCACTATCAAACTGTGTATGGCTTTTAATCCCATGATAGTTAAAAGTCAAAATACATAAACTAATAAAGGGAATATATAAACTAATATGAGGGAAAGAACAAAGCCTTTGGGACAGGTACTTCACTGTGTGTCTGGGCTAAGTGTAAAACTGGCACCCCAGCAGCTTTACCTCCACTTCAAGCCAAGCACTGTGACGACCAGCCCACATGTGGTAGGAAACAAGCCTCATGTGAGATCCTCACATTGTGTTGGGTCACAGGATGTTAAAAGAGTTAAAAATGAAGGCATGCATGCATTGGTGTGATATTACTCAGTGTGTCACTTGTTCCACCAATAGCCTGTTAGACAGCAAAGGCTGGAAATTAATGAACACAAGCATCCTCTTCTCAATTAAAAAAAAAATAAAATTATAAAAACTCTTTTAATGCATCTGTATGTATAAAAATCCACACTTCTTTCAACAGTTCAGGTTTTTCATTAACAAGTCCTGTTTCGTCAAGCAGTAAAAGTATGCAAATTATGCATTTTGATTGCATAATTTTACTATAATAATTTACACCACCACCCCAGAAACAAAATCACAGAATCAAGACCATAACAGCCTATAACTTCAGTTGAGATAATTGTATACATTACTATCCCTCAGACTGAAAGCATTTGATGTGAATTTGGCAACAGCTTTCCCAGTGCATCTCATTATAAGCTTTGACAGGCCAAATTCTGCAAGTGAGAGATTTGGTGAAATTTTACTCTTCTAATGCTCCTTCCAGCTGACAACAGGGCTACAGGAATGAATTCTTTTTCACATTTATTGGGCATATTCACTTTCAAAGGAGTCAGGTATTGGGAAGCAAATCGATAGGATCATCAGCTGGGTTCCTCTGGGCATTCCCAACTGCTCTCCAGGATTTCCCATGGAGATGTCAGGAGTTTATACCTGACAATACATGGCAGAGGAGGAACACAATGTCAAGAAGCCAACCTCCTCTCACTTGTGTACGCTAAACACAGAGCAAACAGAACAAGAGCCTCAAACAGGAGTGTTACTGCTAAAAATACTTTCACTCACCTTGAGTAAGATCTCCATGGAATCTTCTGCTCTGCATATAGACATTTCTACAGACCCTATGTTATTGTATTTGCAGGGATCCCTGACATCAGAAGGAATGACGAATCTGACTCCATGTTCTCAGAAGGTTAATTTGTTATTTTATGATACTATATCATATTAAAGAACACTATACTAAAGAATACAGAAAGAATATTTACAGAATACTAAAATGATAATAATGAAACTTGTCAGTCTCTCCAGAGCCCCGGCACAGCTTGGCGCTGACTGGCCATTGAGTCAAAACCATTCACACCAGAAACCAACGAAACAATCACCTGTGGGTAAACAATCTCCAAACACATTCCAAAGCAGCAAAACACAGGAGAAGCAAATGAGATAAGAATTGTTTTCCTTTTTCTCTGCGGCTTCTCAGCTTCCCAGGAGAAAAATCCTGGGCAAAAGGATTTTTCCAGAGAATGTGAATGCGACAATATATCACCAGTAATATGGCCTTTTTCTTAATACTCCTAACAGGACAGCACAAAAATTTAGCAAACCATATACATATTAAGATTTGTATACCATCACTTCACTACTATTAAAATTGAGTGGTTCAGGAAATTATTCTCACTGCAAACCCCTCCTTCACAGATCTTTGATGGAATCAGGCCAGTTTTGTAAAAATACTGGAATTAATATTCAACCATCATTTAAGTAGAACTCCTCAGAACAACATCCCAGGTAATAAGCAACACAAATTCTAATCTGGGGAGCAACTTTGGATTGTCAACACAAAAACAGGCAGCACAGCAATATGGAGGAAATAAAGAAAGGAAGGAAGAGGAAATATTTGTACGTTTTTACAAGTGAGGAATTAGGCACAGAAAGTCTCAAGAAAGGATGAAGGCATCATAAAACATACCCTAAATGGAATTTGAATAAGAAGCAGGGGAAAAACATACAGCCAAGAAGTGGACAAAAGCAATTTTTAAAATATGACTCTCTTACATTTGAAGATCTTATTTGCATATGTCACCTGTCAAAACAAATGTAGTGCAACAGAGAATAATGCCTTCAAGCTAAGCTAATTATCTCTACCTGTAGCATCCCATGGATAAATTCTGTGTTACTGACTATGAAAGAGCATAAATTTTAAAAGAACAGCACTATTATGGTAAGCATTACTACGCTGAAGCGCTACACTGAATTCAGTGCTATACAAAACTCCAAAGTGGTTCAAAGGAGGAGGGGAGGTGTCCCCAGCGAGGAAAAATAACAGCTGAAGTAAACTTTTTTAATCATGCAGATTTCAATGCATTGCCTAGAGACACTCTGCATCACAGAATTAGTAAACTATGCAAAAGAAATGTTGCAACCAAAGTTTACTTAAAAAGAAAGCTTTTTTTTTTCCCAAAGTACTAGGCCATTCTAGAGGTTTCACCTTTCCCCTCCCTCCACTGGCCTGCAGATTCTTCAGAGTAATGCAAATTTCAAGCCTTATTAGCAGTAACTCTTCTGGCCATAGTTTTTTGTTGTTAGTCTATATTAACTTTAGAAAAATTGTTGAAGGCTCGTTTTCTTTTCTGAAACTGCTTTGAATGCAGCACAGGTCTCAAAGATAAGCTGCTTTATCTCACT
Organism: Pyrgilauda ruficollis; assembly: GCF_017590135.1. Lineage (NCBI taxonomy): Eukaryota > Metazoa > Chordata > Aves > Passeriformes > Passeridae > Pyrgilauda > Pyrgilauda ruficollis. Next base: position 8,840,301 of record NW_024524934.1, on the reverse strand, counting down.
TTTCCAGGCACTGAAAAGAATAAGGACAAAAAAGCTGACAGGACATATCTGCGTAAATTATGTACACTCCCACCATACACCACTTGGAAACAAGCAGAATCTGGCTATGGAAACATTCATCAGTACTTCACTTAATAGCATTAAAACACCATTCCTTAAAAAAGGGAAGGAGAAGAGACAGTGCTCAGTGATAACACAGTTAATATACGAAGCTGGATAATCTTACCACGGTCACAGTCAACACAGATAGCTAAACCCTGCACATTCATATGCAGGGGGACTCCATTTACTATATAATTTGTCTTTTGCCTAGAGATTCAAAGCTTCACTTAGAAATAAATGAAGAGTAATGACTTCTCATGAACTTTCCCTAATTTGTAGCCAGTTAATTTCCTCCTCCTGGTGAAAGTCTGTTGTATGCCACACATCCTGCTTCAGGCTATCACTGAGATGGGGAAACCATGATTCCTTTCTTCCTATTACATACTTCAAAACCAGGAAATACATCCGTTATGAATTTTTTTAAGAATAAAACAAATATTAAAGACATTAGCAGAACACTGGAAGAAAATTCCCAAGACTATAATTGCACACATGGGGAAAGAAATATTTAAAAATATATTAACAAATACAATGCTTTCAAATTTATCAGGAAACAGTGATAGAATTAACACCACAAACAGCTGAACAACATTCCAAAAAAAAAAAATCAGCAATTCAGACTGGAAAGAAAGAGTTGGCACAAGGAAAATACACCCAAAATTAAGTTTTTCATTGCAGAGTGCATGAAGGCAAGAATGTTGTAGTCCCAAAGGAGACCTGACCCCATTCTTCCTCTTCCATCCTTCCCTTGGCTGGTGGGAGAGTTCCTCATTAATGCACAATTCCACAAAAGGTCCTGCAATTTAAAAGTAGTTTCTAGAAACTATCTTGTAATTAGGACAGTTCATTAACTAGCCTTATATGTGTAGCTTCTTCATAGTTACTACACAAAAAATAGTAAAATTTCTTCACAAGGCCATTGAGAAAAACTGGAACAACTTGGAATTTAAACCTCATGGCCTCAGCCTGGGAAGCTTGGCAAGAGAAGGCATAACAGTGATTCACACTTCAGCTTCTCACTTCCCAGTAGAGAGCCTCTCACTGGGAAGACTCCCAAAGCATTTTACAAGTAAACTATCAGTACCAACCCCATTCATCCTTGAAACATGATGCTTTGCATCAAGTCAGAAGCTTCTCAGCAACACGGGGGAACAGAAGTTCAGCAGAAGAAGGAAGATGACTACAGCACCACACAGATGAGATTCAAAGGAGAGTTCAGGGGGGCAGCACTCCCCTCCTCACACTGGGACTGACCCCTTCAGATGAGATTTGTGCAGGAGAACTGCTGCTGGCAGCTTCAAGCAATCTTTTATTGACAAGTAGTCATAAGCAAAAGTGGAGAGGCTCCACACAGAGCCATTCTCAGCATCCTACTGGGTTCTGGAGTCTGAGGTGATTACATAGAAGAGCCTCCCACTGAGCTGACCATACCTCTCAAGAAACCAGTGTACACACTCCTCTAAAGGATCCATTACTACAACTATGCTTTTCTTCACACACTATGGCACAGACTCTGCAAGGGAATGACAGACACTTACCTGACATGTTCTAAAATTAGCTTCCTCCTATACAAAGAGCTAAAGGATCTTCTACATCTAGAGTTACAACACACACTTCAAAAAGTGAGCTAAATGGTTGAGGACAACACTCCCAAGAGACATTATTCAGGACCACAGACCTGTTCATGCTAGAAGGAGTTTTCAGAGGTGAGGATCAGCCTCCTGCTAAAAGCAGAGTCAACCATTGGATCAGTTTGCTCAGTTCTTTATCCAGTTGGATCTTGAGAACCTCAAGGGGTAGAGATGGCACAGTCTCCCTGGGCTTGCTGAGGTCTCAAGTAATCCATGACACACCTTGGCCCAAGAGAGATTTCTTGCCCTCCCTGAACTCCTTCAAAAAGTACAGAGGCCTGTGAGATCTCACTGATGAAAACTGAAGTACACAAGGCACAAATACCTCGGCCTTACCTATGCCCACTGCTACCTGTCCCACTCAGCTGCAGATCCACATTTTCCTCATTCAACCTTTTCCTATAAGTGGTAGAAACTCTTCTGCAGCCCTTTTTACCACTTGTACACACCAAGACCAATTGAGCTTTTGTAAACCCAGCCCTTGGACAATGTTTCTAAATTCTTCTGTTACTGCTTCCTCCTCCTTTTTGCATTGGAGCTCTATCATGTGCTTCCTGCCCAGCCAGTCTGGTCTTCCAATACATCCTTTTGCTTTCTAAGGACTACTCCTGCACTTGGAAGGGATTGTCCTTCAAGACCCATCTAGCTTTCATGAACTCTTATGTGTTTTAAAGCTTCAATATTTCATGGTATCAGTTGCCTGAATAAGCTGAATCCTGCCTTCCTGAAGCCCAGAGTCTGTCACTCTGCTTCCTTGTGTTTCTCATGCCCCTAATGACCTTGAACTCCTCTATTTCATGAGGCTACAGCCAAGGCTGCCATTATCACTCTCCCAATCTCCCAATCACATCTGCCTACTTTGTGAATAGCAGATACAATCAGATATCAATCTGTTTTACCCTTCCAAGGCCTGTATCAAGAAGTGAAACCTGATATCCTCAAAAAAAGCCCTGACTAATTTGTAAACAACCATATCACTCTTCCAGCAGATGTCAAAGACCTTCAAGTCACTCAAAGGAACCACAAGGCTGTGAGACAGAAACTTCCTCAAATTTTCTAAAGACTTGGTTCTGTTTCCTTCTCACCATCAGGTGATCTGTAAAAACTCCCAGCATGATACCTCTTTTACTCACCTGTGACAGGGCATGACCCACAAGCTCCCTACCTGCCTGTCATCTGTTCCATGAAGAGCTCCACACATTCAAGCTGCTCCTTCACTTGCAGTGAAACTCCCTCACTCCTCCCTTTGCTCCCTGTCCTCAAGAACCTGCATCTGTTCTCCACAGCACCACAGTCCTGCGTGCTGTCCCTTGACTGACAGTGTTACAGCTGCCACCACACATGCAATGCTTGCTTCCCAGGCTGCATGTGTTTCTGCAGGTGACACTTCCCTTTCTCACCCAAACGCTCTGCTTACCAGGACACTGGACACTGTGCTTTTGCTTCATGCTGTCAGGTGGGAATACAGAATCACAAGAGCACTGTTGTACTACAGACAAGGCACACAACATTCCCTACCCCAGAGAGCTGGCAAAACAGGCTAGGAAGGGAAAAGGCACAATCACCTCTGCTCCGTAAGGGGACACAGAAGGACAGGGGATCAAGAGAAACAGGAAGTTTATAGCAGTGTGCCTTAACCACAAAACTGTTCTTTCTGCCTCTGGCATAACTGTCTAACAATCTGTGACCGCACAAGGTGTCTAGGAGCAGGCTGAGGAGCATTTATAATCCCACTTTCTTAATGAGCTTTGCTCTATTGGCTTTAGCTCCCTCTGGTCATCCATTAAATATTCAGCCCTAACTGTGGTCTTTGGTGACAAAGAAGTGACAGCACAGCTACAGGGCACATCATACGTTTCAGGCCTCAGCTTTGCTCGTAGGAAGCACTCCATAAAGAGGACATTCCTCCTGATCACTGTAGGGTGAGAGATGTGGGAAAACCACCGGCACACCACCCACTGCAGCAGCTCACATTTTTAACTTTAAGAGCTTTTGACATGAACTCACTTAAACAGCTGCAGTGGGTTAGGCTTTGATATGTCTCCCACCCTCCCCCTCCTTTCTTGCCTGTTACCACTTGCCAGGCCAGCAAGCCAAGCCCAGGAAGCAGCTGCATGTGTCCATCAACACCAGCTGCACTTCAAGCTAAAGACACTGGACACTGAAGCACCTCAGATGCATTCCCAAGCCCTGATCTCTCTGCAGTGACCCTAGGAAAGGGATATAACAACCAGCAGCACCTAGCAGCTTCCAAATCAGCATTAATTGGTTGGTGTTCCCAGGAACAATACTATCACTCAAGACACTGTGTCAGCTTGGGGCAGTTTGACAACTCCACCGAAGAGAAAAGCAAGAAAATATTATGCTTAACTGTTGATTCTCTTCACAGCTCTTACTGTATACAATCAACAACCATTTAGGAAGTCACTTCTACTAGTGCATTAAAAAAAAAAAAAGCCACACTCAACTCTGCAATACATTTCCCATTTTTAGAGTGTGTGTTGACATTGCTACCTTGTTAAGCACATCTGAAAAATGTTCTTTCACTGGCTTAGAAAGTCTAGAGTATACAAAAAAAAATCACTTGTTACTATTTTAGTTTAACACAAGAATGCACCAACCAACATTCACTCTGCTACAACAACTAAATACCTGTAATTACTTGTTAGGAAAAAAGCTTAGCTGAGTAGCACAAATACTGAAATGCACTCTTCACATAGTGGTCACTGATGTCACTGCTGACTAGGGTTAAGTTCTTGTTCAGACACTTGATATCTGGAGTGTTGCAAGGGATTTTTTTAAACCCAAACTTGTCTACATCACCTTAAAACAGACTTCCTCCACAATTTTCTGAGTTGGTACTACTTAATGTGAGGGGAAATTATAAAGTGAAGAGGAAACAGCTGTATGGTTGTTTAACATTTAACTTAAAACAATTGTAGATAAAAAAAAAAATCAAGAAAAACCCACTGCATTTGAGTGAATACACAGAAATCCAAGTGGACAAACCAGTTGTGAATACATGTCACTAAACACAGACTGACAGCCCTATGGCTAATTGAAGAACTGTGACTATAACTTCTTTTGTCATTGCAATGGAATGAACACTTACAGCTAAGATTCTTGCTTTGATACCACACTGCACATTGCACAAGTTGTGCAATAAGGTCATTCCAACTTTGTGTTATTTTTTATTGTAGAAGGTCTAGTGTGTCCCTCTAGAAATCACAATAATTATTCAACAGTATTCAAATGAGATGTAACAGAAAAGTAATGTTTTTCTTACCTAATTGCATAGTTTATATTAAAAGCTGGGCTATTCCTTTGCTAATGATGAAATATTTTTATCTAAACCAAGATCATCAACAGAAAATTGATTTCTTATTGAAAGAAATGGACTGACTATTAACTTCAGCCAGCTAAAAGCTTCAAACAATAAAACCCCAGTGTCTTACTCATCTGTTCTGTATTTACATCATAAACAACATAAACACACATAAGCTGATTTCAGGACTGTGATTAAATTTGACCAGCAAGGTCATATTCATGCTGTTCTAGTCTAAGGAAAGAAATTCAGGATCTCTACTACTATAGGAATGACAAAGCTTTTACCAAGTTTTAAGAGTTCCTGAGAAAGTACCATTTGCCCACATTTCTGTGGGTGACACTTCCAAATCTTGTTCAATTAGAAGTAAGGGCCTCTGGTGCTTTGAAGTACATGACAGCTTGGAGCTGAAGGTACATCAACCTTCCCAAGACTTTTCTGTCTTGCTCCATTAATTTTTCACTCCTGTGACCCTGAACACCCATCTATTCCTACCCCAACTCCTTAGTTACCTCAAATGGAGGCAAAAAAAAAAAAAAAAGCAAACCCTAACCCACACACCGCAGCATCTAACAAGATATGACATATTTGGAGAAAGAATAAAACCAGATAAGAGCTGCCAGCCATCCTATATTCCAAAATTAATGTATGGGAGGTGGAGGAGAAGGGGAAGTGAGATAAAAAATCCTGCACAAACAAAACAAAAAGAAAGAAATAGCCAATTAAAAAAAAAAAAAACAAAAGAAAAACACATCTGCACACAACCCACCAAACACCACCAGCTGCTGCTCTGCAGAGGAAGGGCAGAGGGAAGGAGGAGCCTTTGATACTCTACTCCGCCCTCAGATTTCTGGATGCTATTGTGCAGCTGCTGGATGTCACATCTGGTAGCAATACACTAACAGACACCACCCAGCTTTATCTCTCCTTGTTAGCGAGCACACCCAACCCATCATGAAAATGTCAACAGAACAGCAAGAGACCTGTGCCCACATGGAAAGGAACTGGCACAAGAAAAGCCACGCTGATAAAAACAGAGGAAAAATTTGGAAAACCAAGCCCAAAAATCAACCTTCTCCTTCAAACTAAGCCACATGTACTGCATCCATCACATCAATGTGAAACCTTGAACCTTATTTGATTACATCCTGGCAACGCTAACAATGTCCTGGCAACAATTACAGGTCTCTCCTGTCTCCAGTTCGCCAGGAAATGAGGTGCCATTGGGGTTGCTATTGTGTGCGACAGTGTGAAAACAGCAGAAGCTCCAGTGTACGTGTGAATACGGGCAAAGTAGGAAGACCCACAAAGACCATGTCAGTAGGTGCAACATATACTCCACCTTCCCCCATACTAGCTCAAGAGTCCCACTCTTAACCTTCAGGGATTTCCAGAGGTTTGGCTCTAAATACATTCATTACCTGGGCCATACAGATAATCCTGGGAAAATGCAGCTATCATCACTGAAGGCAACAAGAGTCAACAAATGAATAGTTCATACTCCCTACAGAAGTATAGCAAAGAGAAACAAAACTGGGACTGAAAAATAAAGCTACAAAATGGAACATCCTCAGAGCCTCTTACCTGTTATATTTAATTTTAAGATTCTGGGAAGGCAATGCTTTTCCCATAATACCATACAAATTCAATTGCTGTGACTGGGCATAGACTAGACCTTGTCTTACCACCTAAAATATTTTCAGAGTGAATATAAAAATTGTTCAAAGACATTTATCCCCTGAATCTCTAGCTTTTTTGGAAATACAGTAAAAATATCTGTCTCCATTTTTCTATTATTTTTATATCTCTACAACATTTTATTTCATTCAAGACAACTGATAGTAGGAAGGAAGAAGTTTTATGCCTAGCTCTCTCAAGTTACATCAGGTCTCTAAGATTCCCCTAATAGCATTACTTAAAACAAGGACAAGTTTTTATCAGAATTAAAGGCCATGTGCTTCCTTTCTCACTCTCCAGACATTAACTGCTCTCAGAAGACAGAATATGAACTTTAGGTCCATAAAGCAATTTTTTCATTATCTTAAAACTCTGCCAGGAGAGACTTACAGAGGCTAACAGAGAAAACATCAACAGATTCTACATGTAATTTTATATTTTTTCATATTTAAAACCATACACACCATTATTTTTTTAACTGTTGTTATTTTAGAAAAAATAATAACTACCTATTCACATGCAGGAAGTGTAATCAACACATGCTATCACCTTGTTCCATTTGACTGAAATTTTCTAAGTTGTCATTATAGCCTCAGATAAAATTTTTGATAGGCACTCTGACTCTCCTTGGAAAAGAAATTAAATGTTACCCAGTATTTCATAAGGTTATTAGCACCACCTCATTCAATAAACACATACGAAGATCATTTGCCAGAAACTGAAAAAAAATTAAACTGTATATTTTTTCCCTCTAGAAGGCCTATACGAATGCCTGAGGAACCTTATAGGTCTTAAAATTTTCAGGGGGAGGGCTACCTATTTAAATTGCTTTGCAGACCTAACAACCATGAACACCTATCAGAAGACCAAACTAACTTGGGCTAAGCAAAGTGTTTCTTAAATATCTTCAAGAATGCTGCAATCTTTAAACTCCCAAAAGTCTACTCAGAAGCTTAGTCCACCATGAAAACAACTGCCTACGAATCACGTAGATAATATCAAATGAATAAATAATGTAGTTTCTTCCCAAAATCAGAATGCTAAGGTTTCCTGCCAACATATGGGTGTTGCATTTCAGTGTGCCAAGATACAACAATTACAGTCTTCCAGACCTGGAAGAAACTTATGTCATTAACTTCTTATTAATGCAATATACTGATTTGCTACAGTTCTTGTTTTGCTTCTATCAAAGACACCGAATTCTACAAACCAGTGCAGTTTTGTACTAGAGTACCTATGGGACTTACATGAGGAAGGTTTTTGCCTCTTCAGAGATCTCTCTCAGAAGGGAGACTTTGGGTACAAACAGCTATTTTACTCCAAGCACATAAATGTGAATAATACACTTGCCAAGAAATAAAAGAATATTTGATTAAATATTTGCCGTTTGATGAAAGAAGAGAAATAAGAATTATGTTTCCAAGTATAACATTTATCATAAATCCAAAGCAAGGAGAGTAAGGCCAGCGCTGCATCTCAGCAGGCTTGTTCCCTCTCCTCTAACCATGATCAGCTGCATTGGACAGCCAAAGTATTTACTGTAGTATCACTAGAGAAATTATATTAGCAGGATTACATAAGGAGATATGCATCATAATAAGGCAGGTTATTTTTTACCCTACCATTCTCAGTTATAACTGCCCTCTAATTTTAACAGCTAACACTGAAAACAATTAGAGGTTTGCAAAGGCAGTCTAGCACACAAATTCAAATTTAAATTAGAGCATGTTAAGAAATCAGACAGTTATAGGACAAGCAAGCACCAAGACAAAGCATTCAGTACCCAGGAAGACATTCAATAAAAGCATCATGGCCCCGTGCATTACACAGCAGACAATTAGTAATGTTCAAGACTGGAAGCCATGAAGTGCTAATATTTTTCCTTGGAGACATTTTAACTACTCTAGAGTCCTATAAACCTGATGGTTTTGGACCTGTTAAAATCTCTCAATTCTCAGCTCAAGTGCTAGTCAGTGGATCTCTGTGATGAGACTACAGACACAAAAGGGCATGCACTCTACAGCAGTTGGCTTGGAAAACACTAACAAGTTATAAAAGCATGAACAAGATGTCTCATCTGAGCACGGTATCTTTGATAGAGCAATAAGCACAAAGGAAACCCTCAATGAATGCCAGTATCACTGATTCTTTTGAGAAGCTGAACAGAAACTACAGCAATGTAACATATTGCTGACAGGGGTGATCTTCGAAAGAGTTAAAAGATACCAGCCCTGCATCTATCCTATCCCTGTATACAGTCAGAGACCATAAAATCATAAAATAGTTTGGGTTGGAAGGGTTCTTAAAGATCATCTGATTCCAGCACCACTACCATAGGCAGGGACACCTTTAATTAGACCAGGTTGCTCAGTCTCATCCAACCGGGCCTTGAGCACTTCCAGAGATGGTATATACACAGCTTCTCTGGGTAACATATTCCAGTGTCTCACCATCTTCACAGTATTTTTTTCCTAATATGTGATCTAAGCCTACTCTCTGACAGTTTGAATTAATTCCTCTTTGCCCTGTTGCTATCTACTCTTGTAAAGTCCCTTTCCATCTCTTTTGTAGGCTCCCTTCAGGTACTGGAAAGCTGCAATTAGGTGACCCCAAAGTCATCTCTTCTCCAGACAGAATGATCCCAATCCTCTCAGCCTTTCCTTGTACTAGAAGCACTCCACCCTTCTGATCATCTTGGTGGCTTACTCTGGACTTGCTCCAACAGGTCCATGTCCTTCCTCTGCTTTGGATCCCAGAGCTGGATGCAGCACTGCAGGTGGGGTCTCACCAGAGCAGAACATCAGAATCCCCTCCTTCACCCTGCTGGTCACACTAATTTCAATGCAAGTGCACATTGCCGGGTCATATTCAGTCTCTCACCCGCAAGTAGCACCAAAAACCTTTGAAAACAGAATCTCCCAACACTGCCTCTTACAAAGCCACTTCAGTTTTCATGGGATGGATTTCATGTCTTACTTTGCTTCTCTCAACAGTGTTGAGCAGTGCTGCTGATGGCAGTCAACTCGCCTGTACCCAAGGCTGAGTGTAATGACCAAGGATGGTGATGCACTCCTTGCCCTTAGCTCCAAAATACTTTGTCAGTCCCAGGGTAGTGGGGAGCAGAGTTTCCTGCACCTCTGAAAAAGGAAGTACAGGCCTTCATCCACATCTCTAAGAGCCAAGGCAAAGCCTGCCTGGGACTGCCATTACAGAGACAGGCATATGAAATAATTCAAGCAGCAACCTGGATCAGCATTAATTCTGGTTCAGAAGAACATTTTTTCCCTACACACTGACACAGTCACCTCACCCAAGTAACAAAGCTTCAGTAACTTTAAAAAGGCTGAGCATGTGTGGCATAAATTAATTCAGAACAGGGCTGAACTACACCCGCAGACCAAGAAAGGTTTACTTACTGAATCTTTACTGAAGCATGAAAATTATGGCAGAAATTAGATGCTGGAAAAAATAGACACATGTTTATTCCTTGAAAAAGAGAAAAATTTAATTCATGACATTAAAAAGGCAGTGCCATCACTATCTTAATTCCAAATAACTAGTCTAAGGATTATAAACCACGTCTTTTCAGGCTGAACTTTGATGCAAGTTCTCACCATGAGACAGAGTTCCTATCTTTGAAAGACTAATGAATTTGGGCAAGAGTGAGGTGAAATGGCTTGTGTACATGATGTTAATTTTAAAACCTTTATTTTACTTTCCAAAGGGAAAAAAAACCAAAAAAAAAAAGCATTTACACGAAATTGTAGTTGGTTGTCCTTTATGTATTTTCATAAATGTGTTTACGACATGTGGGTTCCTGGTATTTTATTCTCAAATGAAAAGCATAATCCATGGGGTGTGGAACAGAATTTATGTCTGAGATACTGAACATGCAGAAACTACTGCTATTTTTTCAGCCCTTTGCATGATTAATCTGTTTCACTGCTTTCTTGACAGTTACTGGCATTTGCCCACTGATGCATTAGCATAGGACACCTCTTTGAGATTGTTCTAATGTGGCTAATCCCAAACAAGGGGTCGTGACCCCCAAGCAGGGTCACAGCAGTTATGACTGGGGTCAGGAGCACAACAGAAGTACACTTGTTTATAATGGTATCTGGACTCACAAAACCAACGTAAAGCAAAGCTCATAACCGGAAGGCTTTGGAACAGCTGATATAAGAATGCACTGAAGGCAGGCTTTGCGTGACAGTCTTACCTGATATCAAAGCAAGAGAAATGCTAACTATGCTTAAGTGGATATTAATAATGAATATTTGGTGTTTTATCTGCATTACTGTAGCAGTGATGGTGTTAAATTTTAAACTACTCAATTCAGTAATGAACTTTAAAAAGTCAGAAGTAAAACACATTATATCTTCTCTCACAGGAGAGAAGGCAGCTGGCAACTGCCAAAATTCACTGAGAGGGGCTCCAGAAACCTCACCAGACTAGTAATTCCAAATAAAAAGAAGTCTTGTTTAATTTAAATATTGTTACTCAAAGGTGAAGAAGTATTCCAAGTGAGACACTGTTACAACTAGACAAAAATCTCCATAAAGTCCAGAAAAAAACAAACTTTTCCAAACTTTTTGTTCAAGCTAGTGAAGAAATTTTAATCTATATTGCTCCTCTCACTTTATTTCTAGGCCACTCAGGCAGCCTCCTGGCTACTCCTATATTATCTCATCACTCTGCCCACTGGAAGGGGTTGATTTTATCAACATGTTTGATATAGAGGGCTCAACATTTGGCACACAGCATGTTTCAGAAGTGTTATTTCAGATCAGCTCCACTATGTCCCCTTGATGGAGCAGGGTCTGGGGGGTGAAGTGCTGAGAGTACTCTGGATGCAAGTCTTTTGACTTGGTATTTTCTGAAATTAATTCAAACTGGGCTCTCAGGCTTTCCCCACAACACAGACCAACTCTCAGTGCCCTGACTTCACTCCAAAACTGAGCTCTTGAACCAAACCAAAATGCTAACATGGCAATGAACAATTGTAACTTGTAACTTCGACTGCAAAGCATCGCACCCTTTTGATCATTATGGGATGAATGAAAGATACTTTGATGAACTGAAAAAATGACACCTACTTTAGCCAAACAAGAAGAAAAAATCAGTAACTCAACTAAAATGGAATACATAAATCCAGATCCTTTCTCCACTCCTTCCCTCAAACAGCCCTGGGAATTACTTTCCTCCTATGGAAAATACACATCATACTAATATCCACAAGCACATGAAAAGTGTGGGTTGCTGGAAAACGGAAAGAAAAGCCTATGCCTTCTGTCACATATTCTTAAATAAAATATGTTCACACTTAGAATTTAAAGATGCTAAAAAAAGGTTGGTAAAAGCATGAGTAAACTATTGGGAGCTGGTCTAATTTTCACTCTGCCTGCAATTTCCTCATTTAGGAGCAACAGCCTACACAATACTTTTTGCTTTGGGGCTGAGAAGAATATATGACTGTTTTTTATTTTTTAACTACCAATCACATATTATGGGCTTATGGATTCATTTTTACAAATCATAAGTAACCCTCATTGTGCAAAATGGCTGCAGGAAAATTTAGCAAACAAAAATTGAACAGCTTCTTTTGGGACCTCTGCAAATATGATTGTTAGTGTTCAAACTCAAATTTTCAAATAGGATTGACAAGCTGTCCCTTATTGTCACAGTCAACTAAGCATATTGACCTGATACCAGGTGCATCAGACCTATTAGCCAACTACTTTTCCCTGAATGCAGCTTATTTTAAAATATCAGTAGTATAAAAATTGTCACAGAAATAGTGTATCTAAAGAGAAAAAGAGTCTAACTCTGGTGCCTGCATCCAAACTCAGTATGCACGGACACAAAATATGCATTCAGACTCACAATCCAAAAACACCACAAAATCAAAAAAAAAAGTCAAAGTTACTCATTCAGCTTTAGGGTTACATATGCAATTGCCCTACTTCTACTTCCCAAGGTAGAAAAATCCCAGTTTTCACACTGCACTCAGAGTTGCAGAGGCAACTTTAAAACAACAGATAACTGCAAACTAATAAAGTTGCACTTGCAAGGCTGTAGGTATGGAATCTGAATCAATCAGTTGAGCTATGAGCTGCCTTAACCATCTCATTCATTAAAATTCACCATGTTCCAAAGCATCTTTCAAAGTCTGTACAACTGTCAAAACACAATTTACCTTTCTCTGACTTGCCAAAGTACGTAGGTTTCCCCTGCTAATTTATACAAAACAGTGAGCTGTCAATATGAAAGACTGCAAAACACCATAGTTAAGATATGGAAACATGATCAAATATTTGGAAATTAAAGATGTATCTTGCCCTACATTGCAACTTGAATGCAACAGTTTGGCGAAAGAGAAGAGAAAAAAAAAGCATGCTTGGGAAAAAAAAAATTCATGTGTGGAGGCCTTTGTGCCACAGGTCCAGCCTACCACAGGAGTGAGAGTCCACATTATCTGTTGAGCATAACTAATATTTCTCAATAAATATAGTTTTCTACTGATTGAATTTGAAAGGGCAGCAAAGGGATTTTAAGGGTAGAAATTATAATGAGAAATTGAATATGTAAGAATTCAGACTCATTAACAGTGGTGATGTTCTTGGTCTAGAAATCAAGAGCAGAGGTAGGAAACAAACTGAATAAAGCACAGTCAAGTCTCGAAGCATAAAACAAATGCCCCCCCCATACAATTTCTGCTCACCAAGTGTAAAATTCAGATCCAAATCTGCAGCAAGGGATACAAAACCTCTATGGGAATGTAACATGCTCAGGCAGACTCAGCTCTGCTCATTACTCAGCTCTAACCTTTGCATCTGCACGAGAACCCTTTCAAGATGTGCCTAGTATACATAAAACAATCTATGATCCTAAATTATAGAAGTATTAATGAACTCATCCCAAGAGAAAAAGAGATGAAACAGAGCTGAAGACTTAAGTGTCCCCACTTATGACTTATATTATACAAGGTATGGGCCCATCTACACCCTCAGATCAGGCTGAAGAGTTTCTTAGTTTAGAAACTTAACCCCTTAAATTGACACCTCATATTGCTTCTTCCTTGCTCACATAGCCTCTCTTCCTGCCCCATTACCTTGACATTTTAGCTCATGGTCTCTCATAAATATGCAGAAGATAAAAAGAGTTTCACGCCACTTGAAAATTTTGTTATCATACTTCTAGAAGAAAAAGATGAAATTCTCATTTTATAGCAACCATTCAAGCAGCTAAATCTTTTAAAAATGGGTCAAGAAACAAGCTGAGTATCAGCAAGCAAAGTAAAGGCACAATCAACCTAACATTATTCTGTATGCTATTTGTTCTTCTCTGTGTGCTACATAAATACACAGCTTTATTTACCTACTAATGCTGATGATCAGTTTAAAGATCTAGTTGTATCACATGTAAAGAAACACATTCCCTACATTTATGAAAGGGAATTTTCAGTTGAACAAACATCCATGGCTTAAAACATCTCCATTGTGCAGTTCCTCATTCTGCAGGCCTTTCTCAACATGCAATTAGAATACACATTGGGTAACAAGTGCCCTGAAGCAAATAGTAATTACTGGAGTAGCACAGTCTACTTCACCTTATAGAATCATAGAATATCAGGGACATGGCAGGATCATTGAGTCCAACTCCTGGCCCTGCACAGGACACCCCAAGAATTACAACATGTGCCTGAGAACATAGTCCAAATGCATCTTGAACTCTATTAGGCTTGGTGGTCTGAACACTTCCCTGGGAAGCCTGTTCCAGTGCCCAACCACCCTCTGAGTGAAGAACCTTTCCCTCATATCCAACCCACACCTCCCCTGACTCGGCTTCATGCACTTTCTTTCCTCAAGTCCTATGTCTGGCCATCAGAGAGAAGAGATCAGTGCCTGCCCCTCCTCTTACCCTGACAAGGAAGTTGGAACTGCAGTGAGATCTCCCCTCAGTCTCCACCGAGCTGAACAGCCCAAGTGACCTCAGCTGCTCCTCACGCGGCTTTCCCTCAAGGGCCTCCACCATCCCCATGGCCCTCCTTTGGACACTCCCTAAAAGCTTAATGTCTTTTTTATGTTGTGCTTATATAGAGCTCTGTTTTCTCATCACCATCCCCAAAATTCTCTTACTTTATCTTTAAAGATAAAATCACAAAAGCACTGTTCCACAGAACACTATCTATTACCTTCTAACACTATGAGGAGTACTGTTGCTGGTGATGAACTGGAACTACTGTTGAGTTCCTGTGAAAACAAGGACTTTTCCCACCTCCTTAAGTTCACAAATCCGTTTGAAGGGATATAGCACATAAATATCACCATCAAATATGATCTGATGGTATTTTCAAATGAAAGTTGTATAACAGTATGTCATCCACTCAGATGACCAAGTGCAGAACAGATACATTTTCTAGACAGAAAACAAGTATTTTAGTCTTTGTTTCTAGCTTAAAACAGAAGTTTAACAGTGTCATAAATATCCATCACATATGGCTCACAGCAGCAACTGTGTAAGACATAAAACCTGTGCTGCTCCTGCTACCCTGCAAACTTCTGCCAGCTCTCCCTGTCCCTTAAACTGAGACACTCTCCTCCTGAAGCTGCAGAAAAAGAGCACAGCACTGGAAACTCAAAAGGACAAGGGACTGCAAATCCCATGGCTGCTCCAAGTCAGAGAAAGTGAACAGTTAAGAAATAAGTCTTGTCAGTCCATCCTGATGTGTACAGCAGGTACAGCTGGCTTGGCAGGACAGCCACCCTGGGAACCAGGAAACTGGCATCCACAGCTTAAGAAGTGGCAAAGCTTTATGTTTGGTTGCAGATTTTTGTGCGCACTGCTTCACAACAAGTTATTTCCTGGGGTTTGTAACAAAAAGAAAGAGACTGAAACAAGCGAAAAAACACAGCAGAAAGTTAAAATAAGTGCTAATTTTGATTAGGTTTTTGGGTTGTTCATTGTGTGCTGGTTGTTTGGGGGGCAGGGACGGGGATGGAATCATTGTCTTGCGCAGAAGCATTTGTGAGTGGAGTATGGAATCTGCAAGAGACTGGCCTCTGCAAGAAGCCCCTCTGCACTAACACAAAATAGCCCCTTTCTGGCAAGCTTCAAAACAGCTACAAATGCGGCAACACTTACACTGTAAACTCTGTGGGGCAAGAATTACCCTTAAGCTTGCAAAGTTCTAGCAGAACTGCATTTCTGCCCATGACAAAGACTCCCAATGCCTGCAAGATCACAGAAAGTTTGGGTGAACCAAGGAATATAAGTTCAAAACCAGAGCATTTCCATAGAAGTAAACCTGAATACATTCATTGCTAAAATTAAGCATATAAATTAAGATCAGGGCCTGACTCATTTTGGCCATACCAGTTCAGTCATCACAGTCTTAAAGTCACAAAAAAACCAGAAACAAACCTGAAACTCATATAAGTTTCTTGCATTGTTGTGGATCATCACCTCTTGCCACTTAAGAGTGAAAACTATAGTTCCACTTATACTGGAAACTTTACCTTGTGATTAAACCAAGATAAAAAGGAGGGTGCAATACTACTAACACTTCTTCTCTACACATTTTCTCCATGTACAAACAAATACTTTGGATGTGTTTTAAAAATTCAGGAAACAGCTTATGCTAAATGTGACATCAGCGAAAGAGTTTTATTTAGCTGGAAAATGCTTTTTGACAGAAAATCAGTTTTAGTCGATTTAACTGGTAATGGACAATTTAAGCAAGACTTATTAACAGTGTAAGCACTTCCATATGATGAAGTGCTGTATTTTGTGATGTTGTATTAGAAATCAAGGGAAATTGATCCTGATACACAATTGTGATAAGACCATTAGCTAGATGCGTAATAAGTTACCTACTGTATTTCATACACTTCCAAAAACAGCTTGACTTTTCTGGCCATTCAATCTGTTTCTGCAATTGCCTAGATTTTATTTCATGTTTTTATTCAGTTTCATTTTTCTAAGTTATTTGGCAAGCACATCTCAATTTCCTGTACACCGAGGGCACCTTCTTCATAATCTTAAGCATATTTCTGCTTTTTTTGAGAGAGCAAATGAAAAAGTCTTCTCTAAATTGTCCCCATGATTCAGCATGGTTTAACAGATGTCTCGGTTCCAGCCAAAACAAGGTTATATGTTTGCAGTAGTCAGGAGGGAAGATGGCTAGGACCTGGAGTTTATTCTACATCACCTCACATCAGTGCCCAGGGTGGGAGACAGGGAGGGAGGGACTCTCTTCCAGAAAGGAGGGCTCCTTCTACTTGAGTAACCTTGGCAGAAGGAGCTGTGAGATGGCCCTTCCAAGCCAGAGGGAGCAGTCAGAGTGGCATGGCTGCTGTTGGGCCAGGTCAGGCTTGGACACCATTTTGCCTGTGAATCATTCTCTCTCTTTCGTACAATTTTGTTATTAAAATTGTTGCTGTTACTCTTCCTTTCCTCATCTCATTGCTGTTTCCACTAAACTGTTCCTATCTCAACCTATGGTCTTTACCTTTTGTGCCTCCAATTCTCTCCAGCCTGCCATAGAGGATGGGGGAAGGGGAGGGAGGAACAAGAAGTGCATGGGAACATTAAATTGGGGAATACCATTCCTAAAGCACAACAACAGATTACTAGTGTGAATTTGAGAATAGTTTTAGAAAAAACATGTTCTTTTACAGCCAGTAAGTGAATGCTAATCAGTCATATTCACTGTGTTTAATGTGAGTTTTGGTGTTTTCTGCAGTTATTTTTCTATTCTTATGCTATGACATTGTTTGTGACACTGAATCATTTCTGATTAATTTACAGCAAGAAATACAGTAAAAATGTTCAGAGTATTCTAAAAAAGAAAAAAAAATCTTTGGGAAACAGAAGGGAAGCTACAGTCCAAATAGCAAGACACAATGCCATCAAGCCCACCAGTCACTCCACTGACTGAAAAAAGGAGGAAGTTTCAGCTTTAGAAATGAAGAGTAGTAGTATCACCTTACAGCATGTTTTGAAAGCTCCTGGAATATACCAGCATTTCAAAAATCAAGTTTTATAAACCAAACTGGTTTACATTTTATCTGATTTAAGTAAAAACAAAACAGAAGTTGTACGAAAGCAGAAATAAAGTGCAAACACATTAGAGACTTGGGGTAAATAAAGCTAAGTTTATGTATCTGAAAAAACAGAACATCAGAATTTCTAGAAATACACTGCAGTAAAATGGTAAGATAGGAGTGACTGAAATAACATGATATAAATTACCATAATCAACTGGAGGGAAAAAAATAATGAAACCCCAACTCATGCTTTAAAATCCTTGAAAATTTTTGAAGGGCTAAAAAAGATCACTGATCAGTCAGTCACAAGCAATTTGCCCATATCGGACTCACCACCTTTTTGGCAACCTGCAGCAGCAGGAAAATGCAGAATTACAACTTTTGCTCCTCTCTACACGTACAGGCACAAAAACATATTTATGGGCATTCTGTTTCAGAAGACTGACATGTAAATTAAAAATAAATCTCTCCTGGAAATAACACACCAACAATGCAAATTTGAATCCTCAGGTACTGTCTCAAAATCATTAAATATTCTTGAAGTCTGAAGGCTTTTATATTGACTGTTTGAAGAGATTACTTATAAGTTGTACCACTCCTTTTTTTCTCTGGCAAAGAAATGAGAAGCTTACACAAGCAAGACATTAAATAAATATACACCAACTCCTACAAACACTCAAGCAACATTAGGGCTACTGAAGGGATGGAATAAATCACTAACAAACAGTAAAAGACAAAGTTTTCTGTGGCAAGTTTGAGGCCTAAAATGAATATTCAGCCTGTGGCACCTCACCCTCTCCCTTCCAGGGGGCAATTCAATTGGACATAAGGGTCTTGAGGTAATTCCCATATGCACATCCATAAAAGCACAGAGATGCTCTCACTTTGGTAGTGACATAGAAAAACCTGAAAAACCACATGACAGTATGTAGAATCCATGGGATTATTTTTGGAATAAAGATCTCACCATTTAGACTCTACTTCTGAAGCAGATGAATTCAATTGTCTTTTACTATATACAAAAAACAATTCATGATACAGACAGATATTTCAAATGCCCTTCAGCACCTTCAGAAGGAACAAAGTTAGGATGACATGTTTTTTAGTGATTGGTAATTTCTGAAAAACTGTCACAATCTTACTTGACTTCTAGTCTGACTATGTAGGGCAAAAAACTGTGTAAAGAATCAATAAAAGCATTTTAATCACAGCTGACATTATGAGTGAAAAACCACATGACATCCTATTCAGCACATTACTAAACAAGAACATCTTATAGCAACAAGAAAAATTTCAAGTTTTGTTTTGGGGGCAGCACAGTAAACAAAGACATGCCTGGGCACTGTATTCTCACGCTTATGATTTTTATCTTCATGCCCTATAGATTTAAAATTAAATGCATTCTGCCATAATAGTAGAATTTGAACAGAAATGCCTACAGGAGGCAAGGGAAACATCTCCGGGCAGTCTTTGTCAAGGCTTGGAGAAGGGCCATGTGAAAGGCTTTAATTTCTGTTCCTTGTACAATATTACTTGTTCTTCCTGTAGTTAAACTCACAGGTGAGGGCCACCATCACCTTCAGGACAAGAGCAGCAATTCTCAGCTAATAAGCAAAGCATGCTTGTGCAGGGACAAAAAAAAAAAAAAAAAAAAAATTGTAACGAAAAAAACAAAACATCAGACCAAGATGAATACTGGCAGAGAAAGGACCTGAGCTGCAATAAACGCTTGTGGGGGAGGGGTAGTACTTGCCACAGCATCACCGTCTTGCTTCTGCTGCAACAGCATCATCTAGCTGATCTCACCATCGAGCTGAATTGAACAAACTGAACAGGAAGTATAAAAGGAAAAAATAGACAAGATGTGATTTATTATGTACTAGACAAGAACCACTGGTTTAACTGTCTGCATTTCAGTACATCCTGACAGAAAGGGGGAAATAAAAATCAATATTTATTTTAAAAGCAATGGTTCTTATGAGAAAAGGAAAAAAAAAAAAGGTAACTAGAAACCCAGCTGCACTTGCTGCTCTATTAAAAATCAAATGAAAGCACAGTTTAGGAGAAGTAATATTAAGGCACTGATAGATCTTAAAAAGTTACAAGTTTGTTGCTAACAGATTAAGGTAAAACAGACCATCTTTTGAATGCTATGAGAACAGCACATGTGTCCCCCTCTAATGAGTGGCAAGACTCATAAATCATGAACTGCAAATCATGAGCTCCAAGGGAGGTCTACCTCTTCATCTGTGACAATTAATGTGTCACCCTCACAGCAACCCAGAGGCAAATTCCTTATGCTATTTTTTATGCATGTATTGTCTTAAAACATATCTCTTCCAAAATTACACTTGACATTTCTTTAATGGACTGACTTGCACTCCAGCCAACCAGCATCATAGATTTACAGACATCAGACACAATAAAGATCTTATAAAATTCATTTAATGTTCTATTCCCCCCACCCCCCAATATAAAGGGACAAAAGGCATTGAAGTATGTATTTTTTTACTTATTACCAGTAGCACTCAGTCATACAAGGAGATAGTCTTCTCAAGGTCTGTCATTAATTTTTCATGATTAAAAGCAGTGTAAAATAGTCTATGGTTGTGACCTATATTCACAAAACAAGGGAACATAAATGTAAATAAGGAACAATAAAGGAACAACAAAATGTAAATACCTATTCCACAGTATGCAGAGAAATCAAAATCTTACCTTAGGGTAAGCTTATACTATGCCTAATTTTTAGGTTAGTCCCTGATAAAGGCTGATAAAGATCACAGCCTGCATCATCCACCTGGCACTTTAAACTTGCTTCAGTGAAATTTTCTTTAATACCTTTGCACAGTGCTTATGTGCAAATAGACCTTGACTCGTGCTGTTTCCCGGGGTTTTTTCTCTCTAACTTTAATCCTATATTTTGTGCCATCTGCAGACAAGCAGCACTATTCACATAAGTTGTCTTACTAAAAAAATCAGTTGGATCATTCAACAGACAAAGCCTGAAAGCTTGTCTCTCCCTATAAACAACGGGAGAGGAAGAGGTTTATAGCAGTAAATGAGAGCTTTGACAAGGAAGCTGCAGCAGTTTTCTGCCAGGGGGTAGGACACCATCCTCTCCCATCCCATTCCTGCCCAAGGACTGCCATCTGTATAGCTGAGACAGCAGAAGAGAACAAATGCCCTTGCCACTCTCACCACTGTTCAGCCTCCACGTATTAATTTAAACCATAACACTATGAGCTAGGACAGAAAATGATTGCCTGGATTTTATATTTATTCACCTCACAGGAAATTAACAGCTTTTTTAAAGTAACAGAACATGAATCCAACTTTGTTTATTCAATACCATACTTTAAAAGCTGGCAATGTAAATTTTTTGTCCTACAATCAACACTCATAAATAAGCACGTTGCAGTAGGCATGCTACTAAAAAAATTAGTTTTCTTTCTGCAGGTACTATTCTCCAAAGTAGGAGATAAAAAGAAGTCAAGAACTCTTTAACATCTGGGGTTTGCAATATTGGTATCTTTTACTGATAGGTAAAGCTTTATAAAGCCTTACCTATTGGTAACAGGTATCTCTGTCATTTACCCAAGTAGTGAGAGCAGGTGAGCATCTACAGGGAAGCATTGAATGGTTTTCAGCCTGTGGGCTCTGCGAGCCAGCATGTCCCTCCTCCTCCTCGGCTGATGATAGAGGAGAGAAATGAAGATTAAACAAGGAATTCATAACCTGGTTCTGGTGTCCTACCCAAAGGCTCCAGAACTCCAGTATCCTCATGGCAGACATAATTTTACTGCCTCAGTGACAACAACAAGCAGTGAGCACAGATGAAAAAAAAAAAAAGTGATAAAGAGCTATAAGATCTCCAGCTATCACACAATTTATTTAGGACTTTAAATCAATATTTGAGATATATAAAAAAATTATGAATCATAGAGGTTAAAAAAAAAAAATAAAAACCCCAACTTTTAAAGACAGGAGAAAGATGGGAAAGTGTCTCTTGCTAGTTTTCAATATCTCACTACTATTTTTAATGTCAGAGAAAATTATCACA
Source organism: Pyrgilauda ruficollis (assembly GCF_017590135.1). NCBI lineage: Eukaryota > Metazoa > Chordata > Aves > Passeriformes > Passeridae > Pyrgilauda > Pyrgilauda ruficollis. The sequence goes on along the minus strand of NW_024524934.1, from coordinate 8,818,455 downwards.
AGCATCTCTTCTTGCATCAGCTCTGTGGCTGTTTCTTTCTCTACAGTGACTCTGGAAGTGACTAACACCATAAGCACGTGAATGCCACACTACAGCACAACCAGTGCCTACATGCTGGGACCTGAAAGACTTTGGCACCAATCAGAAGATGAGAAGGTGAGATTTGCATTTGCATGTCAGAGGCTGCTATCACATCTTTGGGGGATGGTCACACATTTTTCCAAATCCCTACAAGACTACTCAGAACTCAAACCATGCAAATCTGGCACTCACTGGAGAGGAGACAGCTGCCCTGCAGAGACTGCAAGCCCAGGAGGATAGATACTTGCCATTGAAAGCCAGGCCTATTTTTCACATCCCCTGCTACTCCAGCAGCAGGCCACCTGGCACCAGCTGGCCAGGCACTCTCAAGCAGCACAGAAAGAATATAATTTCACCAAATTGCCTGCTGCCTCCAATCCCCTGCCTGACGTGCATATCCTTGTTGCATAGGTAGAGTAACATTCATAGGGTTCCTAAAAGCTTCCTATTACAGCCTAAAAGGGAAAAAAAGAAAGTGACAGAAAACCCTGGTGAGGGTCCTGTAGAGCAAATGCAAGCTGAAGGAACAGAAGAGATCATTATGACTTTTATTTCTTCATACTTACACTAGAGCACTCTAGTGGGCTTCACAAAATTAATGAGGACCTGTATTAAACATGTAGCCACTCCCTCTATATAATGAATACATGGGCATTAAAAACCCCTGCTGCTCTTCTCAAAGCAGATGGGGTAATGCTCGGCAGCCCTGGCTTTGAATGCATCTGGTAGCCTACTGTCATCTTTCACAAAGCTCCTTCTCAGTCCCTAGGCAGGGGCTGCTGGTGTGGGACACAATGCAAGGCTCCAAATAATGACTGCAGACTGGAACTCTAACACACTTCAAACCTCAGCAGCATAAATAGGCTTCCTCACGGCACCTTGCAACAGGAAAATACAAAATATACCTTGGACTGGATTTGCAAAATTGCTGAAAAAGCTTGCTCAAAGAAATTAGGTGATATGAACCATGTACCTGCAAATACACCAGAGATCAGCACAACAAACAGGAGTCATGACCAGAAAAGCCTGGCTTTCATTGAAATGCTTGCTTCACCACTGGTGAAAAAAATCATCACTGCCACAGCACCAGAGGACCGTTCTGAGAATGCATAATTTCACAATGAATATTTCGCGTGACTCTCTCCACTCTGGCTTATAGTTCTTCTATATGTTAACTAGTTATTAAACAAATAATAGTTAAAAATAAATTTATTGGTAAATTGAGTTGTTCAATAATACCTAATATTAAATAAAATTTTTTAATTATTCTTCATATATCATTGAAAGCACAGAAATCGCGCAGCTAAGAACTCTGCAGCGGAGATGCTTATGAAGCCACGCACGTTAATGAATACCCAGGGACTCTTCATTACAGAATCGGTGACAATGGAGTAACGGTTGGAGCAAATGCAGATGTACAGCCCCATTCATATGCATATGTCCGGGTCCAGGCAATCCCTGGCTGGCTGGGGGATCCTTTGTCCAACCTTGCCAACCCTTCGGGAAATGAAGGGTTGTAGCAATGCAGCACAGTGACTCCTTTGGAGGGGCAATCAATGGCATTAAAGCACAGCCATAAGGCTTGGGCCAGGCACCTGTGCAAGACCCAGACACGCTGAGAACATGTGCAAGGGTCAGAAATAACTCCTAAAACAAGGAAAAGGGGCTTCAGACACACATGGCAGGGAGCAAGGGGTCAGGCAGTTGCAAGGCTCTGAGAGCCTCACGAGAGCCAAAGGTGTGTTTGTAGGTGTGTGTGGCAGCACACAGGGGTGGGAATGTGGCCACCGTGAGATGGGAAGCACAGCATTTCAAAATGGCAGTCTCATCCCCCGCACGGCTTGACACGCAAAGCGGCAGCAGCGCGCGTTTGCGCTTCGATTTAAATGCATCCAAAACCAGAAGCATTTGTCACCAGGCTCCCACCCCCACAAAAAGGCCTCTCAGACAAAAATGGTGAGTGACCACTGTGAGAACACAGCGGGACACACCATGCAGGAAAGGCTGTCAAAAGGTGCCGGTTCAACTAGCAAAAGACTTAGAACAGAGCATTATTCCTCATCCTGCCTTGAGATAACACTACTCTGCAAGTGCGAGGAAGTCAAATTGGTTTTTAACATTTAAACTGCAATTTTAGCTCAACTGCATTTTAGCTCAACTGCATTCCTTTAAAACACCAATGTCAGCACAGCACTCTGTAAAAAATTTGTTCAGACTAGGATCCAAATACATACCACAAATGCTTCCTATATGACCAAAATAGCATTAATCAAACATCTACACATCCTTAAAAGAAAACATAATGGCTTCAGGAGATCAATGCAATGAAAAAAAAAAAAAAAAAAAAAACCCTTTTTACAAATGTTTTGCCCTCAATTTGCATTTGCATGACATTTCTGGCTCCAAAATTTCCAAAACGCAATACAATCCATCATTCGTCTAGCCATTATCAACCCGGAACGTGTAATATGTGCTTTAATTTCATGCCACCCTGCATTGAAAAAAACCCTTTGAAATACTAAATAATTAAAATATATTACTTGCCACTGAGGTCCAAATAAGATATTTGTATCAAATTCTGCCAGTTTATTGCTTTACCAGCTGCTTATGAACAGGGATAACACTTTCAAAAAGCTTCTCTAAAGGCTTATATTATTCATCAGTTTTCTGAAACTATTAAGTTACACTCCCATTTCCCACCCCCATCACGAATTGTAGGTCTTTGTTAAACATTCTTTTAGGTCTTACCATGGCAAAGGAAAAAGCGATGAATTGTGGGATGCCTTACTCCGGGGAGGAAAGGTTTTGAATAGAACAGCTGTCCAGAGGTCAGGCAAAAACGCATTCCCCTCTGACAATAAGGGGCTTTTTGTGGGGAAGGAATGGGAATTCAGAAGAAGAATTTACAGAATTGGGTAGATACAATAAGAGGTTAAAGAGAGGACTTAAATCAAGAGGAATGGGGGGACATAAGGAACTGCAAAAGAGAAGGGGGACATCACCAGCCACACCAGCAGGGAGAAAAATGCTGGAACAGTTGTTCTATAAGAAAGAAATACATATACATATACATAGAGAGAGAGAGAGAGAGAGGCGTTGCTGGAGAGGAAGAGTTGAGGATAGCTGGCCCTAGGAGCGCAGGCCGGCACCACGGTAGGAGCTCGCTTTCCCTCTCCCTTCTGCAGACTGAAATTCTCTCAGCAAAATGACACCCCCATAAAAACAGACCATGGGAGTGGGTGGAGGAGGCACTCTCCAAGAAGGTGGGAAACAAGGACTTGACTGTTTCTGCAGTAAAAGAGCAGTGAACCCAGCATTTGCTTTGAAAGGACCAATTTCAGAGGAGAACCGAGGCCACAGCTCCCTTTACATGTTCAGTTTTGAAGACATCTACTGGGCACACTCTGGGTCCTGTTGGCTGCATGACATTAAAACAAAGCTTTTGTCAAAACTTATCACACCTCTTACATGTACCTTTCTTGCTTCAGAAAGAAGGAAAAAAAGGACGGTTCGTTCTGAGACAGTAAACACGTGCATTTCCAGGCTAAATAGCAAGCAGGTCTCACGCTTGCCAAAGGCGTTATTAACAAACATCACCAAAAAATCCTGTGTTGTAACATTTTTGAGAGGGTATGCTTGTGTCAGGGTTATTTAATGCTTATCAGCATAAGACACAGGACAGTGCTGAGGTGGAAGTTACTTCAGTTGTTAACCCATTGTGTTGCCCAAGAGCCTGGCAGCTGCTTACATGACTTGGAGCAAGCACAGCATCCTGCTCAGGACTGTGTGCCACTACAGCTAAAAGGCAACTACATAAATACACACACACCCCATTTTCAGAAGTTTATCCCAATGCAATGTATCCCATCACATACTTACACAAATACTTTATTCTGTATGTTGTCAGAGAAATTACAAAATGTTAATGAAGATGCAATTTTCACAGGCACAAGCCTGCACCTTCACATGACTTCAAAACATGATTAAAAATACAGTTTTCAGTTAGACTTCTTGATACTTCTCAGTCAAAACAGAAATGGAAGGAAGTGGCAGGTATTGGAGCCCATGAACTTCCTGAAATCTTTTCTATGAGGTTTGCTAAACACACAATGCTCAAATGACTGAATCTGGATTGGTTTTGTGATGGTGAAAGATTACCCAGCACTCACTGCTTCAGAAGCTACTGCATTTATAGTGGGACTAAGAATGCAGCAGTCCAGAGAGAAAGTGAATGCTATGCTACAAGAAAAGAAAAGCAAACAAACCAACAAAAAAAAAAACCCCACACTCAACCTGGGGCCGTGATTTGCTGAAGCATTTTCATGCCACTGAATTCTGATGTTATTTAAGCATTTATTTTCCACACTTTGCTGTGAAACAAGGCTGGTATACAGTGCATCCAAAATGCTGAACAGCAGAAATGAAGCTTGCTATCCTGTGTAGAGCTGCAACTCCAAGACTTGCATCAAGAGTGCTGTGAAATGAACCCCTGTCTGGTCCTGACAACCACCCCAGTGCTGCTGGCACCTACAGCAATTCTCTCCAATCCAATGGAGCAGGCACCGGCCTGCACAGCACAGAATTATTTTCACTGCACCTGCAGCACACAGACAGGAGATAATTTACAATAATTTGTCAGGATTAACCTTTTGATAAGGCATAAATTTTTACTAGGTTTAAAGCACTTTATAGAGGTGCAAAGGTTCATTTATATTAAGCAAATGCTGCATCAGCAGTTTGACAGTAGCAAAAACTGTGATGCTGAGACTAGTTACGATTCTGTTAGCCTTAATCTCTATCGCAATAAAACGATGCTTGGCATTTCAGCATGGCAAGATATGATTCATAACTAACCATCATTCTTCTTTAGCTTTGGAAATGTCAAACAGGATAATTAACAGGAGATACTCGTTGGTTCACACATTCCAGACGTAGAGATTTATGTGGACTCTGCATCACCAAACACTGACAAGTTATTTGTAGCCACATGTTTTAAAACTGCCTTTGTATTTCCCTCATATTCAGTGCAGCCAAACACAATGAGTCAGGTCTGAACAGTTCATGCTCCTGACCTTATCCAACATAACAAGTAAAACACAGTGTCGGTTCACTATCTTTTTATATGCCAAATCCAGCTATTTATAAACATATAAATAAAAAATACATTCTATGGCCTGCTGCTCACATGTGAGTTTCATTACTTCTCAAAAAACAGCCCCAAGAAGCCTACAGTGAATGTTACCCAGTTCTCAGCCATTCACACCACCTACGTTTATATTTACAGTGCTGTTCTTCACTCTACTAAAGTAGGCAGGTATTTTTAGCCATGCCATGATGCATGTTTAAAAATTGATTAAAATAAATACTCCTACAGCACTTCCATTTGAAGACCACACATCCCACACACTCTTCTGCTGGACCAAACCACACATAATAAGGTGCCAAAATATTTTCTTGCAAGAGAGACACTTCCAAACATTAAACCGGCAGAAGCTCCCCTGATACTTTGCCAAGAGCCCAAAGCAACAACTAGAAACTATGAAATATAGTCATCCTCCTGGCTAATATAGAGAGGGAAACTCTTCCCACTGAGAAAGCACAGGCTCTGGGTACAGCTCTGCACTGCATTTTGAATCCATACTGAGCACAGGCCATACTCATATAATAGAGATGCAAGAAGCAGGCTTGCTCAGTAGACTATCATGTGCTTCATTAAACATAATTTCTTTCTCATTTTTTCTTTGTGATAAAAGAAAAAAAAAATACCAAGGAACAGTTTGATACCTAAAAAGCAACTTGAAGTTTTCGGTTTGACTTGCCATCAACAATTTTTATCATTACATCATTGAAACATTTTAACAGTGTCTAGACTCACACATAAGACTATGACTGCTTACTCAAAGAGTTAGGTTTACAAGCCTTCACACTTACTGCTATGTCCATTCAAAACAATATTATTTTCAGTACATTCTCTTTTGAATTACTACCATTTTCTTCTTTGGTGGGTGCAGAATAGCTAAATATAAACCAAACAGTGAGAATCACATTTGCAATTAGTAGAGCATCAGAAATACAATTTCTAGGCAGAGTACACATGCGTCTATCATCCATGACAAATGCCAGACACTTTACATCCCATACTCCAACTCAGTAAAGTACTTTCTATTCAGAACAAAATCTAAACCTCAGTATTGACCTTAGTGGGACTAAATGTAACCACAGGTTTAAATATTTGTTAAAAGTAGGTTCTTGACACTCACCTCAACTTCATGGACAGGTCTACCAGCATGCACCAAGGCAATAGATTCCGAAATTAAGACTTATAGGTTCTCTTTTTGTTTGGAATCAGAAAAGGGGAGAGTGTGTCTGTGTGTGTGTGATTTTGTTTCACCTTTTGCGCTTTGAAGAAAAATAGAGCAAAGCAGACGATGGGAAAAAAAAGATTATCTAGAGGTTTTGCTGGGAGAAACTAGTTTTTAAATGTTCTGTTAAAAAATCTTAAAGTTTTCTTATGACTTTTGCATTCTGCTTACTGTTCCTGTTCTTGAGCTATGGAAAATTAAAGAGACATTCAAAAGAAAACATATAATTACTTGAAAATCAGATAAAATGCTGCTACGTAAAAAGAAAGCTTTTGATTGACAAAGTGGAACTGAAGGAAAAACACACCCACAGAAAGCATTCATGCCACAGATGAAAACTTGGATGCCAGAGAGAAAGAAATTAGGTTTATAACTTCAAATATTTGTACAGATTCCTTACTCCTACCCTATTATTAATGCCTTTAAGTTCACAAGCTTGCACAAAAAATTACAAAATATAGATACCATGTTCATCCCTGGACCCACTGAAACAGGTCTCTAACTTCAAGGGACAGATGAAAAAATGTAGCTGAAGACAATGGAAGATATAGTGCCTATATATGGCCAAACATGCTCATTTTCTAATACTAATAAAATAAATAAAAAGTAAATACCCTTCACAGGCTCTTACTTTCCTCACATTATTAAATGAAGGAACTGAAAAACAACAGTTTAAATCACCATTTGTGTCAATGTAAAAAAAAAAATAAAAATTCAAGCTTGTTTTTTATTTATGCTTCATTATTTTCCTTAACAAAAAAATCCTGTCTTAGTAATCCTCAAGACCTTTTCATTTGAAATTAACTATTATCCTTATATTAGCTCCAGCACTTCACCATAAATTCTATTTATATTTAATCAATGTGATTGACTCTGCTGGTGATCATGCACAGCAATGTTTAGAGTTAGTACATCCTCACCTACTACACCCGCTGCTGTCTTATGCCAGAAGATGGAAAACAAGCTCTCCTGCCTTCTCTTCCAATTTTCTCTTAATTTCGAAAGGAATAGCTACTGTACTGAACTAAATGGAAAGAAAATATTTCCTCTATACGAACAGGCTGGCTTTGTCAAATGCTCACACCTCAGGCATAAATCCAGCAGATTCCCACCACTCAGTGAGCTGATTTTTCTCTCCAAGTTCAACAGAAAATTTGAATTCATTTTTTAACTTACAGTAATTTCCTCAAGCCTAAATAAACTCATGCCTCAGTCTCCAGTCATTTTTAAGCTCTACATTATTTCAAGAAAATATTGAACTGGTACGTACTCTTTCAAAATAAAAATATTTTTGTCAACTCAGGTCTTTCAGGAAGAAGCCTTTTCAAATAACAACTTTTGCTTTTATCTCTAAATAAAATTGTAAGTATTTATTTTTTTAGTATTTATTTCCTTGTTCACAGAATCAACTGTTGTGGTTTTATTAGTACATTTGGGTATTTAAAAGTAACAGGAAGAAATTAAGCCTACCCAACCATTTTGTACAAAAATCACCCAAAACTCAAAACCAACAATTCTTCATCTTGTTTCTCTGCTTAACAGTTATTCCTACCGCTATAACAATTTAGACTTTTTGCTTTTTAAACATGGAAATATTTTTCCTAAAGCGGCAACAATTGAAACAACACTGCCATTTCTCTAGTTTTGTACTGCCAAACCAAAACCCCTCAAACACAAAGCTACTGTAAGTAACAAAAGCAGAGTAGCTGTATTTACATGCTACCCAAGGTGAAGGCAGAATAGATAAGCCACTCCACCCATATCTCCATGACAGCACAAACACATTTCATATCTTGACTTCACTCACAACACCTCAATCCTCCACTGAGACCATTTGCACTACAGACAATTATATGATCTGTAAGTGTCCTTATTTGTCTGCAGACATGGTAAAGCTAGGCTCCCAGTAACTCCATCACAGAACAAATTCCAAAGGCCTGTGGCCAGCAGGATGGAAAGGAACAAGGGAAGATTTCATGTGCTCTCTGCAGGATTTGCATTTTAAGGTCTGCACAAGTAAAAATCACCAGATCAACAAAATGAGAATGCACTTCTTTTCTAGGTTCTACAGCTCATGTTTCAGCAAGGAAATAGATGATGTAGAACTGGGATCTGCTCTTCTCCAGCCCTCACAGGCACAGGCAGCAGCCCATCTTTAATCTCCCCCAGAGGAGCCTCTCGCTAAGCTCATCACGCGCAGTGGGACACAGCACAGCTGTCAAGGACAGCACGGACACCACACAAAAGCTGACAACTCCTCCCTGCCCCACTCCCACCCCAGAGCAGAGCCGAGCCTGGTAAAGGCCAGCCTGGAGGGCAACAGCAGCTTTAGGGACTCCTGACAGCCCTCAAGTGTGCCCCACAGCCTCTGGCTGCAGCCTGGCACCTCCTCTCCTTCACCAGTGCCAAGCTGAACTGGTTTAAAAGCAGGTAGGAGATCCTCCAGCTGTACCACTACTCGAAGCATCACACTGTACTTCTAAAAATAAAAAAGGCTCCTCCTTTCATGGCAAAGCAGAAGGTGACAGCAAGATTACTGTAGCATTTGGAAAACATATGAAAGGACAGATGTTTTTGAGAAAAGAACTAATTCCTCCTTCAAATGCTAAGCTAAAACATTTTGTCACCTTCTAGAGAGGAATTTTTTTTCTACTGCACAACACAAGATTTTTTCCATTGCAACAACAATTTAAGACCATTGCATTCAGAATCAGTTTCTTAGTTTGAGCCACCTAAGTTTGTTAGACAACACCTGGAACCAGAGGTCTGGCTTATCTTCTCTAATGACCTCTATTAAAAATTACATATTTTTATGTAATTAAAAGTCAATTAATAAATTTCTAAATTCTCCAGAAATACAGGGGTTTTTTTTGCCTGAGTGATTTACCAAAGGATCTATTTTATCCTTCATACATAGCAAAGAAAGATCTCAGTTTTAAGTGCCAGATCCAGCTGTAAAGATGTAAACTTAATTACATCGTGTCACAATTTCTAATTTCAGACACATGTCAACATATAAAGGTTCCACCTAGATACAGACTAATGCTGGAAACAGAGGACAGATTTCATTTCAATTTAAATGGGTTTGCTTGCAAAGTATATTGTTCTTCTTAGACAAGGGAAAGGAATGACAAGTAAAAATACCCTACTAGATTATTTAAGCATTAACTGTAAAGTTGAGAAATAAGGCACTGCGTGAATACAAAAAGACAGAGATAGTGAGGAAAGTGTGATCACTTGCAGGGATATTACATTGATGCATGTGCTAAACACACCAGTCACACAGTATGGTACAGCTATCAAAAATAAACTTCTGATTTGGACTCCATTAAAAGTGTATAATTTTTTTTTATTTTTTTAAATGTTCACACAAGGGTTCACTGGGTATTTTTAACTGGATGGAGAAATTAATTATAATTCTCTCAAAAAATATAATTTTTTTTTTAAATGCACAACTGTATCTCTGCATTTCTTCATTGAAGAGAAATTAGGAAAAAAAATTCTTTCAACTGATCTGTTTCTTAGGAAGTACCACCTTTCAAAATGCAGTCCTGATATCCTTGGATTCAAAAAGACTGTTATCAACAGCTAGCCTTTATTCAACACAAGAGGTATCATTCTTTAATATTCACTGAACAAGAAAAGAGCTCTTAATAAATCTGATACCTATGCAATATCCAACTCCCATTTGATACCATGGACAAGACATGATTCATCTGACATGCTTGGTTCTACCTTCATTTCAGCATGCCAGCAGGTACTGTTTGAACAGGCAGGTCTCTGGATTATTCCCATTTCATCCTTTCAGCATTGCTCCAGTGATGCAGCTCACAGCTATCAAGTGCTGACAGCTTCTCAGAAGCCCCTTGTCCTTCCCAGGCTCACCCCGAATGGGAGAGGGCAGCTTGCAGCAAAACCATCCATCACTTCTCCCTAACAAGAATTTTGAAAGCAGCCACATCTCTCAGGCAGGCCCCCCAACACAGCCTGGAGAATACCACTTGCTCTTGGAGCCAAGCACTACGGAAAAAGAGCCACATGCTTGGGACTCTCTCTACCATTTCAGAATCACCAGAGAGGGTCAAAAAAACAAACAAACAAAAAAAAAAAAAAACCAAAAAAAAACAACAACAACAACAAAAAAAACTGGAACTCAACACATTTATTTAAAAATGAGGACAGTTTTACAGCTCACACCGAGTAAACTGCACTCATGGAATTCGCAAAGCACGTTGATGTCTGTGGGGGCATTGCAAACTCATTCACTCAAAATAAAGGCTGCCCTACAGAGCACAAAGGGCTTGCCATTCAAAAACCTGCTTGACAGAAGGTAAACATCAGGCATACTAATCTCAACACTGCAAAATATAACTAATTCTGAGAAGTTCATGCCAAAGTCAGTATAGTTCCCTGCACCAGTCTTCTCAAGGCAAACATACACCACTCAACCATCATCGCTGACAGACGGCTTCCAGCACTTATAACCAGATAACCAATGTTTGGTTTTGGGGTGCAGTGTGCAATAAACAGACCCCTGCACCTCCTACAGGAAATCACCATCTCTGGTACTGTAAAACAGAAATCAACCAACACTCTCTTTTTCTTTCCCAATTTGTTATAGCTATTCCCTGAGGCCTCCATGGGCAAAATAACTGATTGCTCTTTCTTTCCTGCTGTTTAGGGTTTGGAGAGATGATGCCTATTTTTCCTAAACTGACACACACAATTAACAAGAGAGTCTCAAAAGATCCCCTGTGTTGCATCTTGGAAATGACAGTTTCCATTTATAGCCAAGCGAAGTATAATTTTCATAATGCAGTGGAAACACCCAAGAACAGGATTTCAGCTTTGCCTTCTATTTCTCTTCACACATCTACAAGCCTCTGGTGACTGAGATCAGTTTCTTACTGTGCATACAGAGTTTCTTCTGCCACTTCTTGAGGAGAGTGCCAGCAGGCGATGGCCCATGCCCTGTCAATGTTGCTCAATAATTTAACATGGCTAATACAAGATCAATCTGATTCCACATTCTTTTTAAAAGGTACTGCTTAATTTTTACATAGATGCACCAATCTGTTAGACATATCTACTGAAGTCTAAACATTATAAATTTAAATCCCCAGTGCCTGAAACTCAAGTTCACTGAACTTACAAGACAATTTGCACACATTATAATCAGCTGTACCATCTCTACAGGGGAAAACCACTTCTAGCAGTAGCAATTTAACTAACTCATGCCTGCTTTGCTCACAGGGCTCGGTTTTTCCCTATTCAACCAAGATGGGCTCTTTGGCAAGGTTTGTGTTTTAGTTCTGGGTTATGCAAGAAGAACTAATGGCTTCTTTAGCCACACCATTCCTCTGAAACCAGTTCGGAAGAGCTTTCATCTTCCTGTTGCCTTTTTGATCCTAAGTGATTTTCATACCCCTTCTTCAAAAAGTTTAGCATCTTAATCACAATTCAAATGTCTTTAATCAAAATACTGCCCAGAATAGAGATAGTTAAATTGGTAATAAAGGATAGAATATACTGGCTATCTGCTTTATACCTTTCTGAAGCAGCTCTAGTGGTTGAAGTCCAAATATAACCAAACCAAAAGTGTAATTTTTAGTTTTCCTTTTAAACAGTAGAACACACAATCTGACTGACGTTTACCTTCCCCCCCCCCCCCCAGGAATCAATAGAAAACACATCTGAAACTATCAGATATCACCTGGGTCTGTATGCAATTTACAAACCTTACACTGAAAGCTGACACAAAAATACTTCCAATATCTGTAATATGCATGGGAATGATCCCTGTTCCTAATGCCTCTCCTCTCTGCTGCTACATCACAGTTCTCATTAATCCCTGAACTCTTCCCTGTCTGTCGAGCTCGTATCCAGGCATGATGACAGCAGCCTCCATCTTAGCATGCTGTAGCTATACATCTTGCTCAGCTAACAAAGAAATAATATATTCTAATTGACTTTGGCATAGTTTTAGGACAGCACCACTAGCTCTTTCTAAATTCACTTGAAGCATCTAGTTGCTTTCCTTCTCCATCCTCAGGATGTTTTATCTGGATGAAAAATTTAGGTGGATTTCACCATGAGAATTATTTTACTTTTTTTTTTTTTCTGTGAAACTCTCAGGAGCCAAAAATATATGGCTGTCAGAGAAACAACTTTTTTTTTTTTTAAATGTAGCAGAAAACACGCAGAACACCACACACCAATTTTCTACAAATACTTGTCAAAACAGTAACAACTCAACAACAAGGTTATTTGTTTAAAATCCTTTGTTCCACCAATGTCTCTAAGTAGTAAAAAATATTCCTTTTTATTTATTTATACTGGATACAAAAATAAAAACCATTTTTAGCCAAGGATGAGGACAGACTACCTCTACTCAGCAGATTAGTGTACTTGCTGTCTGACTCCCAGAGGAATGAGCCCTTCCAGCTCCTCTTTGGTCTGCACTGTCAGCTGAGACAGCTCCAGAATGATGCTTTACAGCTCCAGAATGATGCTTTACAGCATCATTCTGATGAGTGTTTCTTTAACCTCTGAAAAATATTATCAGCATCTTCAATGACTACAGCACTTAAGCTATGGGTGAAATTGAATAAAAAACAACAAAACATAAATGTGGAGTGAGAGGATGATATGGGGCACCTGGTATTCCCTTTACATAGACAGCCGTGAGTCCTACCAGTAATGAACAAAATTTTGTGGCAACAACAGATTATTTTAATAGACAGTTTAATTCTTTGTAGCAGTCCAAAAGGAAACACAGAATGTTATTAATTATCATTGTTACGAAATGCATATGGAATATGACAACAACAAAAGAATTAATGCTGCATCCCTACATAAACCTCATTTCTTCTTCTGCAAGATCCTTGCTGACAGGGTAAGGCAAGCAGGAAACAATTACCTTTTACTGTTACAACAGCAGAGGGGCATTGGAAGAACTGGCTCATAGCAGGTTCAAATCAAACAAAATTAGATTTCTTCACATGAAGGCCATTGTGGAATTCAGCACCACTGGGTGCAGTGAATACCACCAGACCTGATTTCTTCCAAAAGTGATGGGAATAAAAATCCTGAGATTATTAAAAACTACAAAGACACTTTCACTCAGGTAAGCTCAAGACTCACAAGCCATAAATCACTGGAAAATGTGAAAGCACTAATACAAACTTCCTGTTCCCACACTCCTCCTGAAGTGCCCACAACAGCTCAGTAAGGATCTTGAGCATAACAGCCTTGAATCAAACCACTTATACACACTACAATAAAGCCTCTGAGCTACCAATTATATAGTCATTGTTTTTGTGCATACTCTTGCATTTGAATGCACCACAAAAAAAGTTCTAGTGCATTTGGTGTAACTTTTTCCATCCAAGAGCCAAAACTTTGACTAAATATCATTATTGCCACCTCTTACTTCTTCTCCCTCCTCCCCAATACTGTAAAATCTTTCCTTTTATAGGTGGGCAAAATATAATTTGCATATTCACATCTTCAGATTAGCTCTAGTTACAAATAACAAGGCAAAAATTATAGTCAAGTAGACAATGCAGTGCCAAACCAATGCAGATGTTTACTGAAATTCCCCCACACAAAGGACAGGGGAAGATAGCAAGAAATTGATAGCTTGCTTCTCCACAACTAATCGCACATACTAAATTTGTGTATTTCATTCACAGCAAACAAGAGACCTTCAGGGACTCCAATTTCAACAGTGATATTACAAAAGCAAAGGAATAGGAGGGGACAAAAAATCTAACAAAAACATAAAAAACCAACCAAACAAAAAAGCCCAACCAGATAAACACACACCCACATCAAATAAACAACAAAACTCAAAACAACAAAACATAGTGTGCACAACATTCAGAAATCCTGATCATAGAGCACACAAGTTGAAACCTAAGTACCCAAACTCAAACTAAAACTTCTGGTATAATGATTAAAGAGTTTCTACATAAAAGTGATAGACAGTCCTCCCCTGCGTATTACCTCTTACAGCAAAATTATCAAAACTGATGGGGGAAAAAAAATCTAATTCCCACCACACAGGCAAAAAAGAAAAATCTCAGAGAGGGATGTAAAATTCTCAGTTCAGATACTCTACAGAGACAGACCCCCACATTATATTCCCATTCCAATTGATACAACTGGTGCAGAGGGAAGCAGGATCCTTCCTGAGACTTCAGTGCCCTGCATTTCAGAAGCATCACTCAGTCCAGAGAATAAAAGGATCCAGTTAGAGGAGCAATATAGGAAAGCCCTAGGCAATGCTGAAAGCAAAGCAAATATTTTTACCCCTCCTACAATGCACCCAGGGAGAGGATGCCTATTTTTCACAGCCATAAAGAAACAGCTACATCCACTGGAATCCAGCCAGGGATAGGTGCCATCAACTGAATTACAACTTTACTACAAGGATCGTGATCCCATGGACTGATGTGCCCATTTTTAACCATTTCCTAACATGGCCTTCCTCTACTGTGGTAATACTTCACTCCTCTAGTTTGCAGCCTATGTCCCATCACAGAGAGACTCCAAGCCAAAGCTTCCTCCACCACCATCCACTTTTCAAGCTGAAAAAGTTCATACTCAAAAATATTAAAATACATTGGGTTAGGTTTATTACATCCAGACCTGGACCAGATAACCTCAAGCAACTAATCAAGCAACCTGTAGTATCACAGCACTCATCAGGGATATTGCCAGATACTGAGATCATCTTATGATGGGGTTACCTGGGATTATCCCATCAGAGTTCTTAGGAAAATGAGATACACTGACCAACTCTCAATTGGATTAAACTACTGTGGAGGGGTCTGTTTTTCAAACTGCATTCCAAAAAAAAAAAAAAAAATAATATAAATAACCTAATTCCACTCTCCCAGTTATTCTCAAAACCAAGAGCAAGAACATCTGCTCCCCCTACCCCTTTTCAACATAATCAGAGGCATGGTCTGAAAGATAATTAAAAATACTAAAATAGGTGGCACAGAAGAACTGTTTTATGTGCATGATACCCTGGTCCTACTCTCCAGTCCTCAAAGGTCAATATGCAAATATTAAGAATTCTCTGAAAACCTTGGGCACTCACCCAGATGTGTGAATTTACTGGAACAAATCCCAGGCATTAAGATGAATTGAGTGCTCATAAATCAGCACTTGCTTACTTACCGCAGTTTCCAATGACAGCTACAGGTATTAAAACATCCTGGAATTCTAATCCCTAGTGATTACAGGCAATGGTTAAACTTGGACCAAATCAGCCACAAATTACTAATGACTTGGGAAGTGGAAAGTGCACAGACACTCCCTAAACCTGTGGACAGAAACACGAAAACTGCACCTACCACACAAATAAGTGGTTACACTCCAGAGAACCTCAGGCCTAACATTCCACTATTATTTTTGGAATGCCAGGTTCTTTGTTTAGCTTTTAAATGAGAAATGGGCACACAATTACTTTAAGAGAGAGAGAAAGGCTCAGTAAAGCAGAAACACACTACCTCTGTAGTAAATTAAGCCACATAGCATAAGCTAATTGCAGACAAAATCCAGTGACCAAGAAAGGTATTTTCCTACCTTCTACAAAGAACTCTCTGCACAGGATTCTTTACCAAAAGAATCCAAACCCTACCTCATACACATAGGAAGTTAGGTAAGTGCCTGATGTCATATACTGAAATGATTCTGTGTCCCTCAGGAGATGCCCCAGTATGGTAAAATCCAGGTGCAAATGAGCAGAAACAGAACTAAAGACAGTATAAAAGAAAACCAGCTGGAAGGCCACACACCTAAGAAATACAGCTGCGAACCCAAAAACACAGAACTATGTGTTCTCCTCATATGCAAAAACCACGTATCTAATCTGACTACAATACTGACACCTCTCCAATACATTTACTACACGTATTCAATGTAAACCAAAACAATCCCATTTTTTCTCCTAAATAACAAAACAACTCAAAAATCTAGAGAATACTACAATATCCTGAGCTAAGCAGCTACTTCATAATGAGAACTTCTCATAACCCTTTAGAAAAGCAGCACAAGTGCAATGAAGCAAGCATGGAAAAGAAGACTGGCAATATCCTCAATAGATAAAGCCAAATGAGCAATAATTAAAAACTAAGAGAACTCCATACTCAGCCTCCAGTTGCCTTTCTACCAATAAAATCTTACAAATAAAATTATTTTTAGGGTGCTCAGAGGTGCCAAAGAATTTTTAGTACATCTAAGCACTCCCCAATGATCAGAAGCAAAAGAGAAAACAAGAGCACATATATTGGTACAAGTTTTTGGGATAACATAAAAATCAAAGTTAATGACATCCTTGTAGCTTCACTTGTTCTTTAAGTGAATAACCTACATTGCTGGATTTGCAGTTAGCAAACAGCCACTCACTGTATTAAAAGAATGGCTGTCAGAAATAGCTTTGGGACATAAAATTTTGCTTCACTGGAAATCAAATTCTCATTTTCCCTTACATTTTGCTTTTCTATGTCCATTCCCATCAGCCAAGCAAAAAATATGACAAAAGATTTTATAGGGCACTAGAAAATCTATGTGCAAATTGAAGAAACCTAGGCAATTGACAGAAATCCCCAGAAATATAAGTGCCACTGAAAGAATTTTCCAAAGCTCACTACCTATAGAATCCTAGAGAAAATATAAAAAAATATCAAAGGTAAACACACAAAGTTCTTTTAAGTTCCCCTGTCCCAACTCGCTGCAGTGCACGCACACACAAACATACACACAAGTGTTCTCCCTTTTGCTTGGGTTTCCACTTTCTTTTAGTGATTTCATATATATGCCCTAAAATCAATACAGGGGAAATAGTGATTAATGTAATCCAAGTTTTTCTAAAAATCCATCTTCTCTTAATTGTAGTGTATAGGATTATTGTATGTGTCCTATATATTGGCACTTAAATTTTGAGAGTTGAAGCACATAACATAAAACAAAGGCAAACCTCCAAACTCCTCTGATGCAAGGGATTCAACCAGAGCAAGCCATTCACCTGGAGAAGTTTAAGGGTAAGCAAACAAAAGGCATTACTAAAAAAAAAAAGAATTTAAAAAAAATTTTTTTTTTTCTTGTTTAACACGTCTATATTTTTCCATATGTTATGTGACATAATCTGTAATATATTATACACTTCAAAAACTCAGGAACATAAGAATCAGAGCAATTTTATTTCATTTTATTGTAGGGGAACATCACTGATTTTCCCACTTTCAAGAAGATTCAAATGTGAAAATGTGACATTAAACTAGCCAACAGAAGTTGCACTAAATTTCTTCCAAACCAGCAAAGACTCCTTTCAGCCTGATACATCTTGCTGACCTGGACCTGATAGGCAGCAGTAATCTAGCAGAGTGAAGGTGTTTATTTGCACATCCTGTGTCTATTTTATAGCCCCCAAAACACACAATGCTTCCCATTATACCACAGAGAAGCTGCTCTGACAGACGGCTGGTGAATCTGAGACACAGCATTATCCAAAGTGGTAGTAATAACCACCTCTAGTGTACTTTTTGCTACACCAGTAGGATGACAGACTTCCACAGAGGCACAGTTAAGCCATTTCCTGCATCCACAAAAATTGGCCAGATACCTTAATTTTCCTCAGACCTATTCCACTAATTCATATTTTAAGACAAGAAATAGAAGATATGGATGTTACTGCATTCCTGCTCCAGTTTTAATATATCTTTCTGCACACTTCCAAAGATGCACACAATTAAAAAAAAAAAAAAAATCAACACATTAAGTACAATCCATTTTCACAGGAATTTGCATATGGATTTTTAGTTAAAGTTGTTATTATTAATAAGCACAGTAAGATTACCAGCATGTGCATTACTACTCTGCATGCATTAAAGATGCATCTTTGTCTGCCTTTTTCTTCTGCTTATCTACCCTGTTTAGAATGTTAAACTTCTGTGCTATGTAAATGAAAATATTTAATTATGCAAAGCAAAGTGGAAAGGTTTACATTATTATAATTGAGTTAAATTCTTTCTGCTTTAAGCTCAAATACTGAGAACACAGCTGAGCATCTGTTAAGAATTTCAAAGTCTTAAACTGCTGCTTTATAAATTTTAAGAGCTACATGTGAACAATTTGAAGCCTTTTGATGTTAATAAAATTACTGTAATATATTCAGTTTTCATGGTTAAAATTAAGGGAAGTCTGAAAGCTTAATGCAAATCGAAGGTGAGAAGCAAATTCAGAAAGAAGTCGCTTGTTTGCTGCAATTTTTCAAGTCTCATGGTAACCAGAATTTATAATTGCAAACAAATGAACAAACAAATGGCTAAGGAAGCTAAAATAGAACTGTCTCAGGAAAACATCACCTTAAGAGCAACCTGTTTACAGAAAGAGGTCTCCTTTAGCAAGAGAAAGCCTAATGTTCACAGTTGCATACACAACAGTGATGAACTCATTAAAAGGTCAGGGTGACCTACTGAAGACTGTAGTCACTTCAAAGGGATGCTTGTCCTATGTCTTCACCTAACTATGCTGGGACACTCAACAAATACACCAGTGTTAAGAGCTGCAAAGCAGGATGTCAAAGAATGGTATATTTTTATTAACAGAATTTCATTGAACCCTCACACTACAAATCACCAGATTGGCCTTTTACTGGGGTACAGAAGTACAAGTAGTCCGAAGAAGCTCAAACACACATAATTTGAAAGGAGGCAGAAGAACACTCCTGTTCTTCTGCCAGCTCCACTGGCTGCAAAGCCATTTCTCAGATCTGAAACACTGAAGTTAGCAGGATACTTAAAAATACTAAAGAAAAAAAATCTAATTTATTTTGGTGTTCAGACTGTGAGCTGCTAGAACATGCTGGCTGTTTACGTTCGTAAATAACAGTAACCCTCTTTTCTCTGATCAGCCTCACCTGTCTACTTGGCCACAAAGCTAGAGTAATGTGCTGCACAGGGAAACAAATGCAATTTGCAAGAAAATACATCTGGTTCACTAATT
Source organism: Pyrgilauda ruficollis (assembly GCF_017590135.1). Classification (NCBI taxonomy): domain Eukaryota; kingdom Metazoa; phylum Chordata; class Aves; order Passeriformes; family Passeridae; genus Pyrgilauda; species Pyrgilauda ruficollis. Next base: position 8,798,995 of record NW_024524934.1, on the reverse strand, counting down.
TGGAGCTGCACTCCAAAGTTTCAGACATTCTCTGCCACATACTGGAGTGACTGGCCTTGCTCCTGTGCCATGGAACTGCTTACAACCTTTAGCAATGGAAGAAGGTTTAAATTTTTTAAATTAATGTTTTGGATGCAAAACTCTTGACCATGCCTTCCTGTGCTGTTCAAGTGAAACTCCACCAGCCTTCAAGATCCAGCACCTTCTCCTCACCCAGGCTTCCTCAGGCAGAGGAAGCAACAGCACCCTCAAACACTTACTCAGCTGCTGGTTGCCAACCAGATGCTGTTGGTTTAAACAAAGAAATGTGGGCAGCAGCTTTTGGCTAGAAGTTTGATCACACTACTCTGCTTTGCCCATACCATACCCTGGAATACCTGTACCAGCTGAGCAGGACTCAGTGCAGCATCACAGCATCACCTCCTCCAAGCAGCTGGGGAATTATTTTGAAATACAGTATTACAGAGTCACACTAACCACTCCAAAATCACATCTGAAATTTGCTTTCCACTACAGGCCCAGCTCTAATGTTTCTCTCAGGGCAGAAATGGATGAAACTACTTAGCTAATTACAAGCCTGCATACTTAGCTGCATTGTTAATATCTAATTACTTGGGCTCTAAATATAAGCAGATTTGAGCTTTTTACCACTGCTTATGTGTGCTTCCATTGGGTAAGTCAACACTGGACAGTTGTGGGGTTTTTAAGGTTAAATCACTATAGAAGTATCCAAGCCCCAACCCCAGCCCAAGCCAGCATTTCTGCAGAGTTTCTCACTTGGCACAGGCTACACTTTATACTGACTGCATAATTTGAAGGCTCTGCCTCACTTGCTTATCCCCCACACAGCCTCCCAAGGAAAAACCTCACACCACCAAAGGCATTAAAATGCATTAAGCTAGATAACTGCAAAATGTCATGAGCCCTTACTGACTCCACGGTTTAAGTGTGGGTTTTAATAGAGGTAATATTTCTTCATTGCTAGCCAGTGCAAGATTTGTTACCTACACAATGACTCAACTATGACATCTTTTATGAGTGATATGTTAAACTAATTAACATTAACCTAGCAGAAGAATCAAGCATAAATTAGAAACCATTTCAGTTAAAGATACAGAGGACTTCTTTATGATAATTTTTCACAAACAAAAGATGCTGGTCCTTGAAGTATGAGACTTCCTTTTAAAATTAACTGGTTCAGAATTATTATGCTCCTTCTTTTCAAAATACAATTTGTACTTACTACAATATAAAATAATAAGGCATGTGCAGATAGCATAGCAATGCTAAATCCAAGAAACGAAGAGCCAAGACAAAACAAGAACCTTACAAAAACTATAAGACACGTTAAATACCCTATTATGTTTAATGATAGACAGGCTAACAAGACAGGCTATCTTGTTTGTTCCCCTTCAGTCAGTAATGCCTAGAGATTTTGACAGCTCTTCCATACAGCAAGTATGGCCCTATACTCAAATGCAAGCATCAACTGGTTTTGACAATATTCTTTTGAGTCATATTTTTTGCTCATATTTTAACACTTATTCCTTCAATAGGTATATTAGCAAAAAATTCACCAAAAATACATGTGTTGTCCAACAGACAGACCAATATCCTTCCAGTGAGAGCACCCTGGCTCTCTTTAGAGACACACTAAGTGCAACTCCCTCAGAAGCTAGCTACTATCAAGTATCTCTCTGGCAAGTGGTTATTATATTACATTCAACCCCCGCCTCTCCACAGAGATTCTCCTTTTGTTTTTCATAGAAGAAATTGATCTTACCTAAACAGAGCTAGAGATACCCTGTCTGACTTACTGTGTTTTGCGGTGATGGCAGTACATGATCCATAACAAGATTTTGCCAAGAAGTTAATCTAGGCACTGACCTGAAATAACCAGATCTTCTTCATCTCTCTCTTCAGCCTGAGAGCGTTCAGAAAAAAAATTAGGAATAAAGACACCCTGCTCCTCTTACACAAATCACAGACATAAACCCCTGCACAGGGTAGAAAACCACACGGGAATGTGTTAGATGCAAATGGCTCCTGGCAGCTGCTGGGGTGTTTGCACAGCACTGTTCACACTAAGCAACCAGAAGCCTAAAATATACACTGCTTTAATCCAGCACCCACCACTCAGATACATCATTTCTGATACAGCAGAGCAGCAAACCAGAGAGCTCCCTTCCACTTTGTTTTTAGAGACAATCTACCAGACTACAGAAGGTGTGCCACTCCTTATTTTTAATAATGACATTTTTCAGCATCTACAATATTCTCTCCTACAAAGTCATCAGACAGCCCAACTATGCTTCACAGGACTGCACCAACTCCATAAGAAAATTCTCAAGATGTATAACCCTGAGCAACAATCTCAACAAAAGAATGAATTCTTATTCTGCCTCTTTACTGTCTTGTTCTCTCTGATCTGTCATATCTTAACTTACTGCCTTTTGCAACAGAGTTCAGGGGAAAAAACCTATTTCAACTGGAACACATAATCCAAGGTCAAAGTGACAGATTGATTTCTTTGCATTTGCAAATGCAAAGAAATCAATCTGGAAATGGTTCTGATCTTCCTTCACAAACATCTTTTCACTTCTCACAAATATAGGCCCACTAACACACCTACCCTGCATGAAGTCCACAAGTAGCATTCCATCCATAGTTTTGATTGCACTCAAAACAATTGCTACTGGAGACATTTTAAAAAAATTAAAATAGTCACCTCTAGCCATTTAAAGTATTACACTGTGTATAATTTAAAGCAATAAATTCCACAAAAACCAACACACATAGTGGGAACATATATGTATATTGTAGATACTCGCACCAAAAATTAATCTATATGGATTAATCTATATTACCAGTGGAAGAAACTAATTTTTTTAAGTGCTTGTCAAAGGTACATTTCAGCTATGCCTTGTTGCTCTTCAGTGGTGCCTTTTGGAAGGGTGAAGGGTAGGAGTGAGTACTATGTCTCAAAGTGTTTTACAGCTGATTACAGTGAATTCTTTCTACTGATGCTTTTCCATTATATGTTTTCTAGTTCATCAGAATGTGCACACAGGAGGGATGTATTTTAATAAAGAAACTGTTAAATTGGAATTGGACATGTTTCATTTTGAGTACCCAAAAATCCAAACCAAAGAGGGAAGACAGCACTGAAGACCACCAACAAAAGACAACAAGAAGCAAGGTCTGAGAAAGAAAAAGACACTGCTCCAAACAGAGAGGGGAAAAAAAAATCACTTTTCTCCTCTGTCATGAAGCTGCCTCAGACACACCTTTGGTTCTGGACTACACGATATGCACTTATATATGTTTATATCCAAAATATAAACACGCAATGTATGTTCACACATAGGTACTCTGATGTCTGGTTTGCTTTTCCAAAAACTCTAGCCATCAGTATCACCACTGAGGTCAACAACAGCTGTTATTTGGTTCCATGAAAAACTGACCCGGATGACTGTATTTAGGCACAACAGCTCAAATTGGTGGCTAAACAATAAAAAAATGTGCTCTGGATAACCCAAATTGGCTGACGAAAGTATTTCAGGTATTAATTTTGAGCTACTACACACAACAATGAATACAAGGAAGGTGCTAATTATGAGTTTTATTAAATAAGGCATTTAAAATAAACTAGTATTAAATTAATCTTCCATCTAGATGCATTATGTGGTCCAAGAAGCATCTCAGTGGACATTAAGCAAATTGTTCACTTTTTTCTTTGGGAAGAGGGAGCAATTTCTCTTATAGCTGCCTTTAAAACTTCCTTTTCAGTCCTATTACTAGGTGAACTGCTGTCAGGAGCACACACCAGGCTATAGACCCCTTCCTACACTGCCTAAGCACTGGAATTCCAGCAGGGCTTATATATCAAATGATGCCATGATTTTAACTGCATGCAAAAGGAAAGCTGTATAGCCATATAATGCACGGACTTAATGCGATAAAAATAATGTATACAAATTGTGAAGCTGAGAGGCAAGTGCATGATAAAGAACAAGCTTTTGGGTTTAGAATAACATTTCTTTCATTCCTCCTTTTTCAAGTGCAATTTCAATTTAAAAAGTCAGGCACCAAAACCACTAAGTTGTTAATCCAAACCACCCTTCTTTCCAATGTCTGATTTTCAGTGAGGAGCCATGCCTATAAAAGATTCACAGTCCAGGAGCTTGAATGAATAAACCTACTGGTTACATGGTATCATAAAACTTTGAATATGGCAAAATTAAGCCACAGAGATAGATGATGAAAAGAGTGCTATCTTATCCAACTTTTTAACGAAAAGGCAAAACATCTTTTGTAATGGCAAGAGAGCATCTCTTTCAATGCTTGAAGCCCAAAGCCTTGAAACAACAGCCTCTCTATAAAGAACGTTTGAGTTCACGTTCACACACACCCCCAGCAGAGCCCAGTGAAAATCCTCCTGAGCTACCGCCAGCTCAGGGCAGCTCCAGCCCCAGCCGAGCCCAGAAGAAAAAGCAACAATTGACAGATGAAGTAGCACAGTTATACAAAGTAGGTTACAGGCCGAATTTAATACCTGGCATGGCAGCCCACCAGCCTGCACCCAAAGGATCAAGTTGCTTAAAAACCCCTCAGCGTTTGCTGCATAATCCAGGGTACCTCCCTATATGCTCTGGAGCCACCACAAATTTCATTCATTTCAGAGGATAGGCACAGATCAGTACTGGTACCAATCAAAAACCAATTTTCAGTTCTAAAAGATAACTAAATGATCAGCCACACAAAGTTTCACCCCTGAGAAAATCTGGATACAACATGCGCAACTCGTGAAACACTTACCTAAATTAACTGTTGCCTTGAACAGTGTTGCAAAGAGAAACAAAAGATAGTAAATTGTATCCTCAACTGAAGGTTGCACTGATTCTGGAAGTAATTTAACACAAAATGTACAAAGTAAAAGTTAACTTTGTTTCCTTTCACAGAATTAAATATCATAATTTTATCACACACCAAAAAGAAGCCAACCCTACCAAAGTCTGAGATATGTATTACCTATGCCACAGCCATTTAAAGACTTCACTCCATTTTTCTACTAAAAATGCTCTGGTGGCACAGGAGTCCGGACACGTAAATTATGACAAACAGCTTCTCATCCATTCCCACAAAATCCACGACACTTTCCTCTTCCCATCCATCACCAGCAATTAGCCCTTGTTTTCAAGAAGTCTCACCACTTCCTTTCCTCACCAATAATCTCTGGCTCACTACCATGCCAGACTCTATCCTTATCAGCCCAGAATACCCACTCCCACTGCTCACTTATTAATTTTATGGCAACCACATGCCTCCTCCTTCCACACCCAGCAGCCTCCCAGGCCTGCAAGAAATTCCATGCAAACATTCATGATTCTACTTCAGCGCTCTCTCTTATCTCTGACATGGAAGTAATGCTGGCATCCAGAGCAACATCACACTTATCACCCCCCACGGGACTTTAGGCCTTAAAATAAATTTTCCAAAACAACAACAAAACCAACAAACAAAACCAGTACAAAACCAAACAAAAATAAAAACACAGAAAAGTGACAGAAAAATTTATACTGGAACCTTTGGAACCTTTAAGATGTATCAAAATGCATTTTAATTCATAGAGTTGCAACATTGTTCTTAAATAGAAGGACTGTAGCTTTAGTTTACAGATACAATGAAATTAAATCAGTTTTCAATTTTTAGTAGCAGTAGACATATCTGGACTAGGCAGGAGCTTTTTCTCTTCTTTCTTCTTTGTACAGAGTCAAACCAAATTTCTTCTTACTAATCTACAATATTCATGGATTTAAATATAGAATCCACACTTGTAGTAGTCTCATAACCTTTCAGGGGAAGTACTGTCCCTGTCCTCGAAGGCCAGAACTAATTTTTTGTTAAAATATTCTAAGTCCCCCTAGCTTATCTATTTCCCCCTACCAAACCAAACATATCTATGCATTTCAATCAAGGAAAGGTCAAGATATCAAGCACACTGTGGCCCTACCTCAGGCTTCACAAATAGTTTGTGATAAATTTCATGTTATGACAATGCAAGTAAAAAAAAAAAAAATAATAAAAATAGAATCCATTAGTGACTTGGAAAGCTTCTTGCTACATAAAATAAATCCAATCAAGAAACAGAAAACAATTCCAGACACCATATGCCTCTGTCCTGACATTACTGAGAGCACTTTAAGGAAAAAGCGGTTGCATGTTGGAAGCTTTGTTTTCATTTTAAGCCTTCATGCAATTATTTCTCAATCATAACTGCAATACAAGGTGTGGGGGATTGTGGTTTTTGTAAACCCTTACCCAGATTTCAAGTGGAAGCTCTCTCTTTCCAGCCTTGGTTGACTTCCTTGTACCTCTCATAAAAATTTGCTCTGACAAGAAAAGAAACATACTGTACTCCAATGGTTATATTGCTTCTGTAAGAATACTGTACCTCAAGTTGCATAATAAGGTGACAAACTAGTGAAAGGAGAAAAATTTTTAAAAAATAAAACATCACATTTACAGTTATGTCTTCTACTATAGTAAGCTATATGATTTCACACATGAGATTCACCCAGCCTCGAGCAAAATATGGAGGAAAAAAACCAGATGCAATTATCAATAGCATTTTCTATGGAACCAAAGATAAAAAGACAACTCCATTCCAGTAAGGTGCCCTGACCTATGGCTTCCATCTTGCTTTCTCAGTGAAGATCAGGAAGTGAATATTTACCATGCCAGCCCCCTCATAGCTGCCCAATACTCTTTGGGCTGCCTGGGAGACCTTTCAGGGACTAACAATCGTATGTCCAAAAGCTTTCTCACAAAATTTTACCCAAGAATCAAACTGTGCCTCCAAATCCTGAGGAGGACACTGCAGTGAAGTGTCTGGAAAAGAAGGCTTCTTTGTCCTCCATTGCTAGAAGCAGGGCCTCCCACAGGAGGGTTAAAGGCAGCAGGCCTTCAGAAAAGCATCCCTATCCCTATTTTGTACCAGGAACCCACCAAGAGGGGCACACATGGGTCTACAGAAATTTCCACCTCACTTGGGAATCCAGAAAAACACTTCAACCAAAGGGAAGGAACAGTCAAAGAAATCAAATTCTTATCACATTTTCCTTTCTACCTTCCTAGATGTTAATGGATAAGAAGTTACTCAATGTGCCATCTCCTCTTCCACCTAAAAATCTGTCAGTAACAAAACCTGCCCTGTTCTCCTCTGCCCATTTTTCACGATGCACAAACCCAATAAAGCAACTCACCTGCTCACACACACTACACTGTAAAATTTGCACTCCTTGCAGCCTGTTAAATCTCTTCCACATGCAGGTTGGGTTGGCCTGGAAGACCCTCATGCTTACTCTCACCTCAGTTACACAGAGTAAAATATTTTCTCAAAAAAAAAGTACATTGGCTAGAAGGCTTCCTTAATTGAGAGCATAGTTCAAAAGAGGAATCACTGTTTAAACTGCTGGATTTTGTTTAATCTGTTTTAGGTGCAAATTCTGCTACCAGATGAAAATTCCAGGGTAGGTTTTTGAGGGGGAGTTCAGAACTCCCTCCACCCCAAGCACAGAATAAACCACACTGCCTCAAAACACCAGCAAGGGTTTCGATCACCTTCCAGACTGTCACAAGCAAAGCAAGCTACTGCCAAATTGCAACCAAAGACAAATCACAGAAACAACCTCTTTCCCACACTTCAGGCTCCCATACCCAAAAATCTTCTCTCAAGCAGCAGCTCCTCCCAACCAGCCCCCTGTGAGAGCATCAAGGCTCCTTCTCACCCCAAGTAAGGCAGGTGTGGTCCCCATCACCCCTCCCAGGGCCCAGGTGCTGCTCCTTCCCCACAGTTCTCAGCCTCCAGCCAGCCCCTGCTGCATCTGGTGCCTTTGCTGGGACTGCCCCCAGAAGAAAGGTAGGAACACCCCAGCCAGAGCCCCCAGAAAGCATTTTCCCATTTCTCTGCAAGCCCAAATAAGGGTCTCATCTCCTACCAGTGGAGCATGCCTCCCAGCTGGGAGCTACCATGCTGAACACTTTCTATCTGGCCCAACTTTTCCTCTCTCTGCATGCAGATCTCATCTCCAAATAGGAGAATGATTCTTTGCATTTTATTGGAAATAGTCCAAAGAAATTTGAAGACAGATAAGTTGTAAATTTTAACAGTTTGTCAACAAGTTATTAGTACTTGAAATGTTCAAAGTACAAACAAATGCAAATATATCTAATGATTTGGCTACTATATCCAGAATCTTATGGCAATAATGAAATTCATTCTACACAAACTCTCAGATTAAGCTAAAAGGAGTAGTTTCTCCTCAGTAATTTTTACTCCTTGTAGTAAAAATTCCTCTCCATTTTCAGTGTTGATGAAATTAATAGTTTTCATGCAGATAAATGAAGTCTACCTCTATGTTCAATTTAGTTTTCCTAAGGAGTGACAAGTTCCTGAGAAGAATCTCAGCTAGAACAAAATCTTCACAGAAACAAAAAAGGATTGCTGTTTTGATTTTCTTTAAATAGAAATATAATATAACTAGGCTTCATTTCCAAGATGACACTAGATAGCCATTCTAAATATTTTCATCCACACAATCTATTTATTATTCTCTGTCTTCTCTTTCCACAAACAGCACAAGACTTTCCATTTCTGAGACTTCAAATTAAAGACTTTCATATGGTTATCTTCAGTCATGCAAAGTTCAAAAATAGTACAAATGCAGAACAATATTAAGACCGTAAATCTAAATGTACGTTAATTGCATCCAGTACGCAGCAAAAAGCTTACCCACAATAATCAAGAAAATTAAGAGTAGGTCTTTATTAAAACTCAGTCAGAACCAGGAAATTAGAACTGTATTGCTTCTTGTATCTCTGTTTACTACAGGAAAGGATCACAAGTGATTATTTGTTCAGATTTCTGTTTTGCTCTAAAGTAGGCCAGCCAGCTCAGCACTTTTCTTAAGATTATGAATACTTGTCTGCCCTACATATGGTTTAGGCTGAAACCAATCAGTTGAGCTGAAACACAGCAAAACCAACTATTTCACGTCATTCATTTTCAGCTATAATGAAGAAGTGCACAGAACAGGTATAAAAGGATCAGATTTTAAATACTTTTAAAATTTGCTTTGCCATTAGCATCGTTCACCAAGGAGCTCACTGATTTCCTCACTATTGGATTAACACTTCATCTAGATTCAAAAATAATTTGTTGCTCATTTATAACTCTTTAACTACTTGTTTTCTCTGCTAGTTTCCAGTTCATTTTTTTACATTGATTACCTCATTTAGTAGGAAAACTGAGTGCTGAACTGCATCCAGTAGACTTTTATATTACTAGGACATTCAGGATGGAAGCACACTTTGCAAGAAGCCTTACATCAAAATTTCAAAAAGATATGAAACAAAATAATTTCTTGGGTTTTTAACTGAAATACTTCTGTTTGCTCTTTCTCCCCCACACAAGCCATTTTTGAGAGTTTTGTTGTTATTTGGAGGAAAATATGTTAAATCATAGAAGGTTGCTATACTGAGTTCAAAATAGAAAATAGTAACATTTTCAAACAAACTGAGCTATTTGGAAGATGAGCACTGCAGAAAGTGCTTTGCTTAAATTGTTTTTAACTTATTTTTCTTAAAAGTTAGGTAGTCTCAATTTCTAGAGCTGGTAAGCACTCATAGACTCTATGAAGTCATTACCTTCAATATATAATCTAATTATGGAAAAAAAAACCCTTTCATATTTGGGTTTTCCTTTTCCATTTAAGATATAAACATTATCAAATCATTAGTAAGACATTTCTGTCAGATTAACACCACTCAAAACTCTTGCAGGTATCAGTAGCAAGGTAAAAAAAAAAAAAAAAAAAAAAAAAAAAAAAAAAAAAAAAAAAAAGAAAAAAAGGCCACAAAGCAAGTTTGTTTAAAACAAAGACAAGTATTTGTATTTAGTGTTCTGATGTATGAGACAGTATTTTTGCACCAGGGGGGAAGCATACCTTTCATCAGCTGCAGAACCTTGGTATCAGATGGTGATATAATCCAAATGGGTCTCATTAGCATATTCCACAATATCCACAAGTTTCAGCATGGGGCTCTTCACTTCCCCCAGGAGACCATTAACCATTACTATGAATCCAAAATAAGCTAAGACATTAAGCAGCTGTATGGTCCAGTTGGAACCACGACAAGCAGCCCTGAGGAATCCCAAGCTGTATTCCACCATTTGAAGGGTAATGCAATATGGCACCCATCACAGACTGATGTTCTGGCAACCATCCCATTTTCCCAGAAATCATGTTGTGACCTGTTCAAATATGAGGAAGAAGTGTTAGTTCAGCACAGTAACTCCGTCACGCGACTCAGGAACTAACATACAAATATAAAGTTACATTCTTCTGGATAATTTCAAACACAAATTTCTTCACAGATTTAGACACATCCTAAACTCAAAGCCTGCTGATGGCATTTTGTTTTAAAAACATTGTGGGGCTGGGGTGTAACAGAAGAAGATTTAAGAAAAAGGCTTTCATATATATCTACAGATTGCACAGTCTTACCTCCTAGAAAGCACTGAAGTGACAGAGAAAAAAGGTAATATAAAGGATCTTCAACTGCCCTGGCAGGTGTTTAAAAGCTAATGAAAACAGTTAATAAAAAAAAAAAAAAAAAAAAAAAAAAAAAAAACTAAGTAGAAAAAATAAAACTTATCAACCCTTTTGAGGGAAACGTATGCAGATCTTCTCTGCCTCCTTAGCCCTGTTGCAGTGTCTCCCCACAGCACCTCCACCAGCAGATGTGCTACTTCAGCTGGGACCTAAACTTTGAGCACTGCTGATGGCATTTGGCCCTGGAAGAAGCCAAAGTAGCCCAACCCACATCAGTCTACTCTGGTAGTCCCTCTGTGCAATTCCTTCAGAGGTGCAAAGAGCAGATTTGACTTAGGTTGGGAAGGGGACTATGGAGAATGGAGAGAAAAGTCTGAGTGCTGTGCACAGGAGGGAACAATGACGTGAAGAACAGTGTCAGGTCTGCGAAGATGGAGTGAGGGAAAGGGAAAAAAACAAACTTCCACACTAAGGACAATGGAGAGGAACTAGAAGAAGCTTTTAGAGACTGGAAGATGCATGTACACAGAGACAAAGGTGAGAAGAAAGGAGAAAGTGAACATTTGTGAACAAGTATAGGACAAGCTAGAAGCTCTGTCTGCAGAACTGGGTAACATGGATGTAGAGCAGTCCACAGAAGAATAAGTTTAGGAGAGAACAAGAAGAAGCTCTATGCTTCACATCAGGAGAAATGAGCATTTCTAAGCATGGAAGAAAAGAAGGATCCTGGCAAAAGGAATTTTTCATGAGAAATACAAGCATAAAGGTAGAAGAGTAGATGGAAAGAGATTGAGGAGGAGGAGAATGAATAACAATAAAAAGTAAAAAGTAGACTTCAGAAATTCTGAAATGGGTAGATCTAAGGAGAGAGGGGGACAATTAGGAAATTGGGACAAGAAAACACAAGAAAGTAGAGTATTGGGATGAAAAAAGATAAAAATGGAAGATTATTACATAGTACAGAAAAAGAAGATGGGGAAATAATAAGATACCTAATTGATCTAGATAATTAAGAAAAGTACAAAAAGCTCACAAGTAAGTTTTGTGGAGTTGCGATGCTTGCTCTAGAAAGCGTGAAGCAAAAGGAATGGAACAAAACCCAAGGCAACTCTCGCGTTTCCAAAGGGTCGAAGGGAATTGCACTGAAGCCCAGCCGAGGAAGGGCCAGCCTGGACTGACCCTTCCCACTCTCCCAGTGCAGTCGGAAGAACAAAGTCCTCCCTCTGGTCCGTCTCTCTTCTCCAAAAATTGTCCCTCGGCACTTCTGTGCACCTTGGCTCTCTGGGATGGTCCCACAGCCGCAACGTGTTACCCTCTGGGGTGTCTTGGGCCCCGCGACCCAAGCTGGCACACGGAGGAGCACCCACCTTGCCCCTGCTGCGCGCTGCCCTGCCCAGCCCAGTCCCCCCACTCCCTGGCCAGGGCCGCCAGGACTCCCTACAATCCCGTCAAGTTTTCCCCGTCTTCAGCTTTTCTCTGTCCCAACACTTAAAAACACAGCCCGATCCAGAAAGCCCTCCGAGTCCACTTCCCTCCCCACCAAAAAAAAAAAAAAAAAAAGGAAAAAAAAAAAAAAGTTAAAACTCTAAAATAAAACAAAGCAGGCACAAGAAGGAGGCAAGGCCCCCCGCCCGACTAGTGCCCCCAGCCCGCATTAAGGGAATTCGGGCGGAATGACTGTCTTACCCTCCCCAAAAATACCTGCATGTGCTCCCAAAAGTACAAAGGAAAGGCTGGGCTGGCCCGCAGACGCCTCCGCTGCGCTCCCAGACCCGGGCGCGGATGGCAGGGCGGAGGGGGGAGCGACGAGGGAGCAGGGAAAGAACAATAAACCCCAAGTCCAAACGTACCTTCTCCTTTCTCTAAACTGTGAAACCAGATTTCCTTAGAAGCCTACGGCGGGGCTCTTTGCTTTTAAGCGGAGGGAGAGCTCCAAGAAAGTTGAGCAAATCTCTTCCGATAAAGTTGCCGAAGATGAGTTAACCCGGGAGAGGCGAGGAAGAGATGGAGAGTTCATCCGAGTTTCTCCTTTTGTTCAAGTTGCCCGAGCAGACAAAGAGCCGGCAGCGGCGGCAGGTCCCCCGCGCCCCTGCTCCCCCCGCGGTCCGGGCGCCGCCGGGGTCCCGTACTGCCCTCGCCCCCCGCCTCCTCCCACCACCGCAACTTTCCGTCTGCTCCATCCCTCCTCAGCCCCGACCCCGGCTCCGGCGCAAAACTTCCCTCGAACTGAACCTCCCAGAAAAAGAAAACAATTTAATTCAAGGCGGGGGAGTGGGGGGTGGAAAGGGAGAGAACCATCTCTCAAATCATTATTTCCGGTAGATGCACCTCTTTGTTTGGATTCCCCCGACTGTCAGTGAGGACAAGCCTCTGGGGATCTGCTTTCGGACAGTTTGATCTGCCGGAATGAGACGGGCAAACGCAGGACATAAAGAAAAATAACTTTAAAAGAAAGAAAAGGGGGGTAAAAAGTAAATAGAAAACAATATAAAACTCCGGAGTTGCGAAACGAACCCGTTTTTCATGGACACGGGAAGTACATAAATAAACAACTGAAGGGGAATTTCGGAAAACTGTTGGTTCTCCTCCCCCTCCCCTTCGCACTTTTCCAGAGAACGTAACAAAAAAAGCCCCCCGAAACCTCCTGGCCGAGGCTCCGTGCCGCCGCTGCCAGCTCCTGGCATCCCTACCTGTTGCGTAAAGAGCCAAGATAGGGCCGACCGCATCCGTCCCAAAGAAACCCAAAGGGAAGGAGTGGACCTCCCGCACCCCACGGCCCCTCCACCTGCCCTCCGGCAGCCTCCACGGGGACACGGGCACGGGCGTCGCTGGCAGCCCCGGCGCGTCCCCGGCGGACGGCGCGGCCGCCCCGCGCCCTGCCCGGCCCCGCTCCGGGGCGGCCGTCGGGGCTCCCCGGTCCCCGCCGAAAGTTTGGCGGGGCGGGGCCGGGGTGCGCCGCGGCCTCGCACCGAGACAAAAGGAGCGCGGAGCACCGCTGCAACTCACCTTGGAGGGAGAGAGTGAGGCTGAAGAGACACCTTCCGCCTCAGTCCTCCTCCTCCTCCTTCCCACCCCCCGGCCCTGCGGGACAGGCTCATGCTGGGGACCGGGGCGCGATCACCCGGCTCAGCCCCGCCGAGGGTCCGCTCCCCGGCGCGGAACAAAAGCGGGGGGGAGCTGCCCTGCCGCCCCCGCCCCCCCGCCCCCGCTGTCCCTAACTTTTTGGTGCACACCTAGCATCCCAGCGGCCCGGCCCCGCGCTGGGGAAGGACGGGGGAGCGCGACGGCGCGCCCGGATCGGGATCCCCAAGACGGGGCAGCGGGCCCGGGGCTGCCGGCAGGGCGGGAGCGCTGCCGGGAGGTGTCGCCGGGTGGGGGGGCCAAGACGCGGACCCGCTGCTCATTGTCTGCCCGAGGGTGTGCCCGTGGCAGGGCGGCGTGGAGGGTGCGTGGGCGTCCGCAGCACGCGTGAGGGTCTTGTGAGTTTGTTCACTCCCTGTGCGCAGTGGACATGGGTGCCAGAGGCTCCAGCCCTCAGGACCTTGCCTACCAGGCCTGAAAGATGTCCCCAGTGCTGTTTACTTTGTTTTCTTTTCTCTTTTTTGTTTGTTTGTTTTTGTGTTGATTTGGTTGGGGTTTTTTCGTTTTGTTTTGGGGTTTTTTTTTGCCTTAGAAACAAACAAAACCTTGGAAAAGTTACTAGGAAGTGGTAGTCAATAGCAGCCCATACCCAGTATGGTAAGGCTAGTTTTTCAAAGTCAGATAACAGGGGATGATCTTGAGATGTGGGGTTTTTTTCAGAAGGGAGAAGAGAATGGAAGGGCACACTATTTAGCCTTTGGTTAAGTTGTCCTGTTGACAGCTTCTACAGTCCCTGCTCACCTATGACTCTTCCTATTTTCCTTCAGTTCATGTTCATTTCATGCCAACAACCCCCAACTTTTCCTTCTTCCAGCTCCTTTCCCCCTCCCAATCTTCCCTAGCTTTGAGATTCATTCAAACCATTTCCTCCTACCCAATGATGTCAGCCTCAAAATTTTGTTTTTTAAAACATTTTGCAACTCCCCACCCAGGATCAGCCTTTTTATCCTCATGCCCCAGAGAAACTGCCCCCAGCTCTTCCATCGCTGCTTGTGATTTATGTTGCTCTCGAGCACTGTCTACCTACATTCTGCTGCAATGTACATTGCTGTTGGTTTTCATTACAGATTTCTGTGGTGAAATGATAATACATATAGTGTAATGCCCGGCATGAGAAGTAGAAGCATCCTTGTAGTCATTCTTTACCATTCACCTTCTTCAGCTCTTCTGCACTGAGTGCTCTGGAGCAACTATCATAACACTTATAAAATTTCCTCCTGAATTATTTTCTATGCACTGTTTCTCCCTTCCATCCATTTCTGATTTTCACAGGTTTTTATTCTCTCCATCTACACTATTTCCATGGTTGTTTTGTCCATGTTTCTCTTGCCACCTCTGCACTTTTGTTTCCTTAATCTTTTGGTTTTATGGTGGAAGAGGAATGTTGACTGCACCTTTTCTTACTTCCACCCCTATTTCTCTGGTTTTCACATACACTCTTTTAGCAGGGCACAGTGAAGCCCAGCAAACACGTACTCTTCTGCTAACACATATATATATTTTTTTTTTGCTGTGTTTCTTTTTCAGATGATTCCCAAATCCAGTGGAGCACTGTCCTGTTTTTTGCTCGTTGTGCATTGTGGTGCAACCAGCAAACATCCTACAAAGGGCTGCTCTTGGTGGCATTTTCTGGAAAAACACAAATTTTACAAGTAGCTCCTTGTGTCATGGGATTTTGGCTTTGGCAGACATCAATGGCATGTTGCATAAAGGTATAACTTGCTGAGAATTTGTGAAGATGTTGAATTACCCCATGGTCTGCCAGCTGAGTTGGAGCTTGTGGGCCAGGTAAATACGATCAACCATGCAGAATTCTTTTCTTCCCTTGGAAGAAGGAGGCCAAAAGCAGAAGACATAATAATATACATTGTAACTCTCTGGTACTGGTGCTACTTAAACAAAACATGTGTCTACCTTATTACTTCATTATGAGTGATAAAGGTTACTAATCACTGGATCAGACATCACCAGTTGCCTAGGATCCCATAATCATGGATCACATTCAATACACATAAAGAGAGGAGGGTCACCATTGAAAATATCTTGTGAAGAGCTAACTGAGCAAGGATGAGAAAAATAGAAAAATTGTTTGAAAGGACAAAAATGTCAGAAACATTTCAATAAAAGCTTTTGTGTCTTATAGAAGGGCTCATTTGATGGGTAAGTGGCCATCTGCCATTGAGACAGTAAAATTTTTTTTAAATTCCCTCGTGGTTCATTGGGCAGGTAAAGAGAAGCATTAAGCAGTAAAAAGGAATACATAAGAGGCAACAAAAAAAGGAGCAGTTTATGATAATTAACATGAAGTAGAAGTTATATAATGTAGAACATTATTTGGAAAAGTCAAAAACTTTACACAAAAATCCACATCTTGAATGGATGAAATGAAAACAATTTTACAGTAAGTGGGGAATGAAGCATCTCCTAACAATGTTCATAGGCCTTTCAGTTCTAATTATGAGACAAAAAAAATTATACTAATGATACCTGTGTTCTGCAAGTGGGAAGATAAATATTGCACACAGAAAATAACCTATTTTATGGTCTTTGGGCAGCACCTATCTCCAATAAACATTGAATCCTGACCCCCAGATGCCTTGCACCCTAACATCAGAAAGCCCTTGGCACATTATGTCACAGCAATGTCAGTTTAATAAATCCTGGAATGCCATGGGAATTATGGGAATTATGGAATCATATTGCCAACATTGTGCCAATATGAAAATGGGGCAAACAGAAAGACACAGATTACAATACTCCATTTTGCCTAACATTCACCCCTTAAAAAATAGTGGAAAGCCTGACACAGGACTACACTCAAGGAGAACTAAGGATAAGAATAATCATTCTAAAGCACTGTTCCTTTATCTTTAATTCCTTTTTTGTATTTAAATTTCACAGTGGATATAGAGTGGGTTGGAATACAGATCTAGTGACAGCTCCACATGCTGACTGATCTG
Organism: Pyrgilauda ruficollis; assembly: GCF_017590135.1. Taxonomy (NCBI): domain Eukaryota; kingdom Metazoa; phylum Chordata; class Aves; order Passeriformes; family Passeridae; genus Pyrgilauda; species Pyrgilauda ruficollis. The sequence continues at coordinate 8,782,278 of NW_024524934.1, read as the reverse complement.
GCTTGAAGAAAGTCACAACAGTGAAGAAATTTCCCATGGAGTGCCAATATTTAAACATTTCCAAATGGCAGTGACCTAGTCTCGTCTGGCTCCCAAATAATAGAAACAACTAGCCTATACTACCTGTGTTTAGTTTCTAAATCCCTGATTCCCACACGCACAGCCACATTTTTCATAATCCTTTCTGATTTTTCTGAGCTATCTGATTTCTTCCTGTCTCTGTATGACTTTTACTCTGCTTCCCAAATCTCCTCAAGGAAAGGCTTAACCAAAATTAACTCTAGACACAATTTCAGGACTTTTAAGATCACAAAAGTTCATCAAATCATCATATAAAAGGTCAAACTTTTTTCCTTGGCAAACTAGACAGAAAACATAATCCAATTTATCTTGTATTTATCCTGGTTGCCCATATTCCAGAAAAGTGTTCCATTTTGCTAAAACATTGTTGGACACACAGTCAACCACTTCTCTTAAGAACAAAGCCAGCTATAATCCTAGCTGTTAAAAAAAGAAAACAACAAAACAAAAACAACAATGGCTGGACCTCATTTTAAATCAAAATTTGTTTGGCTTTAGTTCTAGTTACTTTTAAAATGTATTTTATGTCTCACCACCACATTAAATTAGTGTACAGCTAATTTTATAAATGGGGGCCTGAAAGCAGGACTGGCTGCACAGGACAGGAAACCTTCCTGCAGAGATAATGTACTTACAGGATTGTTTTAATCTCTTTGAGGAATTACTTACATTAAATTGTTGAGGTTCCATTACATTTACCAAGAAAACATGCAATTGCTTGAAGTTTGCCAGCTGAGAGGGCTTCTGGGGCTGTAACTCTCATTCAACACTTGGTTGCCAAACCAAGGGCAGTGGCCATTTAGAAGCACACGTCAGTGCCACAACAGTGATGTGAAGACTGGAATTCCCCAAGCCCTGTATTTTGTGTAGCTCCTGTAAGCACCTACCATGCAGATCAAAATGAGGAGCAGCCCAGCCTGCAGCAGGGAGCTGGGTGCTGATTATATCTCACTCTCATTACCACAGAGCGCCCCAGAAGAGGAGGGTTGGTTGAAGTTCTTTCTATTTTAATACATCAGTATTAAACTCACAGAACTCATAGAAAAGTTAGCGTACATCAGCTACAGTAACTGTCTTTGCTTTCACTGTGAGAAGAAAAAACTGCAAGAAAAGTTCAGGGTTGCTTAACCTCGCATCCCTGAGAAGTGAACTAGCACTCCAGGAGTGCTCCAGGAGCATCTGAAAATTCTGACTTCACTGTGAGCTTCTGATGTTGCCATGTGTAGGAAGAGGCGCAGAACAGCAGATGATCAGCAAAATGTGGTCTCTTAGGGGATAATTCAGAGAATCTGCTGATTTCCTAGCAAATTTTTTTGCTTCTCATGTTATTTTTCTCTATGAAGAGGCTGATTTTACCACTACTCTCTTTTGTGGAAGTGTGAATCAAATCAATAGGCCAATCCACTCCTGTAAATGTAAAGACCAAGAAAGACAAACCTGCAAATGAAAGAATTGTTTTGGCATGAATATATTCTTCTCTGTAGACACATATCCAGCAAATTCATAGGATACTTATTTTTTGGGGAGAAAGAAAAACTAAAAAAAACCAAAAACCCAACCCAAACTATATTATTCCAAAAGGGTAGAAAATCATGAGCTTTCCAGTTGTTTGGGTTTTTTTTTTAATCACCAAAAGGTTCTTCATAACATCTGCACTCTGGAGAAAGAAAATACAATTTGTAACTGATTTGCAACCAGCTCTATTTTCCTAGTGGTCTTCTTTTCCATCAAGTCTCCATTTTGATCAAGCCAAGAAAAGTCTTACCTTGTAGACCTCATAAACATAACTTTTAAAAAAAATTTTTTGGATGCGTATACCAGAGCCCCTTTGTCACCTCCATTTACATCTTATTTTGTTGGGATTTTGGAGTGGGATGGGGGGGTGTTGGGGTTTTTTTTTGTCCAAACCCACTCTTTTGATTTGGCAAATCAATAATCAAGCACAGACCTGACTCCATTCTGTTTCTTTCACTTTTTCCTCCAGAGTCTATGGTTTTACAAATAGATCTTGTACAAGAGATCCTGAAGAAACAGATAATTCCCAAGCAAATTCAAAAGAGTGTTTAGTTTAGCAATATGTTCGTACATGATGATTGCTAGTGCAGTATCTATTCCTCATAAATGAAAATTTTTATTACGAAGAATGAAATTTCCATAGCAAGCTGAACAAATGAACAGGCCATTTTATACTATTCTTACTAGATAAGGTCAGAATCATCACTTTTCCATATTCTTGTTCCCATTTACTCTATATATGCATACCACTTAAATAAATTCTTTTCAACAAAATAAGACTAAGTTTGGGGAGCTCTTTTTCATCCTTACCTTCTTCAACCTGAAAGTTTTAAAACATTAACTTGGACTTATTCCTTCCTGAACATTTTTATTTGTTTGACAAATATTAAGTTTCAATATAGCTACAAAATTAGATAGTGTATAGAGATGATCTAATGTATATACCTTCACCTTCAAAATTGTAAGAAAAATATGGCAATTTGTTTTGAATGTTTGAACCTAAATTTCTGAATATAGTGTTTGATAATATCCATTCTTCTCACCCCCAGACAACCTTCAAGTAATTTCTAGTTGTTTTTCTACTGATTTAATTAATTTTCTTCCTCTTTGGTTTATAGTAAAAATGTCAGCCTTTTTAGCTCACCATTTTGTGATTTAAGAAATCATCCCACAATATTGACAAAGGTGCTGGACTAGAATTATTGTCAATATGAACTCTTTGGTTCATAAAACTTCTTGAGCCTTCACCTGAATATTTGAGAAGCAAAGAAACAATGAAATCCTTGCTCTGAATTCCCTCATATAGCAAATATACAGGACAATGCCAGGAAAAATATTTTAATCCTATTTACAACCTTGTTTAAGAGGGCTTTGTGCACCTTGTTTTCTTATGAAAAACCTGTTTGTAGCGCAATAATATATCTCTGTGCCTTCATAATATGGCCAGATAGATACACAGACAGAGGTTTTTGTGGCCAGCAAAAAATCTAATTTGGGACTTCCCCATCTCTGCAACCATAGCCAGTCCTATAAAAAAAACCCCCATGCTTCCGCTTCATGTGGGTGCGGTTACACTGTCTGCAGCCCTCAAAAAAAAAAACCAAAAAAAAGGTCTATGAGACAGCACACACTTCCCCCACAGGCACAAAGGGACAGGAGGAAGAACCAGCCCACAGAGTGCAAAGCTGCTCCTGTTCTCCTGGCTCTGGACATTCTCAGTGCCACCAAGGACCAGGGCACAGAACGCTTGTGCAGCCAGAGGGGTCTGCTGCTTTTTGGGACAGCTGGAAAGAGCCAGACGAAGGAAGGAGCAAGTGAAGAGCTGAGGAAAGGGAAGGGGATGAAGGCCAGACTCCACTATCCGTTCAGAGGTCATGCAAGCAGGGAAAGCCTCCTCCAAGCACGAGGCTGCCCGGGCCACCGTGAGACTGCACTGTAATTCCACCCACACCAGCAAAACCAGGCTTGTTTACCCTGCAGAGTGCCACGTTCTCCTGCCACAGATCCAGCAAACCAACCCAGCCTCCGTGCTGTGATTCTGGCATGTACTGACCTACTGTATCTTTAGGCCTTATGAGTTTGACCCTTTCCACACAGAAGTAAGTACTGCAAAAATGTGGACATACACCAGTCGTTCTGCAGGATGATGGAATAGAATCTGTTTTTTGCAAGAAATATCAAGGTCACCTAAGGAATACTATACAGCTCTGGTAAAACCAGCATAGTAAATATAGACATGAGATAAACTAACTGTCTGGTTTTCCATTTGCCTGTGACCTCTATTACTGTTCTTTGTTCCTTTGCCTATAACCTCTAAAATTGCCTTTTTGATCCTTTAGGTCAATATGATTATCAGTATCAACACTGCCACTGCTTTCAAATTTTTCAAATAAAACCTCATGTGGAAACTTACGACCCTATTCTATTTGTGAGTTATTAAGAAATTAGTGCCTTTGACTAATATAGAATACTTTCAGTAGTAGATCCATATTCATAAAATGGTAGCTATTCAGTCTTATCACTTTATTTATATTTTGTCACTATTTACACAAATAATTTACCGGCTTTCACCCCTCACCTCTGTGTTTCACATATTTAAGAACTATCATTAAAATCCACATTCATCACAGTCTCCATTCACAGCAACAAAACCAAGCAAATAAAACAAAACAAAAATCCCCTACACAAAGAAAAAAATAACATCATCACAAAAACAATTTACACAAAACCCACCCTGTGTCCCTTCACCACAATTACAACAAAACCTCATGATCATTCCAGTCCCTAACATTGTTCAGTGCTTCTTTTGCCTGTTACTTCTCCCTGTTACTACCCTTGTCTCAAAATCTTCATGAGCCTGTGTTTTGGCACCAAAATCACTGTAGTGTTGACCTTGGATGGACACCAGGCACCCATCAAAGCTGCTCTATCACTCTCCTCCACAACTGGACAGGAGAGAGAAAATATAATTTAGGGTTCACGTATTGAGACAAGGCCCAGGAGAGATCACATGCTAAATGCCATCAAGCCAAAGCATTTGGGATATTAATTGAATTTATTGCTAACAAAATCAGAGCAGGATAATGAGAAGTAAAATAAATCTTAAAAACACCTTCCCCACATAGTCCTTCCTTCTCAAGCTTTACCTTCTACTCCAGTGGTGCAAGGAGACATGGAATGGGGGTTATGATCAGTTTATCACATTGCTTCTCCTGTGGCTCAAGGAGAAGACTCCTTCCCCTGCCCCAACTGGGGTCCCTCAGTTCTCCATGAACTTCTTCATCTTGAGTCCATCTCACAAGCAATGGTTCTCCATGAACTGCTGCAATGTGGGTCACTCTTCCATGGGGTACAGTCCTTCAAGCACAGCCTGCTTCAGCATGGGTTCTCCACAGGGTTGAAAGTTCTGCCAGGAAACCTACTCCAGCATGGTTCCTCTCTCCACAGGTTTGCAGGTCCCTGCTCCAGCACAGGCCACCCACAGGGTCACAGTGTGGGTCTCTTCAGTGGGCTGCAGGTGGATCTCAGCATCCCCATGGAGCTCCATGGGCTGCAGGGGCACAGCTGCTTCACCATGGTCTGCACCAGGGATTGCAGAGCAATCTCAGCTCCAGTGCCTCGAGCACCTCCTCCCCCTCCTTCTTCAGCGACTTTGTTGTCTGTGGAGTCGCTCCTCTCACATGTTCTCACTCTGCTCTTCTTTGGCCACAATTACATCTGCATGATAACTTGTTTTTCTTCTAAAATATGTTATCACAGAGGTGTCATCTCATTCCTGATCAGCCCAGCCTCGGCCAGCAGTGGGTGTCTCCTGGAGCTGACTGGCATCGGCTCTGCTGGACAAAGAGGAAGCTTCTGGCAGCTTCTCACAGAAGACACCCCTTTAGCTTCTTTCTCAGTACTGAAGCCTGCCTGTACAAACCAAATACACTACCCTGCTAATATTTTCCAAAGCATATCCTACTTTTAATAAGGACTAAAACACAAACTGTACACTGAAAGCCAGCATCTGGAAGAGTCTTGATAAAGGTTATTTATCCCCAGCCTCTTTTCCCCCCTCCATATTTTTTCTGACCTGTAATTTTTAAGATAATGTAGCAAATTAAAAAATAATAAAGCTCAAGTAAGCCTATTCTTTTCAAATTTGTGCTTCACACAATGCCAGAGGTGTCATGAAGGGAAAATATCATTGATAATATGTGACTGTTTGGAATCAGATTTGAGAGATACACAACATGTCAGTAACCTCTGCCTGTAAATTCCAATTATAAATTCTGTATTTATTACACATGAACACACTATGTTTCCAGGTTCTGCCTCCACAGATAAGGAGTAACTTATGGGGTACATAGGTCAATTGGTATTTATATTAGACTCCAACTATACAAAATTATTTTCAATAATACATTCACAGGGTCAGCGATCAATTTTTTAAAATATTTTTTATTTTTACCAAGTGAAATAAAGTATGGGAGAGGATAAGGAGAGGCTGCATCCTTAGTAATGACAGGACAAGCCTGGAGAAAATCACTGTGTGCATAAAAATAGGCAAATATTTACTAGATAAAATCCAGCCAGTGGAGAAATTACTACCTAAAGGCTGCAGCTGGTTGTCTCTACAGATTTAAAGGATCAGCTACCAAGACTGTAATTCTAAGAAAATCTCCTATTAATGGATAAAACTCAACTGCACGCTGTTTAGTACAGGCTGGGCAGTGAGAAATGAAATATTCCTTAAGAAAAAGAAAAACTCTAGTTTCCATAATTGCAGGATACTGAATTTGCTTCACTGGTGTGACACATAACCACATCTTGGTGGCAACTGGTGGCTCCCATAACCAGTTCATTACATAGGTCACCAACTGGCCATCAGATTGTAATGACTTCTGGCTATTTCTAACTGGGATTTAAATCAGTGACCTGAAGTAAAGACACTCATCCTATTATGAGCCTCCTGAGCCACGTAAATTCCAGTGGAGCAGGTTTGTTTTTTTTTTTTTTAATTCTTCTTAAGATTACTTCACACAGATATAAATGTTCATTGAATATCTGAGATGAAGAAGAGTTGAGCCTTAGATATTGATAGGGAGCCTCATTCCTCCTCTTTAGTGAAAACTCTAGAAACCTCTGGTTTGCATTATTCATTCACTAAGCCACCTACATATGCGATGTGCGTGTGAGAGCAGCTTCGGCAATTTATCAGCTTTAGTGATGGCTGAATACACAGACTTTATATTCTAAGGCATCTATCAGAAACACCTGGATGCAGACATCAAAAACACTGTGAGTATTTCATGTGGTGGTTTGTTTCATGTAGACACACTGTACTGAAAAGGTCTGTTTAAAAGCACTGGAATGATTTCTGGGAAATTTCCTTTCCCCTTAAATCATCTACCATCACATGAAAAAACAGTCCATAAGGTCTGCACTTCCATTGTCACAGACAATTAAAAACATAAAATAAAAGAGCAGTGGAACTCAATTTCTCCCATCTTCATTGAAAAACAGAAGCTGAAAGTTCCACTCCAGAAAAAATGTTTCTGCAAATTCAGAATATGAGTTGCAGGGAAACCACAGGATTCGAAGAAAAAAAAAAAAAAGCTTTTTTAGACAGCTACATGTGTGAAGTTTAGGTTGTTCATATAAAATGAACAAATATCTGTGAAAAACTGAAATTCATAAAAATCATATTGATAACTAGCCACAACCAAAGACTGCAGAGTCATTATTAAACTACTGATGCTGAGCTTCCAGCCATCATACGATCATCAGACTTTTAAAATATATTTTAGTTAGAAAATATCTAGTTACATCATTTATTTCCTGCATCTCTTTCTGAAAATTACATAAATATTATACTTATATACCCAGTAAAAATCAAGTTATTTTTCTAATAAGGAATTCCAAGAAAAATAAAAATCCTGAAGTTAAAATCAGTGTGAATAATGATACTTTCTTTGTTCTATCATGAAGGAAAGAATGTTCTGGTGTCATAACATTTTAAAATATTCAACATTTTAAAATATTCTTGATTTTTAACTATAAATAAATATGATTATCTGAAGAGGGAAATGTCCTTTGAAGTGACCACAGACAGCATGGCTTTCTAGAAACAGGAAACATTTTACACCGTGAGACTAAACACCCAGTGGCATGACAGATAACTGTAAAACTGTAGACAAACTAGATTCTTAGCCAGGCCTGTGCTGATCTCTGTATGTAAAACATTGTATACAGACACATACACATACACATACACACTCCAAGCAGAAATTATTTTGTAAGAAAATGATCAGAACTTGCAAGGCAGAGAAGCATTTAGATGTAACTGCAGCCCAAAGAGCACAAACTTCTTAAATTATCTCCAAAATCAGAAACAGAACTACAGAGAGGGGATAAAAGAATACCATGAAGCTATGTGATTAATTTGCCTTAGGAAATTCTCTCCCATGGCGAAAAGTTGCTGGTGCCTAGAGGAGGGTATCTACCCTCTTCAAAGGGCATTCTGAGCACAAAGCAGAGAAACGGGATTTATTGATAGAAGTCTGAAACCCATCGTGCCCACCCTTTCTGGCAGTCAGGACTGATTACTCAAGACTTTCTGCATTAGAGAGGGCTCACACACGACTTTCTTCACCATCCTGCCCATCACACAGTGCCCATTGTGCAGCCTGTGCAGAAGGAGAGCAGCAATTCGCTCAGCCCAGCGCTGCCCAGGAGTACCTGGCTCCCTGCTCACACAGCCTACACGAGCCCCACGGCTCCTTCACTCCTGGGAAAGGCAGGGGACCTTGCAGGAGAAGGGACTATGGAGGCCACTCCCAGCCTGTGAACATCAGCACATTGAGGCTGCAGGATGTCCCCAGCCTGGAGGCTGGTCCTGGCACTGCTACATACCAGTGTGGTCACCATCCAGGTTAGTTGCATGCACAGGTGCACAGAGCTGATCAGCTGGCAGAAACTGGGTGTTATGGCAGTATAACATTCTGCAATGTGTTATAACCCATGTTTGGGTTTTGAAAGGTAATGACAGGAATTGTTGGAGTCACGGGATTGTGACCTGCTCCTGTCTGGAAGAGGCACCTACATTGGTGGCTTAAATTTTGCAGTTGGATTCATTAAAAAGGAAAAAAAAATCTAGATTTCCCTTTCTGCACACTCCTGCACTTCCTA